>NC_044571.1:52283621-52596029 GCF_901933205.1 Camarhynchus parvulus | reverse complement strand
GCAGCGATGTTGTGGCAATTTTGTGCTCCCCTTGGGATGTCTTTCGCAGCTGCAATGTGACTGGAGCTCGGGACATTCTAGTTCAAAAAGCCCTAACTCAGGGCGTAATCCTAACCGTAACCCTAGGCAGGTAAATCAGCCTAGAGTTAGGGATGGTCTGAAGGAAAAAGCTGTGGACGCCGCCATGTGGTGGCATTTTTGCACTCCCCTTTGGATGTCTTTCGCAGCTGCAGTGGGCATTGAGCTCAGAGCTTTCTGGTTTATAGAGCCCTAAACCTCGGCATAACTCTAATCCTAACCCTAGGCAGGTAAATCAACCTAGGGTTAGGGTTAGGGTTATGCCTAGGGTTACGCCTAGGTTTACGCCTAGGGTTACGATTAGGGATGATCCCAAGGAAAAAGCTGTGGAGGCAGCCATGTTGTGGCATTTTTGTGCTCCCCTTGGGATGTGTTTCGCTGCTGCAGTGGGCATTGATCTCAGGGCTTTTAGGTTTAAATCCTCTAACACTTGGCGTAACCCTGACCTTAAGCCTAACAGTAAGCAGGTAAATCCCCTTGAGCTCAGGGATGGTTCCAAGGAATTAGCTGTGGGGGGAACCATGTTGTGTAGCTTTTGTGCTCCCCTTCAGAAGCCTTTGGCAGCTGCAGTGTGTCTGGAGCTCTGGGATCTGTGGTTTTTGAGATGCTAACCCTCGGTGTTACATCAGCCGTAACCCTAGTCAGATAATCCCAACTTGGCGTCAGGGTGATCTCAAAGAAAAAGCTGTTAAGTCTGGCATGGTGCTGCATGTTTTGTTCCCCTAGGGATGTGTATTGGAGCTGCAGTGTGCCTGGAGCTCTGGATTTTCTGCTTTAAAAAGTCTAAACTCAGGCATAAGACTAACCCTAACCCTAACCCTAGGCAGGTAAATCTGCCTAGGGTTACAGATGGTCCCAAGGGAAAAGCTGTGGAGGCAGACATATTACAGCTCCTTTGCGCTCCCCCTGAGATGCGTTTTAGAGCTGCAGTGTGCCTGGAGCTTGGTACATTCTGGTTTAAAAAACCGTAACCCTAGGCGTAACCCTAACCCTAACCCAAGGCAGGTAAATCAGCCTAGGGCTAGGGATGGTCCTGAGGGTAAAGCTGTGGAGGAAGCCATGTTGTGGCAATTTTGTGCTCCCCTTGGGATGCATTTCGCAGCTGCAGTGGGCATTGTGCTTGGGGCTTCCTTGTTTAAAACCAATGACCCTAAGCGAAGCCCTGACATTAAGCCTAACCGTAGGTGGGCAAATCAGGCAAGGGTTAGGGATGGTCCCAAGGAAAAAGCTGTAGAGGTAGCCATGTTGAGGCTCTTTTGCGCTCCCCTTGGGATGCTTTTTGCAGTTGCACTGTGCCTGGAGCTCGGGACTTTCTGGTTTAAAAACCCCTAACCCTAGGCATAACCCTAACCCTAGTCAGGTAAATCAGCCTAAGGTTAGGGATGGTCCCAAGGTAAAAGCTGTGGAGGCAGCCATGTGGTGGCATTTTTGGGCTCCCCTTGCGATGTGTTTCGCAGCTGCACTGCCTATTAAGCTCAGAGTTTTCTCGTTTAAAGAATCCTAATTCTAGGCGTAACCCTAGCCCCAGCCCTAGGCAGGTAAATCAGCCTAGTTTTAGAGACGGTCCCAATGTAAATGCTGTGGAGGCAGCGATGTTGTGGCAGTTTTGTGCTGTCCTTGGCATGTCTTTTTCTGCTGTACTGGGACTGGGGCTCAGGGCTTCCTCGTTTAAAAAACCCTAACCCTGGGCATAACCTTAACCCTAACCTTAGGCAGGTAATTCAGGCTAGGGTTAGGGATTGTCCCAAGGAAAAAGCTGTAGAAGCAGCCATGGTGTCGCAGTTTTTCCTTCCCCTTGGGATGCCTTTGGCACCTCCAGTGTGCCTGGAGCTCAGAGCTCTTTTGTTTACAAAACTGTAGCCCTAGGCCTGACCCTAACCGTAACCCTAGCCCTTGGCAGGCAAATCAGCCTAGGTTTAGGGATGGTCCTAAATTAAAAGCTGTGGAGGGAGCCATGCTGTGGCAATTTTGTACTCCCCTTGGGATGCCTTTTGCGGCTGCGATATTCCTGAAGCTCCAGGCTCTGTGGTTTTTGAGATGCTAACCCTAGGTGTAACATCGGCCGTAACCCTAGATAGGTAATGCAACCTCGGCCTCAGGGTGGTCCGAAGGAAAATCCATGGCGGTAGCCACGTTTTGCAGTTTTGCGCTTGAGATTACTTTGGCATCTGCAGTGTACCTGGAACTATGGACTTTATAGTTTTTCAGATGCTACCCCTAGGCGTAACCGTAGTCCTAACCCTAGGCAGTAATAACAGCCTTGACTTAGTCTGGTCCCTAGGAAAAAGCCTTGGATATTGAGAAAATTCTTTTTTTCCCTTCCGTTTTTGGAGGAAAACGAAATCCTGCAAAACAGAAGGGAAATAGTTAGAAATACTCTGGGCATTCGAATTGATCAAATGAAATGTAATTTCTAAAACCCTCAAGAACTTGATAATCAGGATTTTTTGTGATTATAAGAAAGTATACTGGGAGCAAATGGGTTGTAGTTCAAAGGGCCAAAACTTGACAAGTCTAAGGTTACAGGTACTGCAAATCAGGGGAAAAATCACGGAGGAAGATACCACTTTGAGGGGATGATATGAGAGACATGATATAGATGCTTAAAAAAAAAAAAAAAAATCGCCCAAGTGAAAGCTATTAAAAGGCATAGGATGCCATCAAGTGCAGGGGCATGGGCCAAAGCTTGCTAAAATTCAACACCATTGAAATCCTGGAAACAGAAAATGTACTTACAAACGCTCTGGAATGGAGATACCATCAAAGGAAATGCAATTGAAGTAAATACAAATAGAAAACCTGGAAATTTTGTGACTACAAGGAAATAGACCAGGATTACATGCGGTGCAGTGCAAAGGGCTGAAACATGCCAAAACTTAGCTGACAGATGATGCTAAAAGCAGGGGAAAATGTTGTAGTGCAGTCATTTATTTGTTCTAGGTTGCGTTCTGTCTAAGAGTTCATATCATTTCAAGTTGGTATGTTCCCTTATCCCCCTGTTCCTAAGTTGTAATGGTTCTGCCCAGGGCTCCCCTTTCCCTCCATCAATGTATCCATTCCTAAGTCAGTGATTAGTCTCCTCCCCTGTTGCCACGGTTTCACCTAAACCCCTCCCAGATTCCCATGGTAACTGCTCTGTTCTCTCCTCCCAGACCTCTGTCCGTCACTCTTCAACTCAGCCTTTTCCCTAGAAGCTTCTACTTAGGATGGAGAGTGATTGAATCATGGGCTGGAACCCCTCCCATGCCTCAGTGTCATTGGTTTGTGTTATCTGTTCATCATGTGGTTCTGTATTTTGATTTGCCCGAGGGAGGGTTCCACCACTTTCCTTTGTTCCCTTTAAAACCTCCCTGCACACTCCCCTCAGGGCATTTGCCTATCAGCTTTCCCCTTGGTTAAATAACTGATACTCTGGTGCGGACATCTGCTTGCTTCTCCTTCTTGTTGGTGCGCTGGGACTTCCTCAGTCTTGTCCAGGGGAGACACCTCTCCACCTCCAGCCGTGAGAGGTCTCCCTAGGCGGCAGTCATTGCGAGCCAGCCTCACATGCAGAGCAGACGCTCCTGCAAACAGACTGCCGCCCCACCGACTGCTGGTCGTGCTGCTGGCTAGCCGGACTTTTGGAATGCATCCCAGCAGGAAAAAATCAAGGAGGACGACACAACTTTGAGGGGAAGATATGAGAGACATGGCATGGATCCTGGAAAAAAAATAAAATTGTAGCAAAACTGAAAGCCATCAAAAGGCATGGGATTCCATCAAGTGCACCGAAATGGACCAAAGCTTGCCCAATTGATCCCCATTGAAATCGCAATATTTCATTTCAGTGAAAACATAGGGGAGCAAGGCAAGGGTACTTTGTTTCTTCCAGACTAGTTCAAAAGAAAGTCCCTTACAACAGCGGTAACAAAAATTCCTTTTGGATTGTGTGGGTTTCAGCTTTTAATTTTAATTGGCATTACACTGAAAGTTAACCGATTCTAACAGAAGCTACAGAGCCTGAAATAAGACATAGGAGGCTAACAACATTGATACTTATTAGCTCTCCTAGGCTTTATCTTTCCAAAATTGAGCTTGGATACCAAGATTCCACTAATTTTATTGTTTACTGAGTCCAGAAATGAGTAAAATTTTAACTAAACTAGTCCATCAGGAATTCTTCAATCCAGAATGGGCCCCCAACAAATCCTACCAGAAAATCAGTAACAGCGTGACCCCCTGTCCACCGAGCAACAGGTCCTGCCAGGAGCCTGTTTCAGCACATATTCTCCGTGGGGTCACAGCCTTCTTCAGGCATTTGCTCTAGAGTGTAATCATCCATGAGCTGTGGGGTAGATATTTGCTCCCTCATGAAACTCAATGGGGTGCAGGGAACAGCTCATTTTGCCCTGATGTTCGGCACAAGCTGCAGAGGAATCTCTGTCCAGGGCTGGAGTACCTTCTCCCTGGCCTTTTTCCCTGGCCTTCATGTCTGTGGGGATGTTTCTCTCACATATTCTTCCTCGCCTCTCCAGCTGCTGTTGCACAATGTTTTTTTCAGTTTCTTAAATATGTATTCACATGTGTGCTACCAAGGTCATTGATTGTCTCAGCTCTTACCACCAGCAGGTCTGTCCTGGAGGCAGCTGGAACTGGCTTTGCTTGACTGGGGGGAAGTATCTGGTGTCTTCTCACAGAAGTTACCCCTGAAGCTCCCCTGCCAGCAAAAATCTTGCAATGGAATCCCAATTCTGTGTATGTGCGTGTGCATCACAGTAGAATCGCTGAAACAGATTGGTTTAGGTGAAGTGCAATAAAAAAATCATCCTTATGTAGCTTCTGGAAGGCAACTGAGCTGTGAATTATGACTGCTGTAGCTGATGTCACTATATGTTTGCTTCCACCAAAGCTGTCACCAATTTTTAACACGGACAGATATATATGTGAATCTGCAAATATAGTCTGAATGCCGAGTTATGTACATGAGGAGAAGGAGTGATATATGACTAGAAGGCATTTTTTCCTTGTGTGAGTAAATGATGAGGAGCAGTAAATCTGTAGTATCACTTCAAGACAGTGCTATAGCACTTCAGGCACAGTTCTGAAGTTCTTTGTTATATTCTATTCAAAACAGATCACATGGCTGGTAAAGCTACATAATTACATACATTAGGGTGATTCATCCAACCCTATTTGTACCTAGAAAGGTGATTGGAGCCATGATTAGCCATACTTTGATAATAATGTGGCTTTTGGAGCTATAATCAATTAACTCAGAGTAGAGCAGTTCTGAAATTGTGTCCAAATTTGTGGAGTTGTTACACAGTTTGAATTATTGAAATCAGACTTCATTACAGAAGGAATAAAAATACATAGAAATAAATATGATATATGAAAAATCCGCTCACTAGTTCTCTGTATTTCTCTTCAAAACTTAGTTTCACTAGAAACTTATATGAACTTATTTCCCCTTAAAATATTTCTTTCATGATTGATTAGTCAAGATGACAGTCTCAGATCAAGGCTTGCTGAAGAAATGTCACTAATAATTCTTATTGCCACAGTAGTATGAGAGTGAAGGCTGAATCCAGACAAAGCTTTTGATTGGAAGGAGAATCTCTTGCTGAGTTGCAATTACAAAAAAATCTAAAACAAATTTTTCTTAACCACAGTGATCATGGAGAGGGGAAAGAAGATAACACAAGGGGAAACGAGAGAAAATGAAGAAAAAGGAAGAAATAATCATGTACAAGAATATACCAGCATTTCTTTCCTAAGGGCTTCATAACCTCACTGGACTGGAATATGCTTTCACATACACTTAGCAAATTCAAGAAAATTTCTGCTGAAGTCAACAGTTACATACATACAAAATTTCTATAAGGCCCACTGTGTCTGCAGACACAATTCTGTATATTCAGTATCTGGCTGTTTTGCCAGTAGGGGTACCCTACTGTGTTTCTGTTCCAATGAAAGAATCTGGAAGCACTTCAACATTAAAAAAAACTCCCTAGTCCTTTGAAGCTGGCCTTTGAACCTACTGAGCCAGCTGTCAGCAACGTGGTGCAGGCATGGTATTACCCGGGTTTTCTATTGAAGAGCTGTATATGGATGGCAAAAGGAGAATGAGGTAAATGCACAGAATAGGAATAAAGACATTTCAAATACAGACAGAATAATATGAAAAAAGTAACAAAATAATTTTGAAGTAGGATAGGAGGTAGCAAAGGAATATGTTATATTGACGACTTTAAATAGAGTAGGTTTGGCTGTTTGATTTTCCTATGGATATTAATAATATTTTACTGCCAGGCATTCTCACTTCAATGGCAAATATTTTAGAATGCTTTACATTTTGCATGTTAGAATTGGAAAAAAAAAAAAAAAGGTTTTAGACTGGAAAATTCTTTTATATATATATATATATATATATGTACATGAATGAAGAAACAATCACACTCTTTTCTTCCATTGACCCATTGACTAGTTGTCAAGGCTGGTTTAACTAATTTCTTGACCACAGAGAAACAAGAATATTGCTGCAATAGAATCATTATGTACCATGAAAGATCTTTCAACTGAATTATGGGTGATGCAGTACATAGAACAGTTTGCCTACGACGAAGAATATGCCAATGCTCTGGTGTGTCTCTGTGTGAAGTTGCTATGTACCTGCTCTCTCTCTCTTCCTCAGCACAATATACACCACCACAGAGGCCCTGGTAACACCCTGGGGAAACAAACCTCTTGCTTTTCAAATTTGTAGCATAAGATAAGGAGAAGAGAGTTGTTTCACAGACTGCATAATCACACACTGTGTTCAGTTTCTTCTTTTCCTGTCAAGAAGCCTATTCCCCTCCATATGGAGAGACCTTCTCTGGTATTATCCTTTACTAGAAAAAAACAGCATGTCACAGAGATGATTGGATATGGCAGTGTGATTCAGTCACCTATGCTTAGGCATCTAATGAGCTGCAGATTCTACAGGGTGTCCCCTAGCTGCCAATTTGCAAAGTCTCAGATTTCCTCTAGTCCTGTGTCATTACAGTTAGTCATACAGAAATCTTGTATACTGTATTGTGTCTCAGCTGCCATGAGAGGCTTATGTCTGAAAACTAACCCAAACCCTAGACAACTGTGACTGCATTCAGCTTGTTACACTTAAATGCTTATTTCTAACACTAGAACATCTGCTGCAATAGAGAGAAGATGCTGAGTTCTGGCCTTATCTGTTTACAAAATGACCTGTCTTGAACAGCTGTATATCACTTTTCTTTTCTAATTTCCTTCACAGTTGCAGTGATTTGCCACCTATAGGCTACAGTCTGTTTTGTCTGAATTTCATTTGTGCTAATTGACTTTTTTTTTTCCAAATTAATTGTTTTTGCATTTGAAGTCAGGGCATGGTGAGGGATATATCCATTATGGTGTCATAGGTGTACTTTGGGGAAATTTGAAGGCCAAAGATCATATTAATTCTTCGTGCCAAGATGTGTGACTAGATTGCACAGTCAGTCCTACATTTTGGAGGAAGCTTATAATTCCATAAATAGGGGCTTATGATTAAAAAGGCAGTTACATTTAAAATGACATTTGACAGAATTTTTATATGGTAACCATGCACTTTGCTGTATTCATTCACTTACAAATGAAGAGTAATTAATTAATTAATTTGACTTCATAGAGCCTATTGTGTCTAGATCTGTTATGTGATGACAGTTGTTCGTAGTGTATCTAATTTGTTTGTGATATTAATCATTAGAAGTTACTACCTGAACACCTCAAATGAATAATGCAAATCCACTGTTACCCTGTAGAGCTTGTTTTTCACTTCAGTAGATTCAAGAACCTATAGCTGCTTCTGCAGCTCATTTATGCTCCAATGGCATTTTAGTATAAGATGAAAAAAGTAGTTCCCTAGGAAAACCCTGTCCTGTAGTTTTAACTGGTATAGAGTTAATTTTCTTCAGAGTAGCTTGTATGGGGCTGTGTTTCAAATTGGTGTTGTAATCAGTGTGGATAATTCAGGAATGCTTTAGCTATTGCTGAGAAGTGCTTACACAGCCTCAAGCCCTTTTCTGCCTTTCATCCCGCACCACCAGTGAAGAGACGGGGGGTGGGAGGGGAGCGGTGGGGGCACAATTGTTTGGGAGAGGAAATGGCAGGAACAGCTGTCACTAGCTGACCCAAATGATATCTCATAGCATATGACATCATGTTCAACATAAGAAGTTGGGTGAAGGAGGTAGAAGTGAGGGTGTCTGTCTTCGCAAGTCACTGTTACTGTTGATGGAGCCTGGCCTTCCTGGAGGTCTCTAAGCCTGTCTGCCTGTGGGAAGTGGTGAACGAATTCCTTGTCTTGCTTTGCCTGTGTGGGTGGCTTTTGCTTTATTTATTACATTGTTTTTATCTCAACCCACAAGTATTCTAACTTTTATCCTTCTGATTCTCTCCTCCATCCCACCAGAGAAGAATAAGGGTGTAGCTGTGTGGTGCCTAATTTCTGGCTGGAGTTAAACCATAACACTACTTTCTCTGTGAGAGAGACCTCCTATTACCTATTCCACATTCATTACCACACTATCACTCAAATTTTAAAGCTTTGCATGCTTTAGTTGTCTTTTGTATAGAGGGTTTTAAAAACATTGTACTGTCCCTTATAAGCTTCTGCATAATTTTCTAAACCCTTTTAATAATTTTAATGCAAATTCAGTACCTTAAAACACACACACACACACAAAAGAGCTAATGTTAAGTGGAAAGGAATCACTGCCTCAAGGGTAGTGAAACTGACCTTGTAATTATTGACGCAATGGCATTTAAAATTACCTAGAAATCAGTATGACTGAAGTTTCACACTTTGGGACAAAATATGACATAAACAGTATTCATAATAAGATATGTATTGGTATTTATATGTTTAAGGTCATCAATTTTTTTTTAAGTATTTAATGTGAGGACATAATTAGTTTTGTAGTACACCTATGCAGACAAAGAACGTATGAAATATGCTTGTACAAACAGAAAAAAATTAAATAGTAAAGCAAATTAAGAACTGTTTTTTCTAAAAGAAGCTTTAGAATTTTCTGTGCTTTACCTTGACAGAAAAAGCTTTTCTTCTTTTTTTTCATACAATGATTCTTCCTGCAATATACTCTCATATTTACTTCTTATTCTAATTCAATGCCCAAACAATTTCAGCAAAGTCAATGAAAAAATCGTCTGTGATTTCAGTAAGTACTATACAAGGCCATTTGAAGAGGAAACACAAGCTATTATGGGGGGAAAAAAAGCAGCACTCTTTCAGTTTGTGCGTTTTGACCTTTGGTCCATGACCTACAATTTTTACTTTAAAAATTAAGTCAGTAAAAAACTGTAGAAAATTTTTCTATAATTTTCAGACCTACTTTTTTATTGGAAACTTAAATTTCTTTCATGATAGTCTTAAAAAGTCAAATATCATTTATTAATGCAGATGATACATAAAGTTGTTGGATTTTTTGTTTCCTTTTTCTTTTTGAAGTCAAGAAAAGGGACTTTAAAAGTTAGGAATTCTCTCCCACATCTTCTCAGAGAGCTATGCCTTCCTTATGTCCTTAGGTTGCTTTTCAGGGATTTGATTTACAGTTTTATTAGAGGAACTAGAAATCCAAGGAGTCCTTGGAAGGATATGTGTTTCAAGGTCACCAGGAGAAATGAATGGACAAGGAAACTGACAAAAACTATGTGATAAAACATATTGTCTCAAAAATAATTAGTATTCATACACTATCAAGAAATTTTTCCTCGTCATTAATAAAATTTCCAAAGATTGCAAACTGCCTCTAAAATAACCCTTAGTCCAATAATAAAATATGCCTTAATGATGAATACTAGAAGATTTCTCTAAGATTCCCAAAATTGGATTAGACATTTTTAGGTTTTTGTTTAGTAATGCTCTCTTTTTTTGAAGTCATACAAAATAGAATGCTTTATGTAGTGGTAATGTATGAAGTGTAACATTTTCAGGATCTGTATCATCTTTTATGAAATTGTTTTTATAGCTAATATATATATATACACAAAATTTTTATTTTCTAGTGACTTAAAGTTGCCTTTCCATTAGGAACTTTGTAGGACACAAGAATAAAACCAGCTGAAATAATATTATTCTATAAAAAAAGTATAGATAACATGACCTGTATTACTGTGTTCTGTTGTGTAGATATTGTTATGGCTTCAGATTCCTGCTTACTTAGATATTCAGTCTCAGGTATTTGGTTCTGAAAAAGAAGATGGCTGCATCGTATATAATCTTTATTCAGCTTTAATTTATATTTACTTTTGAGCTCTTCAGGTCTTCTGCAGTGCAGTCTTCTAGCTGATAAGGTTTTCCTCCCAACATTGTCTTCTTCTTATTTTAAAGCTATGATGCATATCTGTAATTAGCTGATAATACAAAATAAATATATTTTCCTGCTTCAGTCATGGGCATATGCAGTAACAAGATCAGATCACTCACTTTTTCTATAGTGAGAAATAATATCTCAGAAAAGACATTTAACTACTTCAGTAAATTTCACTCTCATGTTTCATGGCTTATGTTTATATGTCATTGCAAGGAAGGTAGGTACATCATGTTACTGTAGAATTTTCTGTCTTTCTTATCTTCTTATCAAGAGAATATAAGTCTGACCTTAATGCCTTGAAATGCAAAACACTCACAGTCCTCACAATACTGGTTCCTGAATAAAGCTTAACATTCTGCTGAAGTATTACCACCATCGCCTCTGAGCTGGCCTTTCTAACTCTTCCTAAAGCTTGATATTTTTAACTGATATTTGTATTACCATCTCGGCTGTTAATCACTGAAACTGAGAAAACTAATCCAGTCTTTTGCTTTCTGGTTGATTGGCTGTCCTTTTCCCATGCTATATAAATACAATGAAAATAGAGATAATAAATTACCACTACTTCAAGACTCTGATTCTTTACAACATTGTCCCATGCTACTGGAAATAAAATTAAAAAAAATTTATAAATCTTTACTTCTGATCCTTGGGAAACATGGTTCACCTTACCCAAAAAGAAATAAGAGATGATTCTGAAAACTTGCTATACAATTTTCAAAAGTGCAGTTATTAAGAAAGGTGACTCAAACCTAGCTAACACTCATCTGCAGCTTAGGAAAAAACAGTTTAATCCTGGCTTTCATCCACTTAACAGCACTGAGACATCTTTTCTGCACCTTTCTATACCTATGGAAAGTAGTGACTGCACTCCTATTGGTCTTGATGCTTCTTTCAGTGTCACTTGATGCCTCCAGGATGAAGTCCCATTTCTCTACATATGTCATCATGATAGTTTAATATTCTCTTTCTTAGTTTATTTTTAAATTTTCCCCTAGCTTTATTCATGGCTGTGAGATTAGCTCACTTTTTTAGAGCACGGTACTAATAACACCAAGGTTGTGGGTTTGATCCCTGTATGGGCCATTGATTGAAGAATTGGACTCAATGAGTCTTGTGGGGCTCTTCCAATTAAGAATATTCTCTGATTCAAATACAGCTCATTATTATTACCTGTTTGATTTTTCTGCAGACACACTGAAACCCGTGTTTCTAAATTGTCAGGAGGTAGACTATCAATAATGTCAATGGCACTCCTGATATATTTATATTTATATTTCCTCATCATGGCTAAGAAACACAACTAAAATTCAGATTTAGATCTTATAAATATCCATGTTATAATATATGATTTGAAACTCTAGTAGTATCAGTATATGAAGAGACAGGGTTACATTTTCATATTCCACAGCAATGTAAAAATAATTTAACACTGTACCCGGCATAGGTACACGGTATCTCACTGTACTCATTCAACATCCCCCATTGGTATTACAGAACCAGGAAGTTCATCAACTCTGCTAGTCTTTCTGCCATACCCATGAAATATTTTCAACTCATTCCAACTTTAGTCAGTAGTTAATTATACTACGAAGCATGATTGACTATATTGTTTCTATATTGAGAGAGCTCCATTAACTTTCAGCAAGACAGATGATCAATTTTAGGAGCCTGCTGCTTATGCACAGAGTCCTTCCTGCTGTGCCTCAATTTATTTGCAGGACATTTTTGTTACTGTACTCACCAGGATGTGTTTTATGGCCCCATTTCTATCTCTTTCTCTCTTTTTTTTTTTAATATAGTTAGTGTTAATATAAAACTAATCATTCAATACATGTTACTATTTTCTTATGGGATACTATTATACATTTTATTAGAAAAATGCATTTTTTTCTCATATGGAGTTAAGCAGAATTTCCCTGTAACATAACTGGAGTAGACCTTTATCAATTTCTGCATTTTGTTGAGATTATATACAACTAATTCACTGAATGCCTCAGTATTTGTGGTATCCACAGTTTGTTGTTAGAAAGAAGTTAGGTATCTCACATCAGGAAAAGGCCTTTAAGAACTAGGCTTAAGTATCTATGGAGTATTGAAATAGTTTAATTTTAGTTGGAAATTTATTTGAATTTTTGGTTGAAAGTTAGAAAATCTATTCAAGTTTTCATAAATTATTTGTTTGTGAAAGAAAACCCTAAGAAAAGAAGAGGTGAGAAGCATCAGTGACAAGTTTATTGTCCATAGAGGCCAATTAACTTCTGGAAAATCAAACTAAATTTTAAGATATGAGTACCTTTCAGGTCCCCCATAAAACACATATTTCCTTTTTACTTGTCAAGGGAAAGCTTAGTTTTCAGTCTTCAGTCCGTCCTTTCCTTGGTACTCTAGCAGGAAAGAAACTAAAATACAGATGCAAAAGAGAGAAAATTAATCAAATTATGATATATTCAGCTAGGTCCCACAGCCTCATAATCATGATGGCAGAATTGTTGACACCATTCAAGCCTTCTTACTCTGCAACTAGAAGTAACTCAACTAAGTTTTCCTATTTCAGATATTTCAAATAACTCAGTTTTAGTCTTTTCCTGACTACTGCCTTGTCCTTTGAAATTTTCATTGCCTCCTCTGTTAAAGTATTTAGAGGATAATTTTCCATGCCATCTTTCTTTATCTGTTTTTGGTTGGAAGCCATATTTATCCCTTAATTTCTGGTCTGTTCAGAGCAATAAACACCGCATAGGTAGGAATAACTTAATGAAAGGCTCCTGCTTTTTGCAACAACACTTCACCATTATGTATAAATAATGGTATTGTACTCAAAAAACTGTAACTGTTTTAATCATCCCCAAAGTGATTTAAGTGCTCCAGAGTATCTGCTCATCTTTTAATTTCATTTTGTTTTTCAGAACCACAAGTTATTCTACTTTGGTTGTTATCATAGTTTATTTTTTTTTGAATCTAAACTTGTCATTGGTCAGGCTTTCAACTCATAGCAATTTAAAAGGAATTTAGTGCAATATCCTATAATTATTTTAAGCTTTAAACACCACTATTTTGTAGTATTAAATATTTTAATTGAGTTCTGAATTGGGATTTTCAATTAACAGGTTTAGTATTTGCTATTATACGACATAGATAATAGCTTGGAGTTGAAGCAATACTTTTAAAATCCCAATGTTCTTCAAAAGATTTTGAAGAGGGGATGGCATTCATATAAATTTCAAATAATGTGAGTTGTGACATCTGTCTTAAAGCACCTGTCTCCATTTACTAGAAGAATATCCAAGGCAACTCATTTAGACTAGAAAATCAATATTTTGACACACAGGATAGTTGCGCTGAAGTAAATTGGGCTATGAATTCCACAAGCTCTCCAAAATTATCTGCTCAGATTAAGACCTTTATTTGTTCAAATGTTCAGTCACTTCTCTCTTTCTTATTAAAAAATGCATACATGAAATTTATTTACTTCTTCAAGTGTAATTTTTTCAAATTCTCTTGAATAAAATGCCATAGCTCCTTGCTCTGTGTATGTATACATATATATGTACGCATGTATATTCTTGCACACATATATAAGTATTTATGTACATGTGTCTAAGAAATACCTATCAAGCAAATTTCTGTTTGGCAACTTCTGTTGCCTTTACAAAAAAGGGATTATCTTCTCTTAAATCTCTTGTCATATCTTTTTCATTTCTAGAGAGCTCTAGCTACAATGACTGCTTTGGTAGCACCATTGTTTATAGTTTTTACTTTTTTCTTTACTTATTCTGCTTGTTAATGAACCTCTTGTTCCTTTGTCTCTTCTCAGGAAGAAATTTCTGAGACATCTGCATCCTAGATTAGTTTTACGATGGGCATTTGGTGTAAAAATTAGGTATTAAAAAATTACCAGGCATTTTATAGAAGAACATGGAAAGGAGCAAGAGAGGATCTAGGGTATCGAGGTAATTTGTACTGAATCTCCCTTGTACGTGCATATAGCAAGAAAGCAGCACTTTCAAAAGCCAGTTTAGGACATGAAAATTGCAGCCTTTGGATTGATCCTGTGGTGATATTCACCTCTTTTATATTGGTGATCAAATAAGAATCCTATGGAGATCAGAAAGTGTATAGGTATGAATAGCTGGGTGAATAGTCTGATGTATTTCCACCAAGATAATCAAAGGGCTAGAGACTCTGCTCTATGGGTACAGGCTGAAGGAGTTAGATTTTTTCTTGTAGAGAAGAGAGTGTTCAAGGAGGACCTCATCAGAGTATTCCAGTACAAAGACAATGGAGGCTCTCATCTTCACAAAGAACCACAGAGACTACAAGGGGAAACTGGTACAAATTGCACAAGGAGAGGTTTTATTTTTAAATACAACAGATTTTTTTCAGTAAGAACAACAATTAACTGGGAAAAAACTCCATAGGGACACGGTAGAGTCCTCATCACTGTAAGTTTTCAAGATGTCATTGGACAGCGTGACAGATAATCTAAACTAAGATTCCTTTCTTACAAAAGTTTGGGCCAGATGATCTTTCAAGGTGTACTCCAACCTGAGCTGTTGTCTGATTCTAAGGTTCTGTGTTTAATTCACACATTAAATTGAACAAGGGAACTCAACTAATATTCCAAGAGGTATTGTGGTCTGCCAAACAATTTGAAGGTACAGCTACCCATATAAAATCTAGGCATCTTCCTCCTTTCCTATTTCTCAGGATTTCTTAAGTTTTTCCCTAGTACAAGGATCTATCTCTGACAACAAAATCAGATCCACTGTCTCCTTCCGCATCCCCTGGACTTTTGCTGTGTAACAGTGTCAAAGAATAAAAAGAAAAAAAAAAAAAAAAAGAAGGCTCAGAAAGAACATGAGGCATCTCATATCTGAACTTCAAAGAAATACAGACCCATACTTACATGCTGTAACTACACAAAAGATTTGTTTGGAACTTTTTCAGCTTCAAAAATTTCTAGGAAAAGAGATGATAAAACGGTACAGAAGTGCAAAGGTACTCCTATGATTATGAAAGATAAGGGCCTCAAAATATTGTGAAAACATTCATATCCACATTTTTCCAAGCAGCTTATTAGCATGTTTAATATTTCAGCTCAGCTTTCAACTGAGAAGGTCACATGATAATGAAAAACATATAAGTGGCATTTTGCCTACAGTATATATTTCTTTTTTAGTTTTCTTTTTTCTTATGTAAAATGGGTTATTGACAAACATATTGAAGATAATGCAATATTTTCTAGATGAAAAGTCTTACATTTCAAAGAGTTTTTCTTGGCAATGCAGACTTGCTATGTGGATAAGCTTTTACAGCTAATGAGTTGTCTTCAAATGATAACAATTTAGCAGGGTAGTGAAGAAATGGAAAGCATGAATACTTACTATGGACTAGATTTGCTGTGCTGGTTTTGGCTAGATTTGCTGTGCTGGTTTTGGCAGGGGTTGAGTGTTGCAGGCATCTTTTCATTAAAAATCCTTTCTTAGGATTCTTTCCCTTCTGAGAAGCTAAGAGGCCTCAGAAACAAAATGTAAACAATGGTTATCTACTGCTGTGGAATGCAACAGGTGCATCTGTGATTGGTCTCATCTGCTTGTTTGTAACTAATGGCCTATCACAGCAGAGCTGACTCGGACAGAGAGTCTGAGGCAGCTGCCTTTGTTATCATTCTTTTCTATTCTATTCTTAGCTTAGCTAGCCTTCTGAGATGAAACTTTTCCTTCTATTCTTTTTAGTATAGTTTTAATGTAACGTATATCATAAAATAATAAATCAAGCCTTCTGAACATGGAGTCAACATTCTCATCTCTTCCCTCACCTGAAAACCCCTGTGAACACCATCACAGTAGAGTTTCTTCCCAGTGGCTGGTACAGGGCTGTGCTTTAGATTTGTGCTTAACAAAGAGCTGGTGACCTAGAAATGTTTCTGCTATTGCTGAGCATGGCTCACAAAGAGCCTGATTTTTGAACTGCCACGATGGTGAGGAAGTTGGGGGTACTTGGGAGGCTGGGAGGAGAAACAGCCAGGACAGCTGACCCAAAGTGACCAAAGGGATGTTCCAGACCATATGACTTCACGTTCAGTGTATAAAGTGCGGGGAAAAAAGGGGGAAAGAGAGGACATCTGGAGTGATGATGTTTGTCTTCCCAGGTAACCACTATGTGTGCTGTTCTCCTGGAGATGGCTGGACATCTGCCTGCCCAAGGGAAGGTTAATTAATTCCTTGTTGTTCTTTCCTTATATGTGCAGTTTTTGCTTTCCCTATTAAACTGTCTTTATCTCAAACTATGAGTTTCCTCACTTTTGCCCTTCTGATTCTTTCTACAAACCCACTGGTGAGGGAGTGAGCGAGTGGCCACATACAGATTTTTTGCTGGCTGGGGTTAGACCACAACGTTTGCATTCCTTGGAATAAAGATCATTCTACATAAAAAAGCAAAAGATAACCAACCAAACAACCAATCAGCCAACAAAAAACCCCACAAACTCTAATGTAAAATCCTTTATAAGTATCAAAAAACTGATAACGCTATGACCTGGCACTGTGTCAGAGATAGAAACAGGAGGAAGCAAGTAAATAATTAAAGAAGATATTATGAAAGTGAATGTCATTAGCTTATTAGAAACCTGAATGCTTACAAGTTTATTGTAAGCATCAAGACAAAGAAGGTTTTAGGTCAAAATTTGAAGAAGGATAGTGACATAGTTCCTCATAATTTCCTCATAAGTTTAAGTAAATAACTTAAGAGAAGAGAAATTTAATAAATTCATATTTATAATCTGAATGGGAGATGATGGAGACTGACCACAATGAGTCAATTGGGAACAGGAAGTGAAATCTCCATAAGAGTATGTGATATAAGTCTAATTTTGAAGATCTATGAAATTGAAACCATGCTTGTGTTGCACATCACAAAAGAGGTAAGGGGAAAAGGTATAGAGAAGACTAACCTAGCCAAGAAAAAATATTAGGAAAAAATATGAAAAGTATCCATCTGTATTGAAAATAGGACAAAATAAGAAAGCTTTTATTTCACAAAATCAGAAAGTGGATGTCACTGTAACTCCACAGGCATATGATAGAGCTGGATGTAAAATCACGTTCTTGTGCCATGACAACTTAAAGTTTTATCTCTGTTCTGTTCTGTTTGTCATAACAACTCATTCAAAGTTTTTTGTGCTGGAAAAAATTGGATACCTTAAAACAATACTGAAAATTAACAAATAATGAGATATATGTGATAACTAAAATAATGCAAATGAAGCAGTGTTTTTGAAAAACCAACACTACTTAAAAAATAGGCAACATTTTAACTGTTTAAGGGCATGTATTTAATAAATAATACAAAGAAATCTGCCAAAACACAAATTACTGATGAGAAAATGATTACTCTTTATTATTTCATAATAGTCTACGAATTTCATAATAGTCTTTTTTCTTTAGCTCATAGAGTACTTAGATACTTTTCTTCTAAACCTATTTCTAAACTTCTGAACAGGTACTGAGTGATTGCTAAGCATCATGCCTGATTCAATCTTATTTTACATGCAGGAACTCTAAGCACTGTATTCAATATTACTACTTTATTAGATGTTCTTAGGATACTTTTTTACTGACAGCTAAATGAGATTTCTGCTAACAAGTAGCTACTTATCTCTGGCCTTAAAGAAGTCATTTACAAATGCAGCGTGAAATGAGGTGTTGGCAGTTTTTTGTTATGTACTTAAACAAAATTCAGGTGCCTTGAAAAAAACATCAGCTAAATGGAAAAAGCTGTGCTTTTTAAGTGTTTTAGACTGCTTGTTACTTGAATCAATTAAGAATCCTCTGTGCCTTGCCACAGTATGTGGCTCCTACAGCATGAGTACTTTACGCTTCACTTGTTCTTCTGTAATACCTCCCAGGAAGAAAAATGCAGGTTTCTTTACTTTTTGTTCTTTCCCGTTACCATAGGCAGCACAAGTGTGCATCCTGAAAAAAGTTTAGCAGTTAATGTATATATTGGGCTACCTATTCTCATTAATTTCTGATTTTATAGGCAATTTATACTTAACTACTGTCATGGTTTAACTCCAGCTGGAAAAAAAAGCCCCACACAGACACTCACTCACTCACTTACTCGCTCCCCTGGTTGGCTAGGAAAACGAATCAGAAGAGTAAAAGTGGGATTAAGGCAGTTTAGGAGGTAAAGCAAAAGCTGTGTATGCAAACAAAGCAAAACAAGGAATTAATTCACTGCTTCCCATGGTCAGGCAGCAGTATAGTCCTCTCCAGGAAAGCAGGGTTCTGTCACATGTCATGGTGACAGGAGAGAAACATCATCTCTCCAAATGCCCCTTCCTTCCTTCCTTCTTCCCCCATCTTTTATATACTGCCATGACACCATATGGTCTGGAATGCTCCTTGGGTCAGTTGTGGTCAGCTGTCCTGGATGTGTCTCCTCCTAGCTCCTTGTGCACCTCCAGCCTTCCTCTCTGAAGAGATGGCATGAGAAACAGAAAAGGTCTTGATTCTGTGTAAGCCCTACTCAGCAATAGCTAAAACATCCCTGAATTGTCAACACCATTTTCACCACAAATCTAAACCATAAGACCTACACCAGCTGCTATGAAGAAAACTAATTCTTTCCCAACCAAATCTATCAAAATTTGTCACTCATGTTTTTGAGACAATTGTCTCTGCCTATATTTAACAATAATTTTGATTACACATGGATTACTGTACTTGCAGACTTCTAAATAATGTCCAAGTGTTATGATACCTATGGAAAGACAATGTTTGTTGATCTTGCAGATAGAGAGAAATTGTCCTAAAATAAACACAGAATCACAGAATTGGTCAGGTTAGAAGGGATTAGCTTTCTTGGACCTCTCCAAGGTCCTTCAGGGCCTCTTCACATGGATTCTTCAGAGAAGATCCCTGAAGAGGCTAAAATTAGCTCTCCTGAAGTCCATGGCTGTAATCTTACTTGCAGAAATAACAAAGATCACAGCTGTACTTACATATATGCATTCCAGTAGAGGTTATGAAAACTAATTATTTCAGTGAAAGCATGTAACTTTTATTAGAAATGTCAAAACATCTGGATTTGGATGTGATTCTTCTCAGGAAAAATAAAAAAAGGAAATCTAAAACAACCCACCTAAACCCCGTATTTTGCCTTGGCCGAGTAGGGAAGCATTATGCATGATGTTTGCAGAAGTATTGACTTAGAAGTGGATTTCAGCTCTGGGATCTAAGTAGTATTGAGATGAAAACACTCCAATTAGCAGTTCTGTCCTTAAAAAGAACACAAGTCAAAAAACCCTTTATATTATATAATTAGATTTTCATTGTATCCTCTTCAAGCTAGTACTCATTGGCAGAAGCAGACTCTCTGCTGCCAGAGCCAAGATTATGGAACATGTTTACCTCATAAAATTTCTATAGTGCAGGTCAAAAATAAGGTATGCTATTATTTTGCTGAGGTGTTTTTGTACTTTCAGTCCATTGATCTTGGGTGACTTTTTGGGAATGATAGAGGGATTCTAATGTTTAAATATTTATACTAATGATTTAAATGTAATTGCACTCCTAAACTCTGCCAGTGCTCTTTGTCAGATCTGCTTGCCATGCTCTTTCCTAATTTCTTCAAAGACAGAACACAAAATATTTTTTTTGCAAGGATGTTTTAGTCATTGACCAAAATTCAATACAAAAAGGAAATATTTTTAATTGTAACCAGCAGTGAATGTACACTATTTACTTTTGGGTATTCACAATAACATATTAATGGTCTGCTTATAGTTAGGTAGAAAAAACATAACTTTAATACCAAGGAACTTATTATTGAGTGAGTTAAACTTCAAAGTGAAACAAAGCCATTTTTCATAACTTAGTTTTATGTCCAAGATTTTGATGAGTTTATTTATAGAAGAAATTGAAAAACTGTGCCATTAAGTAATTCTTTTGCACTAAAACGTATTATAGAAGTGCTATGGAGAAATTATCCCAACAGATTTTGATCTCCTCATAATAGGTGTACTACTGAAAAATTCCATATCTATCAACAGTTAAGCTCATGTTCAGAATTTAAATGTTACCAGACCTCTTGGGTACAATTATCCAAACTATATAGACCTCTCCTATTCTTGAAACTTGAGTAGATGCTCACACATTTTTCTGACTTTAAATGTACTCTACAATATGATATTACAGCTTAGGAAAATAATTTGTAATATAGTGGAAGCACATGAAGCTAGATAATATTTCAAGAAACATTGAAAAATATTGTAGTTGACACTGAAAAAAACAAAACCAAACCAAAAGTAATTTAAAGTTTTTTTCTTGTATTTATCAATGAAATCCTGGCTGCAGTTTTTCATAATAAGGTATCTTTTAACTATGTATTACTTACATAGGTAAATCTTACACATCAACAACTACTGCAAAGCTGGACTGCACTACTTTATTTTCTTTTTCAGGAGTAAAAAATAAGTTACGTAGTTTTCAACTTAGTATTCTTAATACAGAATCCTATAATAATATAATGGTTAGGATTAGAAGGGGCCTTAACAATCACCTGGTTCCAACCTCTCTGACATGGACAGGGATGCTTTCAACTTGACCACACTGCTCAAAGCCCCATCCAACCTGGCTTTGAACATTCAAGGGATGGGGCATCCACAACTTTTCTATGCAACCTGTTCCAGTGCTTCACCACCCTCACAGTAATGAATTTCTTCCTTATATTTAACCTAAAGCTACTCTCTTTAATTTTAAAGCCATTCCCCCTATCATTATGTGTACTTATTAAAAGTCCCTCTCCAGTGTTCTTGTAGCCCTCCTTTAGGCACTGGAAGGTACTGTACAGTCTCACTAGAACTTTCTCTAGGCTGAACAAACCCAACTCTCTCACCCTATCTTCATAGAGGTGCTCCAGCCCTCTGACATCTTCATGGTTCTCCTCTGGACTCACTTCGAGAGTTTGAGGTCCTTCTTATGTTGGAAGCTCTAGAGCTGAATGCAGTAGTCATGGTCATGCATCTTTTCATGCAGCTTAAGACACAACTGGATTTCAATGTGTCTGCAAACACAAGGTTGTGTTGAGCTTCTGGTCCATGCCCAAGGCCATCTCAGGGCTGCTTTCAATCCATTCTCTGCCCACACTGTATTTGTGCTTGGGATTGTCCATGTGCCCTTGCACTTGGTCTCATTGAACTTGATGAGGTATGCATCATCCCATCTCTCAAGTCTGTCCCGGTCCCTCTGGATAGCATCCCCTTCCTTCAACATGTCCACCACACGGCTCAGTGTCATTAGCAAACTTGATGAGGGTGCACTCAATTCCACTGTCCATGTCACTCACAGAGATGTTAAACAGTGCTGGTCACAATACCAACTCCAGAGAAGCATCATTCCTTTCCTTCTGAAAACCGGAGTGACTTTTCTTAAGCTTATGTTTTTTCTCAATACATATATACAATATTTTTCTAAATGTAATTTTAAACAATTGAAACAATATTAGTCTCAAGTTGAAAAGGACAAACAAAGAATACATTAATAGGAAACAAGGTAAGGGATTGATAGTCTTATTTTAGAGAGAGTGGGAAAGAGAAAACATGATGAAAGAAAATAAGTGAACATAAAATTTTAGCCTAACAATCTGCAGAGAACAAATTCATAGACCTGAACTACAGTTAAGTACAAATAAACTCTACTAAATATGTTTCAAGTATAAATGCCTTTTACTTTCTCAATTTAAAAGGCTTTTTAAATACTAAGGCTGGATTTTTGCCACCATTTAAAGCAAATCTAGGTTTTGGAGTCGGGGGAAGTACTCCTAAAAGATTAAACAAAGAATTGTACCTGAATCTTACTACTCAGGGTGGGACCTTATTCTCAATGACATTCTTGATACCTTAAATTTATTTGTGTGTATTCTGACAAGGGTTTTCTACAACATGGCAGGTTTATTTTGATGTACTCGTGACTAGTCTCCAAAAAATGATCGTTTTAGATTTTCAAGGCATTCATATTTATCATAAATTTGTTAGTGTTCTGATTTTCTGCTGTCTAAACTTAATAAATAAATAAATATTCAAATCAATTTAGAAATTAAGTCTTTAACTTTCAACAAAATAATATATTTAGAAAAAAAAACCACCAACACTATGCCCCCTTCTAAACAAGACATCATCATTTAGTGATCCTAGAAGCTTCCCTAAAGGCTGCTTGGAATAGCAGCCTTTTTGCAGCAGATTCAGGGACACTGAGTATCCTCTTAAATTAGTAGCAATCCATGCACAATATTTTTAGTGAATCTTCTGCCTGCAGATGTATATATCTAGGTATAAACATAGAGACAATCTCCTGCATATTTGGAACAAAACCATTTTTGGTTATAGTTATTATCTAGAGGTATACAGTCATATATCAATACATGTATTAGGCTACTCTATATCAGTGCATAGATGTTTGCAAATGAAAATATAGGTATATAAGCAGACATACAGATATTACATCCATTTATACATATGTGTGTATAGATAGAGATATATCCATTTATGGTGGGAAAACAGCAAGGAACCAAACAGATAATTGAATTTTCTGATGTAATATAATAGTCAGCATGACTCAGTCTGCATTGCTATTATGGATCAATGTGTTAAATGAATCTTGCTGCCTAAATTTCTGTTGCTGCCAGCTATCTTCAAGCAGTGATTCATTTAGTCAGCTTTGGCTTGACTTTGGAATAGTGTGAGAGACTAGGAAATAGGATCCAGATATTATATCAACCTCAATGACTCAAAAAAAGCCCTAAACATTATGGACATCTTCAGTAATTTAGCCATGAAAGAAAAGAATTAGTTAGTTTTTCCATGACAAATTGCAGTTTAAACAAATTATATTTTACTGGATATTAAAAACTTGGAGTGAAATAATATGCTGAAAAATTGAGTTTCACTTCAGAATGGTTCTGCTCAAGTCCCAGGCTGGAGATTGCTGCAGCCTCTCAGTCCTTCCTGGACTTCTGCAGAGGCCAGGGTCTCCCTAGGGCTCAGGAGCTGGGGAGGACTCCTCAGGGTCTGTCAGGGTACTGTCTGACAGTCAGGGCCTGTCCCCCTCACCATCCAGGGGCAGGGCAGCCAACAACACCAGGGCAGCCCCAGGCACCAGGCACCTGTCTGAGGATGTGGGATGGGAACAGGCCGAGGCTGGGCTGGGCTCTGGGGGCTGGCATGGGGACCTGGACCATGGACAGGGTATGGGAAGCCCTGAAAAGGTTGTGCAGGGTCAGTCAGGACTGATGGTGCCCTCAGTGCCCTGACAGTATTCAAGATTCTTGCTCCTTTTCTAACTGCACAGCACAGAGACCATTAATTCTTGCTGCCTGAATACCCTTGAGAACCACTTACGTAAGGAAGGGTCTTGCTCCATGTTCCTTCAGATGTTCCATTTGGCATGTTTCCATATCACATTGCCCAAATCTCATCATAGAAAGGACCAAATTCCCTATTTAAATGTGACTGTCATACTTAAATCCTTATAGCATCATACCACAAACACTGCCCTTTCAGTTTTTGAGTCAACTGCTTATCTGAAATTAAATATTAGAAAGTTCTGCCTTTAACAGATTTATTACTTGTTATATTACTTGGCGACAATCAATCAAGAACCTTGAAAACCAAATGCAAAACATTCATGTGCACATTATAATAAAACATTCTCCTATCTGCTACAGTCAAATATATTTTTGGTATAAACATAAGAATCCCCACACATTTCACATTGTGAAATTCTGCAGCATATTCAGTCTGACAAGAAGAAGGGCTGCAATAGACAGATTCATGTCAACACTTATATGCATTACCTTATTTATCAGTGAAACTTTATCACTCCTACCTTAAAATCCTCCAAAATTTGTAACTCAGGCCATGAACCATTCATGAATAAAATAAGAAGAGTGGTTACCATATATGAATGTCAACCACAGCAGTCGTCTGCCAAATGCCTACGGGTGAACAGGTGAGAAGATAAAGTCCCATGAGGTTTCTTGAGAGAATTGGGCATTCCTTTCCTTCAATTATCAGCAATGATGAAAATTAGAATAAAACTAACAAAAAAATTTTGGTTTGCAGACAGACAATATTTTGCAAACAAATGAGTAACTCATCATAGATCAGTCATTTTACATGAAATTCAAAAGAGTACACAAAATTTAGTACATATCCTTTCCAGATATTGTCAAACACCTTTAGAAACAGACAACTTTAACACAATCTTTTTGATTTTATCAATAAAAAGGCATAAAATATATATGACCAAGAACTGATATCAACTGTTCAGAAAAGCTGTCTGACATAGGAAGTAAATCTCCTGATGAAGACATTACAGCTACTGTAAAAGAAATACATAAGCTTGTCTTCATCTCTCCACTTAGGAATCCATAACCTCTTCACATTGTCATAATGAATTCTGATCACACAGCTATGGTACATGCTCATAAACTCATTTTCTGTCATTTTAACTATTATTGTTTATATTAAGATGACAGTGACAGAACAATGGCCACAATTCTATAAGTCAAATCAAACATTGGAAGGTTACTGTAGTATGTCATTGCAATATGCAGTTCCTGGGGTTTAATTTTGTTTTAATCTTTGACATTTTAAAGGGAAAATAGGTTTCAATACCACCCAAATTAGCAATGTTTCCTCACAATTTTTTTTCATATAACTTCTTAGAAGAAATATCAAATTCTGTTTATTTTTTTCACAGAGGTATTTAACTCAGTCTATTCAGGGCAACTAGCCTGTAACAAAGTGACTTTTTGTTGCATCTATTGTCACCCACTAGCAAAGACAGAAATGCTACTGTTGGCATGCTTCAAGTGCTCTGGCCTTATATAGAAATATCCTTGTTTTGCGTTAATATTTTCTGTAGGCATTACTATTGTATCTCTCCAGCTATTTGGGTCTGACTGTCCCCTAAGTAGGGGAAAAAAAGGAATTTTACTTCAGTTACACCCATATGCTTAAAAGACCTACACATCAAACCAACAGATAATTTTTCAAGACTTAACAGCCAATATATTGAATTAAAAAGAAGTAGCGGGACTACTTGAATGACTCACCTCTGAATCTTGACAGCAAATATTGCTAAAAAGTTTTACAGCTGAATTCTGAGCTGTATATTGAAGATTCAAGTGCTGTAAAACTGAGGAAACCTTTTATAAAATATATTTTAATATCACCTTTCAATTGAAATCTAATTAGTAGATGTAATAATTTGTCACACCAATTCTAAACTGCATTTTAAAGGATACTTTACAGACATCACCACTGAAAGAAAGAATAACTGAATTAAAATCTGCCCCTGAGTGAAAGTGCATGAAATATAAATAAGTTATTTTCAGTAGAGTAGAAACACATTACTTGCTGTGACAGAAAAGTGTAATACTCAAGTTGAAGACATTTATTATAGAATTTAGAAACTACTAGTACCACCTACTGGTAGAACTGCAAAAGTGAAAAATATTTTCTGTTTATTATATTCGGTAATAGCAAACAGATTATCACAACTCTAATATCCTCTTTGATTGCAAACAATATACAGTTAGGTATAGGAGATTAATTTCAGTGAACTAAGCTACTACCCAACTAGTTATAAACAAAAAAAAAAAAAGAAAGAAAAAAAAAAAAGAAAAAAAAAAGAAGTCATGACTGCAGTTCGGTAAGGTACATAATGGTATAATTTAGAAACTAGTAAAGAAAATCATCTCCCATTTCTAATTACGTAGGTTTATTTCTTAGCTTTCTTAGCTGGGTTGTGGCAGGAATTCCATTCTCCTTTTATTCAAGAAGTTTTATTGATATTTTGCTTTTGACAACCAGCAGCATTTAATTGGCATTCAGTTTATCCTTTGGTGTTTTGAGAGACACTGGGAAATTTCAAGATAAATGAGAATTAATTTGATCTGAATTATCACAGATCTGTAGACTTCCTTCCTTCCTTCCTTCCTTCCTTCCTTCCTTCCTTCCTTCCTTCCTTCCTTCCTTCCTTCCTTCCTTCCTTCCTTCCTTCCTTCCTTCCTTCCTTCCTTCCTTCCTTCCTTCCTTCCTTCCTTCCTTCCTTCCTTTTTCCTTCCTTTTCCTTTTCCCTTTCCTTTCCTTTCCTTTCCTTTCCTTTCCTTTCCTTTCCTTTCCTTTCCTTTCCTTTCCTTTCCTTTCCTTTCCTTTCCTTTCCTTTCCTTTCCTTTCCTTTCCTTTCCTTTCCTTTCCTTTCCTTTCCTTTCCTTTCCTTTCCTTTCCTTTCCTTTCCTTTCCTTTCCTTTCCTTTCCTTTCCTTTTTCCTTTTTCCTTTCCTTTCCTTTTTCCTTTTTCCTTTTTCCTTTTCTTCTCTTCTCCTTTTTCCTTTTCTTCTCTTCTCTTTTTCTTCTCTTCTCTTCTCTTCTCTTCTCTTCTCTTCTCTTCTCTTCTCTTTCTCTTCTCTTCTCTTCTCTTCTCTTCTCTTCTCTTCTCTTCTCTTCTCTTCTCTTCTCTTCTCTTCTCTTCTCTTCTCTTCTCTCCTCTCTCTCCTCTCCTCTCCTCTCCTCTCCTCCTCTCCTCTCCTCCTCTCCTCTCCTCTCCTCCCTCTCCTCTCCTCTCCCTCTCCTCTCCTCTCCTCTCCTCTCCTTCTCCTCTCCCTCTCCTCTCCTCTCTCCTCTCCTCTCCTCTTCCTCTCCTCTCCTCTCCTCTTCCTCTTCCTCTTCCTCTTCCTCTTCCTCTTCCTCTTCCTCTTTTAAACATCTGAAATCTAGTTAAACTCTCCCCTTCCTTTTCTAAGACTACTTGCAAGTAAAATTTTGTTAGACTTTGTTATTAGCAGTACTACTCTATGTTGATTAAAACTGCTATGCAAAATAAGAAAGCAGACAATCTTTAACTGAGCAGGTAGCATGTTTCATTGAGGCCCTCAAACTTTCTGCAGCAAGCCTATTCAAGCCAAACAACTTGAGAAGAATCTATACTTATTCTTAACAGAGGTATCCAACTAGAAAAAAAAAAGTTTCATTTTCTTTGTAATTTCCTGGGACACCGAAAAATTTTAAGTAAACAATTATGTACCTTTTCCACTGCTAATTCTATGGTAGTTGCCTAACCAGAAGCACCCTATATTAAATTATTTGAAATATTTGGATTTTATATATATGGCTTAACTGTCTCTCACCTTTTCTCATGTATTTCTTCTGTTTCCAGTCAGACCATCACCTCCATTGTCAGATATTGCTCCCAACTGCAGCACCTAACACACCAACAGAAACTGTGAACAGGAGTACTGAAAAGTGACTTATTGGCCTGCCCCAATCTAGCTACTTGCAAGCTGAAAACCAGTTTGTATCAAGGGAAACATTTACATTACTTTTCCATTTTATCTTCCATTTTATGACTCTTTAGTTTTAGTCACTAATCTCTGATGTGGAACCTTGTTAAGTGTTTTTGAAAATCTAAATATACTACCATCTACTGAATTGTCCTTATCTGTTGTGGCAGTAATATCTTCAAAGAACTCCAGCAGGTTAGCTAAGCATGACCTCTCCTGTCTGAATCCATGCTGACTATCCTTAATCAAGCTATGTGGAATTACTTTACATTGGACATTTCATATGAGAGTTCCTGTATTTTCTCCCAGAAAATTATAAACTCACTGTTTTCCCTCATGACCGTTTAAAGGAATGTAATGAAGTTCTCTTTGATGCTTTTCAATCCTTAGGAATCTCTCCTGAGTTGTGTGAACTTTGAAAATGTCAGTGAAGAATTAAATTATTTCCCTACTTGGCTCCCTTAGCGCTTTTTTGCTGATCAGAAGAGATGGAAATATTTTAACAACTTTATTAGATATGCCCAGTCACTGTATTTACAGTTGTGTGTCAACCTGGAGAAAAATATCTGCCTCATACAGCTGCTACTTCATCTGCCTGAGAAAAGTAAGAATAATTAGAAAACTAAAGATAATTAGAAAACCAAATACAAACAAAAAAAAAAAAAAAAACCTAGGAAAAAATCTACCACCAAATAGGAAATGTTCTAATTAAAGCTGAATGAATCTTTTCTTCAATCTAAAAAAACAAAACTAAACTGAAAAAAAAACAAAACAAAACCAAAAAATCCCCCAAACCACCACCACCAAATGCCAACAAACAAAGAAAACAAACAAACAAACAAACAAACAAACAACAAAACCCATGAAAAACAAAACCAGGCATAAAAAGAGATATTTCAGCACTTTCACTTTCAGCAGTGAGGAAAAAAAAATCCCCAAGTCAATCAGGTCTTGAATTCTGGTAAAAAATAAAAGCATGTAAAATGTGATGAAAAGGAGCATGTATCTTAGCTGCTGTCTGAACTTTATACATGCCACTTTTTAAAAAAAATTATCCATCCTTTTTTAGTAGGTTTTTTTTCAGTGGATTTATTAAATAACTTCTATAAAATAAATTATACTGGAAAATTAATGAATTCTTTCCTCATAGATAACATAAATATTCAAGGATATTATATTTTATATTCTTTTATTATCGGTTTAGTTTTTTGTATTTAATTTGGGAATGTTTATATCTCATATGTTTCAGAGCTTTCTTTAATACTGTGACCTGGAATGAGGATTCTTCAGGGAGACCAACTCAACAAGTGACTGCCATTTGTTAAATTTATTTTTAAAACATTACCATAAACAAATACTAAAAGTGTTTATTTTACTGGATTAGACTCAACAGAGAAGCAATTGTTTGCTTTCTGGACTTAAAATATTGGAAACATGGAGATTTGACTTTCTGATACAATAAAATAATTAAATTAGACCCTACTTTTTTGCCACTAGTATTTAAACCAACAGTACACCATTTTTATGAAAATATTTGAGAAGAAAAAAGACTGCAAAATATTGTTTTTGCATAATCTCAGTGCCTAAAATGTTGTTAAGTAAAGGATGAGACAATGGTGCACAGACAAGGCATAATCCTTATCTTTGCATGCTCTAGAACAAAAATGTTGCTAAATTGGTAGAAAGGGCTGTTCAGGCCTATCTACATCATGCTGTTTCCACTGAGTCTTATTTCACAGAGGTCTAATAACACAACAGCTTCTCAAATTTACCTCTGTGTTTTCCCTGAACATTTTCTGAGCTCATTGTCACTGTCAAACAAACACAACGTTGATCACTATGCACTGAGTTCACTTTCTCATGAGTATAAATAGTGGTAAAAATCTCTTTCTGTCCTAGAGGAGCAGAAAAGAAATTTTATTTTGTTTCCAACAACTCAGTTGGTGAAGCTCAAGTAGCAGTGAGTGAAGAACCAGGGCTGCAATCAAGCTGTACAGGGGAATTCCCAATTCAGGAACTGGTGTAGCAGCTCTCTCTCGTGAGCCTCATCACGATGTGGAAGCCCTTGGCAGCAACCAGGGGAGGAAGGGGTGGTGCCAGGAGCAACTGAGGATGATTTAAATGACTCCAGGGATTGTGAGTGATCCGGAGCGTGGCAAACAGGCATGTGGCACATCAGTGAGGGTGTGGCAAGGCAGTTTGCAGGGCAGTTTGTGCAGGCAGGATGAGCAGGAAGGGCTTACCAGCATACCAGATTAATCTTCCTTAGTTATGGTGTTGACATGCCCTGCTGCAAGAGTCACTGAAACAGCTGTGTCCAAGACCTCCAGCCAGCCAGGCCTGCCTATGGTAGATGGAGCTCTCCAGGTCACAGAGTGCCTGATGTCTCTTCCTAAGGCTGGGGCCAGCAAACACTTCTTTTGCAGAAAGTGTGCTGTGGCTGGGGAGCTGTGCCACCAGGTGAAGGAGCTACAGGAAGAAATGGACAGGCTGAGTAGTATTTGAGCAAATGAGCAAGACACAGACTGATTATTTTCAGAGATGCTACAGTCTCAAGACTCTTGGGAGTCTCAAATCTCCATTATAGTGGAGAAGCAGATGGACTCTGAACCCTGAAGAACCCAGTCCTAATTAGTCAAAGGACTGTTAGCCAAGGATTTGTTGCAGATAAGACTGTAAGCATGCCCCTGCATGCACCAGGAGGAAGATTCCTCATTCTCAGAATTTGACTAGTAGGACTGGTGTCTTCTATAATAGGTATGATGGTCTAGAATGCCAGACAGCTGATGAGGTGGGCAAAGGTCCTTCTGCCATAGTGGGGCCTCCTAAGACAACCACTGCCTGTACCTTGTGCCACAGCCTCCTTTTTTGAGAGGAAAAAGAAGAGTAGTTGTAATAAGGGGAACAGATGGTTCAATGTGCAGACCAGACCCAACAGGAAGCTCTGCTGTCTCCCAGGGGCATGGATAAGGGACATTACTAAAAAATTCTCCAGTATAGAAAGGCCCTCTTGTTAGTGTTCAAACTGGCAGCGATGAAATAACAAAGAGAAGTCCAAGAAAAATCAAAAGAGGCTTCAGGGCTCTGGTATGATTGGTAGAGGGATCAGGAGCACAGGTAGTGATTTCCTCAATCATTCTGGAACAACAAATAATATGGATAGGAATAGGCAGATCCATCAGGTTAATGCATGGTTCTGACGTTGATGTCAGAGGAAAACTTTTGTGCTTGTTGGTCATGGGAGGACCTACTCAATGCTTGTTCTAATGACACCCAATGTGATGCATCTATCTCAGAGGGAAAAAGGAGTTCCAGCACAGGAGTTGGTGGGGCTAGCTGACAGAGCTGTAAAATAACTTGGAAGGGGGGAAAGGAACAAAATCAGGCTCATCAGTGATGAGCAGTGGGATGATGTACTTGAGGAAGCTAGCACTAATGGGGTCCCTCAATCTACCTCATAAGGTGTTGGCTCTAATGTACCACATCTGAAATGTTTACCCTTATGCAGGAAGCGTGAGGAACAAAAGGCAGGAGGTCAAAGCTTTGGCCTGGGGATTTGATATCATTGCATAAGAGAAACATGTCGGGATGAGTGATGTGATGAGTGCCCTGTTGGACAGGTCTAGGTTCTTCAGGAGTGAAAGGCAGAGCAGAAGAGGCAGAGGGGTGGCACTGTATGTAATAGAAGAGTTAGAATGTATGGAGCTCACAGTTGACAATGGCACAGTTGAAAGTCTCTGGGTGAGAATCAAGGGGTAAACAAATAATGAGGATGTCATGGTGGGAGTCTACTATAGACCTCCCAGCCATGATGATGATATCAATTATTCTTTGAGGAGCTAAGGGACACTTCCAAGTCAACTGCCCTGTCCTTATGGGAGACTTCAACTTGCCAGAAATTAACTGAAACCATCACAGAGCTGGTACAACCCAGGTCAGAAGACTCCTGAAAAACCAGGATGACAGTTTTATGGAACACATCCTGAGGGATCTGACTAGGAAAGATGCCCTGTTTGGTCTACTGCTTGTCAAGAGAGTGTATCTTGTAAGGAACATAAAACCTGGTGGCCTCCTTGGCCGCAGCATCCATAAAAAATCTGGTTTTAAATCTCTCTTGACAGAAGGAAAAATACCAGCAAAACTTCAGCTCTGGACATGAGGAGAGAAACTTCAGGCTGCTCAGTGAATTAGTGAGTAAGGACCCTCAGGAAAATGTTTTTGCAGGTGATGAGGCCCATCAGTGCTGGTCACTTTTAAAAGTGATGGTGATGACCTGCTAAGGGCACAGGGGTCAAGCAATTGCCACATGTTGGAAGTCAAGTAGGTGATGCAGAAGGCAATAGGAAAATTTTTGAATAAATTAGGATAATTGGCAGTGTAAAAACAACATCATCCTGTTATAGATTGAGGGTGGTCACCTCACAAACAGATAGCACAGAGAGCTTGTGCCAAGCCCACCCTTGGAAGTGTTCAAGGCCAGATGGGATGGAGTTCTGAGAAACCTGGGCTAGTGAAAAATGTCCCTACTTACTGCAGGTGAGTTGGAACTAGATGATTTTTAATGTCTCCCCACCCAAGCTATTCTATGATTCTATGAATGGATAGTTATTGTCCTAAAGGGGACAAGCACGAGACAATCCTTAAAAATCCATAGAAATACTGTACAATAGAAATATAGAGAGTGAGAGTTACAGGACTCTTTTCTTCTTCTCATCTTTAATTTTTTCCCCCTTTTTTGGAAAACAGCTACTTCATAACTTTTTTTTCAGACAAGAAGTTATATGGCTGGGGGAATCTTATGATCTCTGACAATCTGTGTGGTAAATGTCCTTGATCAGACCATGGCTGTGCTGCTCTTCAGCCCTCAGATGGAGTCACTTTATAGCCAGGCAACCCAAAGTATCTACAGTTAAGCATTTACATCATTCTGCATCCACAGTTATCGACTTTTACTAACAGTGGAAATTCAAACACAGTCTGGTCCTCAGCATTCTCCACTCGCACTTTAAGAAATGAGAAAAAACACCTGCAAAATATTGAAAAATAGTTGCTATTTTATCTATAGTCCAATAATTTTATGCTCTATTTAAAGTACAGTACAATGAATGGGGAACTCTAGCCTTTAATTTTAGATCTCTGGAGACAGGAAAGGCAAAAAGTGTTCCTGCACCTTTCCAGAGAAAGAATGTGTATGCCCTGCTTTGGTAACTCTAAGTGCCACTCAGCCACTTCAGAAAGAAAATTATCAAAGAGCAACATGACTGAGCATATAGAATAAACATACACAAGAAAGGAGTCACAGGTGTGTCACAGTGAGAACATGATGGCAACTGAAGTTAATCAAAGTAGTCTATCCAGCTCTAATTGAAATAGGAATAAATCTCACCTTCTCACTTACAGTCTTAAGTGATACTTGAGATCTTCTTCAGTGCTTTAGGCTGTTGAAAACCAGAGAACATCCTTCATTATGAGTTTGCACTCTACAGAGGAAAGGGGTCAGTCTATAGCTGTTTCTTCAAGGACTTCTTTTGTTTCGTTTTTCTTTCCTTCAGTAGCTCCATTTCTCATCAGTCTCTGATAATGAACAACCTTGTAGTATGTCCTAAGAAACTTCTCTCTGTGATTTAGTTTTGATTTGAAATGTATCAGCCTTTTGCTACAAGGACTTCTGCAGTAACACATTAAGACTTCAATATTCCTGCAGATATTCACTAGTATTTGGTGCAGGGGGAGAAAGGGAGAAGCCGAGACATAAACTGTTAAAAGTTAAATTCTTTGTATTTAGAATATTCTGCCTGTCTACAAACATGAATATAATATTATGGTTGCCAACATAAAGAACTATTTTCCTACGTTTCCCAGCAAGGTTTGTTTTTATTTCCTTGTACCTCTTGCTTTCCCAAGTTTCCATATTAGGCTTTAGCACTTTTTAAAGGATAAAGATGTTACTTAATGTGTTTTGTTTTGTTGGTTTCTGGTTTTGTTTTTGTTTTTTTAATCTTCCCCCTCCCCCCAAAACAGAAGTTACATATCTGATAATAGCTCAGTAGGAGCTGGTATCACCAATCCCTTGTCTCTGCAGGAGCAGACTCCAGTCTCCCATGTCCTTCTGGGTTCACAACACGGCATAAAATGGAAGCCACTGACTTGCATACACATGATACCTCCCATCAACTTTTCTGTAGAGGAGTAAACATCCTTCTGTATTCCAAGAGTTAGAAAATTCAGAAAAGGGATAGATCCAGATCTTGATCTCTGTGGATTAAGTTTGTGTACTGGTTTGGGGTGGAATAGAGTTACTTTTCTTTACAGAAGATTATGTGAGCCTATAGTTTGCATCTGTGACCAAAAAAGTGTTGGTACCATACCAAGACTTCTGCTGTTGCTGAGCAGCATTTATTCTGTGTCAAGGCCTTTTCTGTTTCTCACCCTCCCCCAAAAGTGTAGACTGAAGGTGCACAAGAACCTGTGAGGGGATACCGTGGGGACAAACCACCCCAAGTGAACAAACAGATATCCCAGACCACATCAATAAAAGCTAAAGAAGGAAATAGGAAGGGTGGATTTTCAGAGTGATGACATTTGTCTTCAGAAGCAATCATTACATATCATGAAGCCTTCTTTTCTGGAAATGGCTAAATCTATGGAAATCCCCTCTATTTAGTGTATTTGGTATAGGGTGGAGCATCTATACCTGCTTCCTGAGGAATATTTCCTTTAATTTTTCTGTGTCAGTCAAACACATTATCATTTTCAAACCTTTCCAGGAACTCACATAAGGAAGAAGGCCGGTTTATAGACCAGTTTCAAATTTTCATGAGAAAAGTAAAAGACTATTCAACCTAATCAATATAAGATTGCTTCTGGATATATGGAGGAGCAGAGTATAAGATCTCATGGAAGGTTAGTGTTAAAAACGGGCATAGCTAGAAAGATGAATACCTCTGGCTAAATAGCTGCTGAGAAATGAATTTTTATGACTATGACCTTTGTAGCTAAACATCCAAAGGAGAATTTGGAAATTAGATATCAATAGCCTATATATGTGTATATATATATGTAGGTGTAGAAAAAGGGATTAGAGTCCTCATCCCTGATAAGTCACAGTTGTACTAATTACCAAAGATGAGGAACAGCTTTGCCCTTTATTAGTCACAGCTGTGACTAATAAAAATAAGTGTGATAAAAGGGATGGGTTGGTTAGTGAGGGGAGAACCTGGAGGAAAAAAATCATGATTCTAAGGAGGGGCTGAGCCAGAAGGACTGGGCAGAAACAGGTGAGAGAATCACTGTTTTGAGGTTAGTCTGGGTCTGCAGCTAGAGCCTGCTGTTGGAATCTGAAGTCATAGTCTAGAAGGAGCAGCCTGTATTCAGAGTCTGCAAGCTAATACATGCAGTCATAGTATAGCAGGAAATAACTGCAGTCAGTCTGACAGGAAAACCAACAGCAGGAGCTTGCTGCAGACAGAGTCAGTGAATAGTTGGAGTCAGGATAACTGAATTGTAAAGAGGAGTAAACCCTTTTCATACTGTAGTAAACAAGAAGTTTGTGTTTTCTACCCCTAATGAAAGGGCTGCTGTAGCATACACATACATGTCCATATTGCATATATTTATTTTAAAAAATTACGCTGGAACAAAGACATGGAGAGACTAGAATAGATATAGATAGAATACAGATATAAATAAATAGTTATAGAATGGCTTGCGTTGGAAGGGACCTTGAAAGATCATATTACAACCCTCGTGCCATGAGCAGGAGTACCTTCCAATAGAACAGGTTGCTCAAGGTCCCCTCGAACCTACACTGAACATTTTCAATGATGGCCTGTGGGAAATTTATTTGGGCAACCTGGTCCATACACTCACCATTCTCATAATAAAATTTTTTTGTTGTTTTTTTCTTTTGCCTAACGTAAACCTATCTGCTTTCTACTTAAAAGCATTCCCCTTGTACTATCATTATACACCCTTGGTAAAAAGCCTTTCTCCATGTTTTTATAGGCTGCCTTTATAGGCTGAAATTTTCTCAGTCCTTCTTTTTAGGAAAGGTGTTCCAGCCCCTGATCATTTCTATGGCACTCATCTGGATCTTCTCTAACAGGTACATGTCTTTCCTATGTCCTGGACTCTAGAGATGGATGATGTATTCCAGGTGAGGCCAATTAAGAGTGGAATAGAGCAGGGAGAATCACCTCCCTCAATCTTCTAGCTGAACTACCTTTTATGCAGCTCAGAATATGATTGGTTTTCTGGGCTTCATGCTCATATTGCTGGATCATGTCCAATATTTCATCCACCCCCAGATTCTTCAGGGCTGCTTTGAATCAGTTAGTGCCTGAGTCTGTGCTCATGATGGGTATTGCCATGACCCATGTGCAGGATCTTGAATTTGGCCTGTTGATCTTCATAAGCTTCATACAGGCCCACTCCTCAAGGAGTGGTTATACAAGTCCCTCTGGGTGGAATTCCTTTCTTCTAGCAACTCAAATGCATCACTCAGCTTGGTGTCATCTGCAGACTTGCTTATGGTGAAGTCTACCCCGTTATCTATGTCATTAATGAAGACATTAAAAAATACTGATTCTAGACTTGACAGCAGGGACAGCACCCATTACTGGTTTACATTTAAACATTGACCCATTAACTGCAGTTCTTTGTGTGTGGCTATCCATCCAAACCCTTATCAAACTAAGAATCCCTCCATCAAACCCATATCTCTGCAATGTACAAATAAGAATGTTGTGGGAGATTCTATCAAAGTGCTTAAATAAGTGCAAGTAGACAACATCTGTAGCTCTTCCCTTGTCTGCTGATGCAGTTACTCCACCACAGAATTCCATGAGGCAGGCAGAATCTGCCCTCAGTGAAGCCATGTGGGCTGTATCTAAGCACCTCTCTATCTTCCATCTTAACATATCTTCCAGGACAACCTGTTCCGTGATCTTCCTGGGCATGGCGGTGAGACCGACTGCTCAGTAGTTCCCTGAGTCCTCCTATTTACCCTGTTGTAAAATGGTCATTAAGTCAGATATAATATTCCAGTCTGGCTTCAATATTAATATAGTGAATAATTGAAAAAATGTATCAATTTTATAATAAAATTATATAGTATAATTATAAAATTTATAATGTTTACTGCATTATATATTAAATATGCCTAATGATTATATGAGCCTACTGTATTATGATAAATATTATAAATTATAATGTATTCATATTTTACTATATAGCTTATATTGTAGAGTATATATAAACACATTTCTGCTCGAGCATCTCCAGGTTTCACACATTAAAAACACTATTTACTTCACTCATATGACAGTATTTAAAAAAATCTAAAACTTAAAAATGCATAGATGATGAGTTGATAACTGGTGGCCTTTGGTGTTCAGAAATTGGAACTCAGTGTTTCAAAACCCCAGTCTTTTCCATCATTGCCTAGTATTTTCAATGTAAGTTAAGAATCTCCTGTTCTTGCTTATACTGAAAAAATAATACCTTACCAAACCATTCAGCATAATAAGACTGATGGAGGAGTATGGTGCTGTTCAGAAGTACAGTCTGCAAAATATCAGCATGAATAGTATTTCAAAGTATTCAGCTCAAAAAGCAAACTTTGACAGATGCAGAAATGAAAAATTGAAGAGAAAATTACAAGCATATAAGTAAGACTGTTTAGTATAATGTGCATTTTCATTAAAGCTGAGAAAAATAGAGCAGATAGTTACAAGAAAATATAACTTCAAAGCAATCACACAGAAAGCATTTCTGAGATGCCTGATAAACCAGAGCTGAAAAAGCAATGGGCTTGAATAAAAGCAGTAAATCCTTGTGAATTAAAAAACGTTTATCTATTTAAAATACATTGAGATTATAGGTATGCACAAAGCATGCAAGATATTGTTATCCTGGCAGGCTGAAAATGATTATTTAGCTGGACCACTCTTTGTTTCTCTTTTAAGAAAATGGTGCATTACTGGTTATATGAATTATCAGCAGATTTATGGGATTTAGTAGTTAGGAGCTGCAGTTTATTCATTATCAAAGCAAGTACAACTGAAGAGATGAAGAAAAACTGCATCATGACTGTTATAAAATCTCAGAAGATAAAGACAAAATATCTGTAAAATTTTCTTTTGGAAAAAAAGACAAACTTTATAATAATAGTTTTGTCATTCTTCTTGCCTCATAGGTATGTTTTCACCCATGACAAGTTTAGAACAAGGATTACCATCTCAGAAATAAAGCTAGTAATATAGCTCATTTTACACTGTGCAGAAACTCTCCTCTATAAAAAAGTACTGAATTAAAGTAAAACATGACAGATAAGAATTGTAACACTATGCTAAAATACCATACACATATGCATTACTTTTATTTCATTTATTTAAAGAGATAATTAATAGTCTGTATCTTTATAGTTTAGCTGGAATATCCAAGTAGGTAACATTCTCATTGACAAAGTAGCACTAATTTCTTTAAAAAATAATGTTATCAATGAGGGGTTGCCTTTGTTGAAGCCATTTTTTGGTGGTTATTTTACTAACAAGCTGACACAATGACAATGGTGTTGTACAACCACTTCTCCCATTTCTTTTTTATCAGTACTGAGAATGCATTTCTTGGCAACCATCTGCAAGGCATAGTCTCCCTGAATCCTTCAAGTCGTTTTTATATTTGAACTTAGAACATCATCTGATTTCAATATTTCTTTCCATCCTACCCTTCTAATTCTGTCTATTCATCTATTCACTCTTTCTGGTTGTAATAATTCTTTTTTCACTTTCAATTCTCCAGGCTGTCCATTGCCATTCTTATAAAATACCACCTTAGAAAAGTCCTTACACTCATTTCAAGCTACGCCTATATTGTCAATCTTCTCTTTCCCAGTAATTTGCTTCTCAACTCTACTTTGTGTCAACATTCTAATTTATTTTGTTCTCCCCACATGCAATTGCTATTACCTTCCATGGTCTTTCAGACATGTCACTTGTCTGTAGTCACCCTAAATCTCCTCTTCAGCTGAATTCACAGACTGAAAGGTTCTGTCACAGCTAATATTTCTTCACAGATCTAGAGATAATGAATGGTAGTGAAAACGGTGTTTATTGTCCAATACATATTTGACAGCGGATTTCAGATACTGCAGAACGGAAGAGGGAGAGCCTACAACAGTGGAAAACTTTTATTAGTAAAATCAAGCTTCAGAAAGATAAAGAATGTAAGCATAAGGAAGTTTAAAAAGAAACAGTGCATTAGTGAGTGTATGCTGAAGAGTCAGGTACTACATTTTATGATCTGTAAATGTGAATTAACAGAAAGGGCAAGAATTAATAGAAAGGGCAATTTGGTTTTATACAAATATAATTTTCTTGAACTTTGACCAGGTCAACTGTTAATAAATTCCTGTATTTATTTTTGTAAGGTTTATTAAATAATTATAGTGTGCATTCTTTCAAAAAAGAAAAAAATGGTGCAAGTATCAAAAATTAATTGCACATAAGGAGAATAAATGAAACAAATCAAATCTGGGACTAAATTTCTTCAAAAATGAACACTATTAGGACAACTAAATTTATAAAAACATTGAGCAACTTCTGGATAACATTTATCAAGCAGTGTAAGAGTGTGAATTATAGCTTTCAAGATCTATAAAGATAAATCATTTTTATTTTAAATTTTATCAGAGTTTTAATGTGCTCCAAGCACAGGATCTGTGTTGTTTACAATAGAAATTAAAAAAATCAAACTTAACAGATTGCTTTCTTCATCTGTTTTGCTTACAAAGAGCTTTAGTTCATTACCTTTTTGGAGAAGAAAAGCAGATAAAGAAATAAATCAGATATATTAAAAATGTTATTTTTCCACAAAGTAAGGGTTTTTTTACCTTAAAATCGTTGTCTTTAATATTGCCAGATGACATTATGAAAACAAACAAAACGCCCTGGGTACAACCATATATATATAATATACATACACATCCAGGTGTGTACATGCAAACACAAAACAGTTTTCTTCGACAAACAGTTATACTCCTATGTTTGGAGTTCCATAAATAATCCTTCAGGTAAAAAAAAAAAATCCAAAAAACCAAACCTTTACTACTAACTCACAAAAAATAGGATTATTTTATCCTTGCAATCTGTTGATACTACCTGTGCACATTGTAACACTGAAGTATCAGAGTAAATATGCTTTTAAAGCCTTTAAATATGTTGTTCAATTGAGTTGGAAATTTTGAATTATGGAATTACTTATTAAATATTTATAACTTTCCAGAATTTCAGGTGAATCTATTAAAAATTCTTTTGCACCTCCTTTGTAAGAAATTAGATTATTTAAATGTACAATAGGCCCTTATTTTGATGTATTAAATCAAATTAGTTGGTCATAGGCAGGCTATAGAGGAAATATGTAGCTCAGTGTTAAAAAATATTACTGATCTATATACCTTCCCTATGTTGAGAATGCATAATTTCACTGTAACTAAGAGTTTCTTTCAAAATATTGTGTAGAGCTTTAAGGTAATTAGGGCTCATGTCTGCTGGGACTTTTTTACAAATTGAGATATAAATCCCAGTTGTAGCAATATAAATGCCAAATATGTTTATGAAAAGAAAAATAACCTAATCATTTTAATTAAATCTCTAATTAGCTACATTGACTAAAATAAAATATGTGGTGTAAGTTATTTCATATATAGGATATGAACCAGCATTTACTCCAGCAAAGGAAGAAACAATTTATTTTACTGAGCCCTTGTATGAATGTTTATTTTAATAGTGGTAAGGGAGGGTGCCTTTATCCCACAATCCTGACCATTGGATCTAACTTTTCCCCTATAGTCTGTGTCAGTATGTACTTTCTATTTCACACTTCCACAGTTCATTTCTTTGAATCAGTCCACATCAACAATACTTTTCTCTTACCTTAAATATGCAATTTACCCTCAAATGTGCAACAACTTTTTATCACTGTATTCTATTTTGCGTGTGTGAAAAGCTTAAAAAAAACCATCAAGTAATGGAAGAACAAGAAAAGGTGCAATCAGCTTTTGGACATAACAATGAATACTCAACAAATGAAAGGAAGATGACAAAATTATCATAAAAGAGCTGTCTTCAGAATCTGAGGATATGATAAGTGCCTGATTTTCAGTTTCAAAAAAGAGACAAACATGTTCTGTTTTCTCTCCTAATCTGCTTTGTATTGCATCAACAATGGGGAAAAACACCTCCAGCCTTGCAGACCTTGGTGTCTTATACTAATTAGAGAAAAGCCTCACAAAGAACTTGGATATGTTATGGCAACACTGGTTACTTCAGGCACTTAGGATCCTACTGGGAGAAAGAACATGCAGCTGGAACCATGTGATGTTCTGTAACTTAAGTGTTTTGTTATGGTTTCTTACAGTTGGAAACAGCTATAAAAATTGAGTATCTAACCTCAATTGTGCCAACAGTCTGGCTTGCCCCAAAGATACCCAAGAAGTGACAGTGTGGTCAAGTTAACTCTGCTGGCTAAGCTATCTTTGGTGGCCCAGATAAAAGCATGGAATTAAACATCCTGTGAGTTAAAGAGTTATTTATGCATCTCATAATCTTACCTGAACTCTGCATGTTTCAGGTATCAGATTGTTTAGAATTTGGTCTTCATTCTTTTTGTTTATCACTAAGAGTATTGTCCTCTGGTGATTTTCACCAATAAAGCGTACCACCTACTTGTTCATTATGTGACTTTAAATAATTATAAACACTCACACAGAGAAATATAACACAAAGATCTATAGCTGTGTTTTTGAATGGTGATGTTGCTACTTTAATATTTTTTCTTTTTACTATTCTGGAGATTCCAAATGTTTCACTGGTGTATTTTTTTATATGTTGGAACAGTATTTTACTTTAAGTTATTTATTAAAATAAACACAATAGTATAAGTTAAAGTAATTTGATGAAGATCCTACCAAACCAGGAAAATAAAATAAAGACAAAAAAAATTAAAACAGAAAGAACTTTACTCCTTTTTGTTGTTTGAGATAGTAATCAAATATAGTTTTCCTTTACCCTGATTTAAAAATTTCTTTACTAGAAATAAAATTGTGATAAATAAAAAGTCACAATAGTGAGAAATAAACCTGCAGACCGGTCAGAGAAGAAGGAGGGGAGGAGGTGGTCTGGGCACTGGAGCAGAGATTCACTCCCCTGTAGTCTGTGGAGAAGGTGTGGTGGGGCAGGCTGTTCCCCTGAAGCCCATGGAGTAGATCATAGCAGAGCAAAGAAAAAATTGTGAGAAGGAAGGGGAAGCAGACTCTTATGTATTGATTATAATTTAAAAAATCTACTTTTATTAGTAATAATTTCACTGTTTTGCATTATGGTATATACACTGTTCCGTTTGTTTATTTCATCATTCACAGCAAAAGGTAATGATGTCACAGTCCCCAACCCATAATTATTTTTGCTTAATCAGAATTGTAGTGTGGTCAGTGTGTCCCCCCTCTCATAGCCTGACAAATATGACTGCAAACGTGACTTCCCAAATATTGTTAGGGAGGATAGTGACATTAACAGGGGAAAGTGTTTTCTTCTTCTTTCTCTATTCCTCTGTGACAGAAGTTGTACCAGGTGCTCAGACACATGAATATAAGACTCCTGGCTGAACACTGGACCCTGTGCATAATTGCAGGTATGTCAGAGAGGCAAGTATCATTATGGATCTGTTTCATTCAGCTGGAACCAAAGTGCTACCTGTATTTTGAAACTGAACTAAAATCTTTTATCCGAGATTAATGAAGGAAATGGAAAGACCCATAGTGACATAAATATGGAGCAAGAACTAAGAACTAAGCACATAAATTACTCTGTACTGCCCATTTATAATAAGTACCACAATGCTGCAGGTGACAATTCTAGCACTGGCAAGCACAGCTAGCTTACTTTATCTTCCACCTTTTCCAAAACAATAATATTAAAGCAAAACAACCACACAATATTTAGTGTAGAAAGGGCATTACACACTGGTGTAGGTGTTGTCTGTACTCTATGAAATGCTGCGTGTAGTTTCTTCACATTTTTTGGTTTTAGTGCTCAGTTAAGTTGCAGGTTAATAGTAAAGTATGGGCTCTCCAATGTAAATAGCATAGTTTCTTGATATTTCTGGCAAGCATACATGATAAAATTTACCTGAGTTTATATAATTTTACATAATGTAAATAGCAAGAGAGTGGATGAAATTTAATCTATGAAATTCAAACATCATAAATCATCTAAGGATTTGTTTCAGGGATTTTTTTTCTGTGATAGAGTGCAACTTGGGAAAATTCATGTAATGTGATTGTCAAAATTTAAATATGTGTCAATATTAATATCTATGTCTTTAAAATAATTATGTACACACAAATGTAATAAACTGGCTACTGACACAAAATTATATACAGCACATAGCAATCATGTAATAGAAAAAAACCTCACTGACCAATCTTTCTCAAATTTAATATTGGCTTGCTGGCTTTGGTCCCATGTTAGGGATTGCAACTGCAACTTTGGTCCCATGTTTAGGATTGCAACTGCAGTTATTTAGTAGCTGACTGAACAGACTAAAAGCCTTTTTTTGTCTCATGGAAGTTCCATAGAGTTTAATATTGAACAATAATTCTTGTCAAGATCCTGCCTGATGTTATTGAAGATACATGGTATGAGATATGCTTTTTCAGTCATCATATGAAAACATATTAAGATTCTAAACTTTGATAACTCTACAGATAAACATCATATTAGAACAAAAATTAAAGTTCAGGTTAGCTGAGGAAAGACAGAATGATAAAGAGGTGAGTATAACCAGCCAGTTTCTTCTGAGCACAAAATCATAAGCAATGAATGCAGCACTAAAATTACAGACAATATGGAATCAGAAAGTCTGTAGTCAATGCTTGTCTAACAGCAGTGAATACAGATAAATAAAAATGTGTGATGGGAAGACAGTTTATTTTACCTTTTTACAAAAAAAATGTTGATTCCTTCATATTTCTTTGTTTATGTGTTGTAATTTCATGTCTCAGGCATTATGTAGGATGGATATAAGATTTGCAGAAAAAAAATCAACTTAATTATTGCTAAATACCTTTCACTATGCAAAATTAAACAAAGCAGCACTAGGACTACAAATATCCATATTACCCTCATCGGTACAAGACACAGGTTTTAATTCCCTAAAGTAATTCAAAGAAGCATGATATATTAAGCTGCCCTCTAAACAGTGTGACAAAACATTTTTCATTTGATATTGAGATGCAAATTAAAAATTTTCTTTCTGGGCAGCCGTGAAAGCAACACAGTAAAGGATTTATTTGAAGAGCATAAATTTAGGAGCCCCAACCATTTTATCACACTAATTTCCCTTTTTTTTTCCCAGAACAAAGAGCTGAATGACTAATTTAACGGCAAAACAGTTCAACAAATTTTCTATCCCGCAAGCATTTCTTTAGATCTAAGCTCCACTGTATTTTGAAGTTACTTATGTCAAGGCCATTGAGATTTCTATTCTTAGAACAATAATTTGGTTTTGCATAGAATTACTATCAACTGTTTTGTAGTCTGTGAGCTACAGAGGCAATAATAGAGAAACATTCACATGGCCCATTTACTGGATAAGGTTGCATAAATTCCATCTGATTATGTGTAAGTGGTTATTATGACAGTATCTCAAACAAGAGTTATGAGAGAGCTATAAATCCTCAAGCTGTCTATTATAGAGTCATTTTACAGGATCTGTGGGTTTATGAGTATTGGATATTTGGTTGACTATGATTCCTGGACAACAACAAATGGCACTTTCACTGGCAAGCGTCAAACTGTGGAGTTCAAGCGTCAAACAAGCCTGTACTTTTAAATCAGAAATATTAAAAGCAAATGTGAGAAAAAGTTATTGATAACAGCAAACTCCTTTGGGACTTGAGAGAATGGAATTGTTAAGCCTCAGCAGATTTCATGAGGCATTATGAAGTTCTGAAGAGAGATACATTTTCTTATGAGAACTGAATGCAGTAATTTATCAGCATAAAGGTTTGAGTTTGCATAGATCCGAGAGCTGTAGCACAGAGAAATGACAGAAAAGCTACTAGCACTCAGGGGACAATTTTAAATCTAGTAGTTTTTGTCATTAAGACATAAAGGCCTGAATTCTTTCAAGTTTGCTTGTTCATTAATTCATTCCTTTTCATGATCTCTCATCCCTCCTGTGATCCAAGGCGTCCATGATCAGAGAGAACTTCTACTGGGGCAGAAAGAAATCCTATGGTGCTAAAAAGGCTTTGAGGGAGATCCTATTACTGAGAGTATCCCAGGGTGCAAAAAAGATATAGGAGATGACATTTAGAACCTTGCACCCTTAAAATACTGTTTAGACCTTACTGATTAAGGGTGACACACTTTCCTGATACTTTCAAAACTTTTCTTTTATGCTCCTCATCCAATGAATATTGCAGACAAATGCCTGTGTCTTTAAATTTCCTATTTTAATTTGCAAAGTGTGGTCATTTTGTGTGGAAAACTTATGAGCAGTTTTGCCACTGGAATCAGGATTTATTTACATAGAATCAAATATTTATTTCTGTTTTGTATAGATATTTCTGCTTTTTAGTATCTCTTATGAAAAATAAACTTTGGCTAATAAACATTTCTCTTTCCTGGATAGACATAAATCTTTGGATGCAAACCTGAGATTTGGTATAGGATGAGCAGAAGCTATTTTTGGCATAGACAAAATAGAACCTATCCACAAAATAAATTAAGTTCAAAACAGCCAAGATGTCTTGAGATATGAAAAGAGGAAGATACCTTTATTTTTTTGTGGTTTATATTTTTTTTCCAAATTTATAATTAAGCAATTTCTTTGTGTCTTGGTGGCTATGGTATTTGGAGGGGTTTACACCTGCTCACTCTTTGATTCTCCACTAAACTTAAGTAGTTGCATTCATTAAGATTCAAAATGAGACACGATAATTTGAGCTTTTATTAAAAAAAAAAAAAACAAAAACAAAAACTTACGAACCCTGAAGATAACTGCTTGCATTTGCTGTTTCTTTAGGAAAGTAGAAAAGATCTCTTGAAGGTGAAAAAGTAATATTCACTTCATCATCAATATAATGAAATTCATTCAAGAAACTACCTTTTTTAAATATTTTCAGTAAAGAAATATCTCTTGATCTACTTGAAATCCTTCACAATCAAGCAGAATTTCATTGTTTCTTATTAGAGCATTGTTATCTTGAAAAAGTTGATTGTCTGAGGAAAATTATCATTATCCTTTTAAGTTCAGACTGCCAGCAGATCACCCAATTTCCTGACATCCTGCCCCTTGCCTGGTACCAGCAGTGTAGGTGGGAAGCCTCCCACGTTATTCGCACAAGGTGTGATTCTGTATGATAATTGCACTGCTGTGCAGACGAGATGTGTCATGGCTCTCACCCACATCCAGAAGGCTTTGGCACTACTAGCTGGTGCTGCCAGACGACCCACACACTAAGTGTAGCACACTAAGTGTCACTGAGAGTCCACTGGAGACATGACATCACTTATGATCCTGTTGTTGCTGTCACTGATTGGCTGAGTCATCTTAAGGATGTGTTGTTCCTAATCTTTCCTACTGTGTCAATAAAGGTTTACATTATGCTGTTTTGTCAGACTCCATTTCTGTTCAGACCATAGAGCAGGAATGAACAACATCTGTGATTTGTAGGGGAAGAGGTGTCCACAACAGAGAACTATGCTTAGACTGTCTACCTGGCTGTAGGCCAGATACCCTGCTCATATGGAAGCTGGAGAGACAAACTCAGGGAAAAAAAAAAGATTTAATAGTTGAAAAGTGAAGGCAGACAAATTAAACTAAAAACAAGCTGGAAAAACAAGAAAGCAAGAACAATAAATCACTGTAACCATTTGCAATCACTTGAGAATTTCCAAGGAGAAAACACTGTAGGATTTTTGAAGCAAGGTGGTGTTTTGTGTTTATGCAGCATGTTTGCTTAAAAAAAAAAAGAAAAAGGAAGAGAAAAAAAATTTCTCCCATTTGGGCAGGGGCAGATAATTACAGGAGTGTATTCTTGCTTTATAACATAACAATAATTACTACAGTTCAATGCTGTTTCTTTTTGTACTGAAAGGCAAAAAACAGGAAGGACAGAGAATAGCAGAGATGAGAACACTAGTATCATAATAATGGAGCCAATCCAGATTAACATAATGAGGGGGGACTGCACAAATTGAGATCCCAATTGGGCCACAAAGGTTTGCTTTACTTATTTAGGGGTATTTTCCCTACAGTACTGAGGAGGTCTCTATTGAATTTCTGTAACTGATCTCCTGAAATCAGCTCCAGCACTAAGACTTCACAAGTATAACACTGCTGCTCCTCCTCTGGGTTAAGTCTGTCTCGAGGTGCATTGCTCTGCACCAATGCCAAAGAAATCTATACAATAATACTAATTTTTAGAACCATTTTATCAGTTTCATACTGCATTGAAATAATTCTAAATATCATTCAGTCAAAATCATAATTGATCCTTGACTGCCTTTTTCTCCTTCTCCTCAGTCAGTTTTGGAAGTCCCTGCTTGAGTAGATAAAAGATAGTGACTGGTCAGGAGAACTTTAAATGCAATTTACTTCAATTACATTCAGAATTTCAACTTCTCAGCTTTTATTAAATATTAGTGAAAGCATTCAAGAAGTGCAAATCACAGTGCTCTTTTTTAACAAATTCCTTCAGATCATCTGTGTGTCTGGTCAACTACTTAGATATCAACAGCCAAGATACTCAACTCATCTGAAATTCTAACTACTTCCACACATGGTAGTCAAATATCAAAAGAAAAGTCCTATATTCATGTTTGTGGTTACTGAAGTTGTAATCAGGGCAGAAGAGACCTCTTTCTCTGACCACAGTGATTTAATTTAGCTTGTAGTAACTTCTTCCTATCAAATCGCTTGGCAAATTGAAACAAGTTATACTGCAGCCTTGAATCAAAACCACGGTTTTGATTCATGGTTTTAATTGAAAATGCTTGCCTGGGATTACCTTCAGAGAATAAAGCAGAAAGTGACACATACGAAAAATCCTGGTTTGCTGCAATTTTATTTCTAGAGATTTTGAATTTTAGCTATTAAGCTCAACATCGCCTTCAAGACTATAAGGTTTTATGTCATTCTGTATATTCCAGAGGATTTTTGGCCCAAATTCTAAATTTTAAGGTACAAACACTAATTTATCTTTCCAGAGCTTTTAAAAAGGAAATAAGAGACATATCTTGCTTGTCTTTAATATTCATTTCTGTAATAATGTAAAATAATTTCATTTGTTTAGGATCCATTATGAAAATGTGATCATGCATCACATCTCATCAAAAAGACTGAAACAAAGCTATACTCTATTGCATTTCCCTTTAAATTTGAGTATTTATTTTAAACTATTGTTTTCAACTTCATATTATTGAAAGATGTGCTCTTGCTTTACTTTAGGATCAATGGTATCAGATCATATCGATCTTTGTAAATAATTAAGCACGTGGATATAGGGAGATATCTAGAAAGGAGCTATATAATTTTCCATTATAGTTAAAAGATTATCAATACATTACAGTATTGATAATCAGGCCTCTGAAAGAATGGATATAGAGGCCTAAATCTCACAAGGAAATAATTCACACACTATGATGATTTGGTCCATTCCTGCAGTAATCACTAAAACTCATTAAGACCACCCTAAAGCTGGAAAAGCAGCTCTGGCTGCAAGTATGCAGTGTTACCACTTCCTGATGCAATAACTAGGACAACAGCTGCTGAAAGAAATATTCAGTCTGTAACATATCTACTGCATGAAAGAAGGGAAAAAGGGGTTGGTGAAGAAGGGCATGGATATAAATTATCCTCAAAGCTGGATTAAAACTCACAGTGCTTTTAATAAGAAATACAATAGAAACTACGAGTGAACTCAGACTTTATTGTTCCTACGAAGCCAGATAACTGCCCATTCAATACTGTTTCTGAGCTCACAAGCAGATCCATAAAATAAATAGGGAACTACCTAAACTTCCTTCAAGAACCCAGAATAACTTGGATTTTTACAGCAAATGCCATATTGTCCCTGTGACCTAAAAACATATCAGTATTGATTAAATTGAGTTCCTTTTTCTAAACTGAAGATATACATGCTGTAGCGCGGACCTTAACATGTAATCCACATAGGGCTTGCAAACTTGTTGAGAACTCTCCATCACAAAAGATCACACGGAAAAAGGTTAAATAGCATGGTTAATCAATAAGTTAATATACACAGATGTACTGAAGTTTTTCTCATTGTATACTGTAAAACTACATTCTTAAAAATTAAAAAGAAGGATGAAAATGTAAGTATGTAGAAAGGTTTATTAATTTCATTATTCCAATCAATAACTCCTATTGTTGTTGATGTGCTGCAATAAATTGAGTGAAACTTTGGGTCCATGAACTATAAGAATGAAACTGCAGAAGGAGTTAATTTGTGCCAATATTTTCAAGAGTGACTGTCTCCTTCAGTGACAGGTATTGTTAGAGTAAGACAGAAGGATAACATTTAAACACCCGTTGAACCAGATAATAAAAATCTATAGCTGACATGAAGCAGTAGAATGTGGCATTATCTTTTACCAAGTCCACATCATCACATCAAAAACACCTGGTGAAAATGACACTTGGTTGTCTTACTTCTTGTCACTCACAACAAGCATCAAATTTCAACAGCAAAACTCTATACAGTTATTTCTGCATTTTATGGGAATGTAGATTTTTTGGTTTCTAATTCCTCTTCTATCCGCAGTTCTGGGGTTCAGATGGCTGTGACCAAGAGTCAAAAAAAGAAATGTCAGACTACTAAATCTGCTCAAGAAAATATCTGACACTTTGATTGGATGTCAGCAGAGACATCTTGCATAGCAGAAGGATGCTATCGGTAGATCAGCCACACAGAAAGAATGTAATGAATCCAGTTACTGAGGATTCTAACTTTAGTGCTTTACTTAGACTTAGCTGGGCCTGCTACAAGCATGATTTGTTTCAACTGGAATTTTAGTGTTAATTCCACATACATTTGTAAAATCATAGAGTATGTGGACTGTAAAAGGCAACAAGCGAAAAAAGCAAAAATTAACAAAATTTTAGTTCATGTCTTATGCTATATTCTGTGCAGCAATAACTCTCCATTGTTATGGGGAAACATATATATTTTTTTAATATATTTTTATACATTTTGTGTCCCTGGCCATTAAAATGCCTCAATTTTTAGTACTTCCTAAAGTTTCTTCTCCTGTGATGTATTGTTAACAACAAGTTCACAGTCCATTGTATCTGATGGCTGATTTTTCTGCATTTAAAAAAAATTATCCCAAATAATTGTATTGAATCACAAAGTCTGTGTGATATGAGTTGGATACTGACACTTCTTCAAGTTGGTATCATGACACTGCATCATATTAGTATAATTATAAACAATCCCTACATTTGCCATTGGATTGCATTTGTTGTATTTTCTGTATTTCAGAAAAAAAATTAAAACATTATTTCTAAATATGCTTCTAATCATGCATCTATCCAATAATACCCCTAACACTTCACTGGTATCCTCAGACAGAATGTGCAGTTTCAGACTATCTCAGTTTTGTGATATTCTCTCACTCTAGCTTCCCTTCACACTACTATCTGCCTTGCCTAGAGGTTTCTCCATTGTGTCAGTCGCTGTATGAAAAATTATTTCATTCTTCATGCTCTAATTTTGCAAGACTTTTTTTTGCAAGAGCATTTGCAAGTGCGATGGCTTTTTGGAAGAGAGCTAATGATGTTGCTAAGAGTTTAAATATATGTCTGTTTTTTATCTTTTTCTTTAATGATAATTCTCAAACCCTCAGATTACTGAAGGACACACAGCCGCAAGTATTTGCACCAAATGTTATTCTACCAGACAAATTTTTAAAAGCTTTAGTGCATTTTCAGTTTGTGCATGTGAATACAAAATAGGTACTCCAGAGAGGCTACTCATGTAAATGTTCCCATAAATACTCTACTTCAGGTTGTCACTAGCTACCAAGCTGTCTCTGCTTGTGACTGTGGTTACAAATACTGTAATGATAATGTAAAGGTGCTATTATTGCAATGCAGATCTGTGATCCTAAAGCAGTAAAAAACTGACACAACAATCATTTGCACCTCATTGGTCCATTTGCCGTAACCATGTGGACCTTTTTGCGAAGCATACTCTTCTGCCATTATAGAGCCTATGCCTGGAACACTAGACATAACAACATTATTTCCCAAGGCACAAACCCAAGAATGTGGGACGGTAAATTTTTTGTTCTTGTTGTTGAGCAGGAGGTCTAAAGCTGTGCACAAGTCTGCAGCTGTAAAGTCACATCTTCAATGATACTGGGTTCCAATTTCAGAAGTAATTTCAAACTATACATGCAAATTTTAATGCCTGCTTGTTTATGTATGTGAGTTTTACTATCACTGAGAACCTTAGATTTTTTGGTAAACTCTAAAGCAATTCTCATCTATATTCAGTACAACACTGGGTTTTAGGCATATGAAAATGTAACCTGAAACAGCCTTTAACACTTGGGGACCAACTTAATGGTGATATGTTGCATGACTAAGACATTTTAATATATTTTCATTCCAAGGCTGCTTAAAGCGTTACAGACCCATATCTTCCACTTATTCTCCTTGTGCATGGTCACTGTATATTAGGACTTCTCTCAGATTACTTATGGCTTCAGGAGAAAACAAAGTACAATACCCATTTTAAAACCTTTCTAGGCTATATTTACCTACTGTTCAGAATTAAGTGGCGGGTTACACTTTCCAATGATTCAATGGGATAAATGAAAGCAATGAGTCCATATTTAAATGTAACAGCCATACTGTGATTGTTTCAATTCAGCATTTTTTTAAAAGATACCTTTCTTCTTGAGAAAAAATCCCAATTTTTCCTTCATTAAGTGAAGGTTCTTCCATAACTTTGCAATTCATCATACAGAGTGTCAAGTAACAATTTAAAATAATTGCTTTAACAGGGATGACTGAAAAATATACCAAGCTCAAACCCATACTTCTTATTTTAATCTTAAGAGATTCTAATCTAAACTGCTAACTAATTCTAAACTAAGTTTATATAAATTAAAAAAAATTATGAGGACATTTTCATGGAAAAATGAGCTGTTGATGCTCTATAGCAGATATAGAAGTGTTATTCAGGCCCCAAAATAATCATGTGAATCACATTGTTCCTTGCTGATTCTATTTGCCTGACCTGGTTTTTGAAAACAGGAGGCATTCCATAACTCAGCTTGATGTGGCTTTGATTCTCCCTAGAAGAGGATGGACTCAGCAGGAAAGCAGCACTTGAAGAAGGAGCTGCTAGGAGCTAAGCAAGACCCAAGGAACTGTCAGTCAGGACATGGTTCTATATGCTGTGTGCAAGCAAAAACCTATTTTAAGTTATATATTCTAAGTGAAATATGTTACTCAAAGTTCTTTATGAATGAGAAACCAGGAAAGAGAGAAAGAAAGTTTTAGATTATTGTATGAGAGCTTCAAATGCTTCATTATTAATTTAAAACAAAGCAAAAATATGTTACATATTGTGAATAGTAAACTCATCTGAAGTTGTTGGCTTCAATTTTTTATAGACTAAGTCAAATTCCCTATTTTGCAAAATATTATTACCAATAATATTACCAATATTATCAATACTATATAAATTGAAAAATAAAGAGTCTTCTAAGATTGATTAAGGAACAGATATTTTTATATCATTCTACTGTAAAAAAGAAATACTTTTATTTTGTTAGACCACAAATGAGATTTTTATGAAATTATACACAATAGGAATTTAAACCCTTCCACCATTCTGTGTAGTTTATTTCATTTAATGATGTTGAGTTTTATGCTATGTTAAAGGTTAATGCCAGCATTTCTGCCTTCACTCCCTGAATTTATTGAAAGCCTTAGGACACATAATGTAGCAGAAATCACTTGTGAGGGAAGAGTAGGTTCAAGTTTTTTTCAATGTGAGAAATGAAAAACACATAAAGAAGGGGAGTTTTTCAATAACCAAATCTTGAAAATACAGCAGCAGGAGATTACAAATACTACCTTTTCACAAGCAGTCGATAGACCTAATATAGAAAATCCTTATTTTGTGAAGTCTTGTGCTGATCAGTTTTATAGCCCTGCAGTTTAAGAATAAGAGATGAAATTAAGACTAGGAATAAAAATCTTGTTTCAGTTTCTAAGTAAACAGGTTGCTAGCCCTCATGACTGCAGAGAAATGCATGAAAAATTAACCCTAAGATACCCAAACGGCCGAAAAGACAGAAGTGAAAACTGTCTTTTCTGCAAAAGTATTAGAAGTTTTTGGGCCCTGAGTCAGGCATCCTTAGCATTTTGGTCTTGGCAATGCATTTGACTCTGACTAACTGAAGGTACTGGTCCAGAGTCTGAATCTGGAAGACAGAGGAAAAATGAAAATGAAGTGATTGAGTCCATGATTGTGAGGTAATAAAGGAGTGACATTAGCAAAACCATGACAATGGATTTCAAAAAAGAAACAGTTCATCACACTCTGGAAACAAGTTGATATGGTAGTAAGGGAAGGATTTTCAGGCAAAAATAAAAATAAGAAATGGAACTGCGGGGACTCTGGCAATTTCCAGGATGTAGAACATAAAGAAAGAATGTGGAAGAAAGGTAACTACATATATATATCTATATCTATCTATCTATCTATATATACACAAGTACATATATATACACACAGCAGCGTGAAAAATATTATTTGACTTGACATTGAAAAGAAATCATACAATTTAAAATGGAAACAAGAGTTTATAAATCAGTGTAAGATAAAAAAGAGGATAGGAATTTAGAGAGGAAAGATGTCAGATATGCAAAGGAAAAAAAAAACCTAAAATTTCAACCCATTGAGTATCAGATAAAAAAATAAATTGATTTTTTAAATATTTGTCAAGAAAGGATATTGTGACTAATGGGAAAAACAAATAGAAGATGAAAAAGAAAAGACTGTAAAGGTCAATTTCTTTTCAATAGCATTCTTGAAAAAAGGGTTTGACTGTGATGAAATGTTTAACAAGTAAAAAATGGGCCTGAATGAAGAAAGATTAAAGATTATGTAGATAAAGGTATTTGAGATACCATGTTCTGATGAAATTTGCTAGATTTAAAGAAGATACTCAAAACCATTTCTGAGTCATTGACAAGTATTATGGAAAATTTACAAAGGAAGAATGAAATCTCAAGAGACAGTAAAACAGCAAATACAGTATCTGTGTTTTAAAAAGATTACGTGCATATGGGGAATTTGCAGCTGGGAATTACAGCCATTTTTGGTATCTGAAAAGATGATAGGACAGATTATTAAACAATCCATTTGTAAACACCAGGAGGATAATAAGATTTTAAGAAACAGCTTAGAGATTTATCAAGATCAAATAATGTCAAATAAATCTAATTTCCTCTTTGCTCAAGATAACTGACCAAGGAAGCAGAAGAGAGGCTGAAGAAGATATTTTTTCTTTTGCTTTGTAAAGGCATATAGTCACATGAAATCACATAAACAAATTACAGAGAAATAGTGTAAACAAATATAACTCTGGCACTTATGGGCATGAAAACCCTTTCTCAAAGGGCATGTATCACTTTCTAATTGCTAGCCTTGGTGGACTACTCAGGTGTGATCCATGTGAATAGTATTAAAGAAATACATATGTTCATAATTCCATTAAGAATACGTATTGGTAACTCACAGAGATGTTTATATGGGAATTCAGCAAAACTGTAAAAATTTCTATGCATTCTAAAAATAATCTAAATTAATTTAAGTATTTTAAAATAGACTGATTTTTTTTTGTAGTGTTGAATAAGAATGATACTGTTTAATTTAAAAAACAGCCATCAGATATATAGGATAGGGATACATCAAGAAAGGCTAGTAAAGGAATTACCAGAAACCTGTATTTTAGATTGTTTTAGTTCTTTCACTCTTGTGTCAGAAGAGAGCGTGGGTTAGATTCCTTCCTTGTTTAGGGATGACATTATAGGAAACAAGTGAAACAGTCCAGCATTATATTTAGGAGTCTCTTCTCCCCCCCCCAGAAAATATAGTTGGTTGTGTCTAAGAAGCTTTATGGTTTAAGTGCAGACAAATTCTCAGTGAATTTGATAACTCGGTTTTTCTTAATGGCATTTTAATTAACACTATGATTAGCTATTCTAGGACAAATAAAGGATATCAAATGGTGGTAGATATTTGATTACTGAGATTAGCTCTGTTTGTTAGAGCGTGGTGCTAAAATCACCCCAGATTGCAGGTTCAATCCCTGTACAGACGAGTCACTTAAGCGTTGGACTTGATGCTCGTTGAGGGTCCCTTCCATGGGACCTCTGCTTGGTCTGACAGACGTTTCTGCCATTTTCCCATTAACAGGGTCAACCAGTAGCAAAGTTGTGTTCCCACGAAATATGCAGAGGCACAAGCAGATCCACACAGGGCACAGACACAGGTGGTTGTATAATCAGTGTCAGACAAGGCTCTGCCCTCAGAAACTCCAACACTTAAAACTCACACCAGACACGTGCACACACAGCCGCATTCCCTAATCCTCTTGGGCTGGCAGAGGCAAAAATCAGTGGTGCAGCACACACACCACACTCCCCAGGGTCACAAACACACACACACACACCCACCCACCGCCATACATGGATTTCCCTAGCACCACCATGGACCCTCTGCCCACCTGGCACCCCTACCCAGCCACCTTTACCTACCCCACAGGCCCCTAATAGCCAGCTGCTCCAGCTGTGTGCTCACTGGCTACACACAGCACTAGTCCTACAGGCACAACACTCTTGTGAGTCCTCCCAAGATAAAACCTCCACCCACCTGGTACCCCTGTCCAAACCCAGAACTTCCTACTTCTCACATGGGCCTGCTGACTGTTTGCCTGTGAATCCACACACAGACCCCACAGGCCCCCAGGTGGGCATGTGCTACAACCTGCCCCAGAAGGCAAGTGTAAACTAGGTTCTTATTAATAGATCCTGTGGGGGAGATTAGAGTAAATGGCACTGAATAATTAGTGTTTGTAAATATATATATGTAGGGTTTGTTTTGGAACAATTTGGTTGCAATAGAAAGCAGGTATGTAGCCATTTTGGTTGTTATTATCTATAGCAATATAAAAGTACAAAAAATAACATTTAAGAAAATGAAAGAAAGAATAAAAGTAGAGTGATACAGAGTTCCTATCCATTGAATCCAGAAATTATACTTGATTGTTGCAATTTTGATATCTCTTGGTCAAAGTGAAGGTCATATTTCTGTTAAAATCATGATCTTGATCTGTCAAGGAAAGTTCATGAAATCCAAAGATTTGAATTCACTCAGGTGGGAATGAGCAATCTCGCCTGTGGCAAGGAGTTTTACTTGGGATGATGTAATGCTGTGAGTTAAGGTCCAAGTGGTTCCAGCTGCCTATTAAGTCAGTGCAGTTAAATCCATCATGGCCATCAGCAGAGATGGATACCTTCAGGCTACCTGTGAATGTCCCAGTACTTCCCAGGGAAGTTATCTCAGCTGAATTCACTTAACTAAGGACAAAGAGACAGTTCCCCAACCTACCTCACAGGGTTTGCCTCTTTATTTTGTGCATCACCAGCTGTTAAACTGAGGCATCAGGTATCCTCTCCACCGGCAACTGGGAAGTTACTTTGCATCTTGGCAGTTTTTCCCTGACCGTTTGAGCCATCAGGATTCCACTCTCTCTTCCCACATCACTTGCGGATAAATTCTTCTCCCTAGGCCTGGGATGATTGGACAAGAGTGCCCCCTTTACCTTACATCAAGTTCCCATCACAGTCCAAATTCCAGTTAGCAGGCATATTTGAGGAGGAGTGGGCTTCCGTGGTCACAGGTGAGTGACTGCTTCTTTGCAGTTTGCTTTAGTGGACAAAGTTCCTCCAATAATTTTAGCAATGTTTAAACCATCAATCATTTCAGTCTCTCTCAGGAAGGTAGGTACAGGCACTTGCATCCAGAAGTCAGCACTGGGTACACTGGGGCTGTGCTCCACGGCTCTGCTCCAGCCACAGGCAGGGAGCAGCCCTTTCCATTTGCCGTACTTACTCCAGTCCTCACCTCAGTAGCTGGCACTGAGTCCTTGCAGCACTGTGACTCATGGGATAGACAGTGGTCTTATGCAGAGAGGTCATTTAAACATTTTTGTACCCCTTTCTGTCTATTCTCCTTTAACCTTCCTCTCAGGTTCCCTTTCTGACCATATTGATCTATCTGCCTGTAGTTCAATTGACATCTCTCTGAACTTCCCAAGTACCCAGGATCTTCACATTTGCATCCTTATTGTCTGAAAAGAATAGGTTGGCCCTCTTTGAAGTGGTGCCTGCAATTTTTTGGTAGCCCATCAGCTTGACCTGCAAGTTTTCTTGTAATTGCCTCCATTGCTTTTCTGAGGTCTGCCTCCTCCTTTTCTCTAACATTCTGCTTCACAAAGTCCTTTGTCCTGGTTTTGGCTGGAATAAACTAATTTTCTTCTTAGTAGCTGGTACAGTACTGTGATTTGGATTTAGAATAGTGTATTGGGTCTGGCTGAGACAGAGCTCATTCTCCCACATCAGTGGTGTGCTCAGCAGCATTGGTAGCAGGAAATGTGTTGGATAGCCCACCAGTGCTTTGGCTACTGCTGAGCGGCGCTGGTACAGCATCAGCATCCTCTCTCCAACATTCTCCCCACATCAAGGGGCCGAGAGTGGGGAAGACACTGGGAAAGGACACAATTAATTTAGGCCAGCTGACCTAAATAAATCCAAAAGGGTATTCCTTACCATATGACCCCAGATGTAAAAGCTGACTGATGCCTTCAGAACATAAATTTTCATGACCTCAGAAAATTTGGTTGTTAGGGTGGAAGACAGAAAAAAACACATTAAAAAAATATGTTAATATATTGCTATTGATTTTAGTAATTTTTTCTGTCTTATTTATTTAAAGTTGTTCCACTACTACAAGCCTACTTTTGTACGTCATGTATGTGATCAACACAAGAGAGAGCAGCTCAGTCCATATCTTCTCTGATTAGCTGATCACCTGTTACCAGAGCTTGGTGAAATAAAAACGTGGGCCTATCTGTGAATTGATACAGATATTAAGACATAAGATACTAAGACCTTTCTTGTACCTAAGGTATTCTTTTCTTTAGAGGTGAAGAAGACATTGAAGTATTGCTCAGCATTATGTCTTCCCCTCACTTGGAGAAAGAATCTTACATAAGGAAGCTGGCAACTGGATTTAAGATTCCTTCCTTTTCTGTAGAAATCTTTGCTCTACATCTAGTCCATTTTTATGTGCATAAACTTACTGGAGAAGACATCATCAATAAATATTAGCCACTAGCTTCTTCTAAAGGATGGATTTTCATTCACCTGCACCAGAAGTTCGAAGTAGAAGCAATGAGATTCATCCCTCATAGACACATCCCAGCCCCAATTGAGCTGATCAACTCAAATTATGTATATTACTCAACCTATGAAAATTCTTGATATTTTAGAATGTCTACGCTAAAGATATTTCTCAGTTAATAAGGCAAGTAAAAAAAAATAATGACAGTACTTATTAGCATAAATAACTAAACTAATTCATGGAAAATTTTTATTTCCCAATTAATCAAACTTCTATTTGGTTGTTGTGTTGTTTTTTTATTTTTTCTGAAACATCTTATACACACTCAATTATTTTTTTTTTATAAAAATAATTTCATTTAAACTTTATACACTAAATTCTGATAACAAAAATCTTAAATCTTGTTATGAGTTGGGAATTTTGTAGGCTTTTTTTCCTCCTCATTCATCTTGCAACAATCTATTTCAAGGACAAGGGAAAAGGTAATTTTCTACCTATACCAATCCATTTAGCACCTTTGTGGGTATGAAAGAATAACTCTTAAGTTTGATGCCAACTCATGCAGAGCTCTGTTCAAATGCCTTCTTCAGAATAATTTTTCTTAGGCATAATAATGTTTTCATTTTGAATTGGCTGGGTTAAAACTAACTTTTCGTGCTCTGGGGTAAAACTGGGAAATATCAGTTATCATTCATTGAGATAAGGTGATGTAAAAGAAGAGTTGCCATGCTTTGAACAAAGTGAGACATAATAATTTCCTTAAGCCTTTCTAGAGCTTCAATGAGTAAGGTATTTGTTCCATATGGAATATTTTTCTGCATAATTTAAATACAAGTTTTAAAATTATTAAGACTTCCTTGTTATTTATACTTACTCTAAGAATACAGTTGCCTTGAAATCTTTAGCTTAACAGGAAATAAAAGAGAGTATGAAAATCTGTTAGCGTCTGGTGATCTCTTGTGGAAAGGGTCTCCCATGACCATTTCTTACAAAGGAACATCAAAAAGTCTACCTCGGTACTGCTTCCTGCTAATGAAAATGACTCTCTCAAAAAGTTATTTAGTGAAATTCTGTAAAAGTCATCACATTACTTGGCATCTAAAGAAGATATGAATAAGACCAAAGCAAATGGAAAATCACAGCCAGAATTAAGCTACAATTTAATTTTGAAACTAGTTCTGTAATATGATGTCCTAAACTTTGTATATTTCAGCTAGAGGCAAAATTTTTGCTAGATTAAAGAAAAATAACACAGAAGAAACAACAACAAGGACTTCAAAGACTGAGAAGCAGAATTCACATTGGTCTTGCAACAAAACTCTGCAGATTAAGCCCTAGATGCAACTGACTTGCATACTGCTAAGCATTCCAGGATATTCAACAGACTCTCAAAAATTATTGAAAAGGAATAAATGAGTACTGACTGATAGAATTGAAAGTATTAAGAAAAGAGATGCTCAAGGAGTAGGAATATTGATAATAGGTAAGAAGTCAGGACCATACAGCATAGGGAGAAGGATTAGTGGGCTTATCCTGTGGGTTATCCACTAATATAAAAAGGTGCCTAAATTGCTCTCCCTCTATCTCATCTGGAATTTCTATTCCCCTGTAGGTGAATATATAACACTTTGAAAGCTAGGAGCACAAAATTAGGATTACTTAGATTTACATAGCAACTAGCCTAAATTCACAAGTGGCTTAGAGTAGCTGACTGGAAGTGTGAAATATTAAAATTGGGAAGTGGAATTGGGAGTTTTAGAGAGACCATGTAAGCAGAATGCCATTTAGACCAAAATTCATGGTATTTAATGTAGGAAATGTACAGCTTTCTGAGAAGCAGCTTCCACAAAAGGTATCAGGCAGAAAGCTATAGCTTCTCTATGAGGTTGTAGCTTCTAAAACTTAATGACATATCTAGAAATAAAAAAGTGAGCTGGAAATTGTGGCAGGGAGAACTGTGTCTGTAGTGGGATATAAGAAAAGGAACAGTAAATGAGTAGCAAATTGTAAATTCATGCCATTGCTCCCAAGATTTCTTAGAGTTACTATAATTACTATATAATACGTCAATCATGAAGCCATATTTGCCCTTGCTGCTACTAACTGTGTTAACATCTATTGCCAACTAACATGGCTATATTACACTAATCAGAATAGCCCCAAAGCTATATCAGAAAAAGATGACAAAAGGAAAAAGAAACTATTTCATAGCGTAGAAGTGGAAGGGTATGTATAAGGTTTAACTCCTGTAAAGAGAAAACCAGCTAAAACAACTAAAATGCTTAATTACAAAATCAGATTTAAATCAGAGTAATCTGTCTGGTACTATGTTTGGGAAAACTAAGTCCTGAAACTTAGGAAATCCCAGATTCCTAGACCACAAACTAATTTTCTGTTTATTTTCCCTGGATATAATGGCAATCTTTAGGCATGCATTTCTTAAGTCTCTGTCTGTATTGTGTCATCTCTTTGAATGCTGAGCAGCTCTGGAGGTTTACAATTTTGCTACATTCTGCTTTATCATGCAGTAGTAACACTCTTAATCATGACTAAATAAACAGACTTCATTAATATAATATGTATTTCCTGCCAGTCCCCACGATCAAGAAGTTCTCTACAGTCTCTTCACAAAAGCTGTGCAGCACAGAACTGGCTTGAAAGGTATATGATATTAATATACATATATACCTTCATCTATCTCCCTGCACACTTAGGGAAAAGGTTCTTTCCTTCTAAAAGAAGATGTTGCTGACTTCTTAATCACTTTGCCACAGTCTCATCTCTGGCAAACTGTGCTAGTGGATCCATCCACTATCCTGTATTTTTCATCCATATTGTTAGATAGTTGGTGTACTTGTCAGCAAATTCCATTATCCATTGCAGGAACAGGAGATGGAAGAAAAAAGGAAAAATGTATCTCTCTACCTAGTCTGCCATTTACCTCCATATATCTGTTTTTCAAAAATATTAGTTCTGTGAACTCATATTTTTTGGAGTAACAGTTAAAATTGTTTGGCAAAGATTATTTGTTTTGCTTGTTCATTTGGGTTGGGATTTTGTTTGGTTTGTTTTTTTTTTTTTTTTTGCTTTTGAACTATGCATTTGATCATTTCAGTGTAATGAGCGGAACAGCTGACTGTACTCTTGGCCCACTTGATCACTATGAAATGTATAGCATTCTCAATTATATCAATTGATAGTTGAATAATAATCTGAATTGGTTAAAATTATATCATCTTTCTGCCTGAGGCATATAAATGATCCTGCAATGGTGTGCATACATTATGATAAAATCAATTTTTATTCTGGGGAAGAATCAAATAGATAATGGGAGTGGTGAACATATTAATCAATTTCAAGCAATAATTCACAGTTCACGTATTGGAGAGAAAATTGTTTTATAGGTGCAAATACTAAGAAGTGGAATCCCCATTAACATTGTCTAATCTTTTTAGTTTGAACTCCATAATTTATCTGAACTGCATAATTTAAAGGTCAGGCAAATCTTCCATTTTTCAAGTAAGAATACAGACCTTGATTTTCAGAACTTCAGGCAGCCAAGACCCATTTTGGACAGTAACCAAAAGTCTTGTCAGAGAAGGCTTTGATTTACAGGTGGTGAAAACTTTTCTCAGTCTCAAAAGACTAGGTTATTGCCTTTGTAAGCGGGGATCTCTTAAAACAAACCTTTCCTGAGCCAAGAAATTATTTTGTTTTTAGAACTTCATCTGATAATTCCAATGGCCGAGATCTCAGGACAGTTTGTGCGGTGTTCAGCAAGATTTCATGTTTATTGGAGCTATAGAAAACATTTATTGCTTCATACACTGGGATCTCTTTTGGGATTCTTATTGAAATGCTTGCCATTAAATCACCTTCAGCCAGTTGCTGCATCGATGGCTGTGGGGCATCTGCCAAAAAGCAGAGACTTAGGCTGAATATAATACCAAATTATTTGGTTTGACTCTGACTGTTTTCTAGTATCTTTCAAGAAGAAAAAACACAAAAGATAAATTCTAAAGTTTAAATTCCTTAGTCAAACTCCCAGTAATAATAAAACTTGTTTTAGATATGCAGAAAAAGTCAGTTTCTAAAACAAGCAAAGTTTGTTTTGTGTATAATATTTATAGGTTTTATAAACTGAAAAGCAAAAAGTCTGTTCATTGAAATAAATAAACTTTCCTGCTATGATTTAGAAATGATTCAGTTTATTTAAGAATAAATTATTAAATTAACATTTTGAGATACTGAAGGTATAGCTCATGATACTGGTCAATGCAATATACTCACCACACATTTGGGAACACTGGCGAACTGGAACCCAAGATTCTTATGCCTACCTTTCTGATGTGTAATACCTTTCATGAGAGGCAAGATTGGCAAATCAAAGATACAGCATACTTTATGTTTCCCTTTTTTATGTCATCTGAACATCTAGAGTAAAAAACCACTTGAATTTTGTTTGGTCTTCATGTGATTTGATTTCACAGAGAAGATTCTCCACTGTATTCAAAAGAATCTCTATATCTTTTTATATAAATCTATGAAGTAGACTTCTGGACCTCCAGAAATCCCTTTCAAACTGAAATGTTTAATGATTCTTAGCTGAGAAAGCATAGTGAAAAAATGCAATAAATTATTTTCAAAGGAAGCCTAATTACTGAAACCAATAAAGTGATGACTAAAAAGATTACTTAAAAGAGTTTTGTAATTCCTACATCAAAGTAAATTGGCATGAGTTTAAAACAGCTTATGAGAAAGTAAAAAATTAATGGAACATGAGAAAGAAAGTGTGAAGTGTTTAAAATGGTGTAAAAGTTGATTCTCTCTAAGAAGTGTTACCACCATAGAGATAGTGGCTGTCTCTCTCTTAGTGAACTAAATGGTGATCCAAGTTGCAAGGAGGGAATCTACAAATCTTCCCACTGATTGTCACACAGCATGTCACCTGCCATATAGAAGAACATATCTGTCATGGATATATAGAATTTAGACAACTAGCCTAATCTAAGTAGTTAGTTCATAGATAAATGAAGCAAGTGCTGAACTTGCTACCCAATTCAGTCAATATAAACCATACATATCCCTTTGCTTTTCCTAAGGTTCAAGAGATACATGTGCTGTACCAGAAGAGAGCACAAATGAAATTAAAAAAACCCTGATATATCCCTGGTAATCTAAGAAGGAAAACTTCCTTCTGATCAGAAGGAGAAGAACTGAAGTCTTGGAAGAGTGAAACACTCCCATGATGTATTAGATTAACCAAAGTTTATAAAGACCTGCAAGTCAAATCCTTAATTTTATTTTACTATTTTAGAAAAAAAAAATCTATAAAATGATTTGTTTCTTGTTGTTCTTCTCTTTACATCATGTCTTTAATATATATTTGGATTTCTTTTAAAATTGATTGGAAGACCACTTACTGTTCTATCAGGTAAGTTTCAAAACTATTTTCAATTACTTTAAAGAATAGAAAACTAAATTAATATACTTTATATCATATTAGTAAAACATATTTTCTCATTACACTTCTGAATGAGACACAATGAAAGCACATTTAACAATCCCCAAAACAGTACAATCCATAAAAATCTATTTTGAGGAATAGTTTTAATTGTTAATCCCATTTTAATTGTTTTACTGTTTACTTAGATTTGCTAAATACTCTAACAGAATTCATCCATGGGAAATGGTAACTTTAAACACCTTCAGGAAAGAAGCAGGTAAAGAATTAACTAATGTAATAAAATGAAATTAGAAATGAAAAATCTTAAATATCCTCATGTGATATCTGCCATTATTTCAGAGCTAGAAGTACCTTCTAGATCTCTATATCTAATTAAGCTTAAGTACATTTTTCCTTTTTCTCTGCTTAGCAGAGACTTTGTGTGCATACAGGCTGAACTATGATATTGCAGACTGATAGGCAGCTGAACAGACAAGACCCACAATACCTATCTCTGTTCTCAGCTTAGTTGAACATATATTAATGTATCTTTCTAGTAGATATTCCTCCTGGAAACTTTGAGCTTAAAAAGCCTGCCTTTTAATGTGTCTGTCTTTTTGCACTAGAATTAAAGACAGTAAAATGATCAAGGGATTGAAGTATCTGACATGCAAGGAGATGCTGAGACAGCTGGGACTTTCTAAAATCAGAAAGAGAAGGCTCAGGTGCATTGTATCATTGCATATAAATACCTGATGGGAGGGATTCAGAAAGATAAAGTCAGAATATTCTCAGTAGCACCCAGAGAAATACAGATTGCAACACAAGAAACTCCATTTAAACATAAGAAAAACTTTTTCTTACTGTGAAGGAGGTCAAACAATGGAGCAGGTTGCCCAGACAGGTTGTGGAATCTCCATCCTTGGAGGTATTCAAAACCTCACCATACACAACTCTGACCAGCCCACTCCAGGTGACATAGTGATCTCCAGAGTTCCTGCCAACCTCAGGCATTCTGGGATTCTGGGATAGTTTCTAGCAGAGTTCTTTCATCCCTAGTGAGTAGTGAACCTCATGATATGTACATAGATAGACAGATAAATAACTTAGTATTAAAGAAGATGGTTAAGTTACGTAAGCTTCTGTATTTTCACTGGCAATGATCTTGACTATTAAAGCTTAGGTAATTTATTGACTAGAGCCGAAATAATATTATAATCACTATAGTTGTTGTTATGCTTTAATTTTTGCTCCGATCTTAAATGCTCTGGATGAGATTCTTCTTGTATGCTTTTTTGTAATGTGAGATTCCTTCCTTCTGGAGACGCTTTTTTACCCCTAATTGTGCACATGGTATGTCAAGAACTAGCCTGAAATAGCCCAGAAAAATACATGTTTTTACGGCCAAAGTTAGGACACATTAATTATTCCTAAACATCTGCCACAAAAAAACCTCAGCAACAATGACAACAACAAAACACAACAACAAATGAAAAAAAACGAAAAATCAACCGACCAACCTAACAAAATCATCACCCCCTCCCCCCAAAAAAAACTAACCCAAAAAACAACAGTTAATTTAATTACCGTGCAACTCGAAAGGAAGATTCATTAGTATGAACTTGGAAATGTAAGGAAATATTTTTGGAGGTGCGTTCTGAAGCAACATATTTTTCTTCTTAAAAAATCTGAAAAAAACCCCTCATATGTAATTTTTACCACAATGTAGCATAGGAGGTGCATTTTCTTGTAAATAAGAAATATCTCTTGAGACATTTTCCTTGTCAAAAAAAAGAAATATAAATCCCTTCTGGAAGGAGGGGAAAAGAGAATTTTAATTACCCTAAGCCGTGTGACAGTTTGCATTTGATAGCTTGACTTTTAATTTCAGTGGTTACTCACAGAGCACATTGCATTTGCTCAGCCATATGACATCTTATTTCTATTGCAAAGATAAAGATACATTTTCTTTTACAAGGCCAAATTTCTGAGGAGCGGCACTGATAAAATTGGCTTGGCATCAAGCACAAGAAACTATCATGCTGGGCTAACCAGTATTATGAGAATTCATGTTTATAATGTAGTTGATAAACTATGTAGAGCAGTGACTGAAGTTGTTCACAGGCTACTTACAGATTTCCTATTTAGTACTTTTAAAGAAAGATGAGTATAATAGAAAATTCCTGCAAAGAGTTTTTCCTTCTCACACAGGAGAGCTCTAAAAATCACTCTCTTTTATATTTTCTATTATTTTCTTCTTAAAAATAAACTAGATTCTTCTAGTCTGTATTTGATTAACTCAAAACTTTTTAGATTGCGTTCTTTGTATTTTGCAGACTTTTCATAATTACGAAGAATTTCTGGTCTTCATATGTATTTTAGAATTGTATCACTATTAAAAACGGTAACTTCGAATGTTGTTCTTTGTCAAAGCTTTTGCACAAATGTATTTTTCCTTAATAAATATTAATATCGGTTTTGCAATTTATAATCAGAGTGACCACTGTCAGAACAGTACATGGGGAGTCAAAATGTATAATTCAAGTAACTAGATGCCAAGTCCTCTTGACCTTCTGGTTTTTTTTTTTTTTTTTTCTTGTTTCCCTTTATGCATATGGGCTACTTTTTGTGGAAGGAAGACTCCCAGGCCATTTTCTGTAAAGATTCTTTCCAGTCAGCATGCCTTACAGTCTGTCTTGGTGCCTTGGATTATTCTTGTCCAGTCATGGGACTTAGTACTTCCCTTGATGCTCTTTTCAAGACTCCCATTAGCCCATTTCTACAGCTAGTCGAGGTCACTCTGAATGGCAACACAGCCATCTGGTGGTACCATTCCTTCCAGTTTTGCATCATCTGCAAAATTCCTGAGAGTGCACTCTGTCCTATCATCTGGTCATTAATAAAGATTTTAAAAAGTACTGGGCTCTGCAGCAGCCCTTGCAGTACATTGCTGGCATCTGGGATTCAGATGGATTTTGTGATGCTGACAATGAGCCCCCAAGCCAAGGGGCTCATTTCACTTTTCAATCCACCTTCAAGTCTTAATCACTTAAGTCCAAATCACTCTGCTGTGTCAAAATAGCTTTCACTACCCTGTCACTGAAAACTTATTCAATCATATATATAAAATCTGCATTAGTACTTACAATTAACAGTAAGACTAATATAGTTAATCTTTCTGTAAAAGGTTGTTTTTCCATAACTGTAAACATATTTTCTTGCACCAAATCATTGAAACAATGCTGTTTAAGGTAGATGATATTATGGCTAGAGAATTATAAGATTCTCCCCATAGTCAAATAGAATCCATAGCCAGAACTCATACTAAAAAGATGTGAAAATAGTATGAAATGTGTAAACCATACCTTTTTATATAATTGCTGAAATTTACCACTGTTGTTTGAATAGTGGAGAAGGCTACCATACCCATTTCTTGAAAATGGCTGATCCTCCTAGGTACAAAAGAAAAAAGGTCACACAAAGGATCATTGCAGAGCTTCAACCTTATAATCAAGACATTCTTAATATGTTGAAAAAAACTAAGATACAAACTAATATTTTTATTATTCTGGGAAACAGTCATTTGCTTGTTTGCCTGACTGCTCTTTCCTTGATGAAGAATGCAATTTGTGGCCCACTGAGTTATTTCAGAATGGCATTTGAACGCTCATTAGGAAGCATTGAATGTGCTATAGCTACAGAAAATAACACTTGAACATGAAATAAAAAATACAGAAAGAGATTCAAAACTTATGAATACCCAGATCATGAACAATCACATACAAGTTTTATAAAAGCAAAATATCTTTCTGAAGGAAACAAGAAAGATTTAGTTCTTCCCACACCTACCCTTTAGAAAGAATAGCAGAGAACAGAGCTGTTTCAAAAACTCATTGCTGAAAGCTTCTTCTACATAAACAGTCAAGATCCCTCATATAGGAGTAATGCTAAAAGGGGTATCAGTAACATTTCATGGTCTGAAAATCACTGGTACAAAACTGGACCAGAAAAGTCCATTTCCACAAGCAGAAAACAGAGCAACAGGAATGCACTGCTGTCTTGTATAGTGACCTGACTGGGAAATGCTGAAATGTGAACCAGAAAGACCCAATTGCATGAGGCTGCAAACCAGTCAGCTCTGAAATATTACTTGACAACTCACAATTCAACTGCAAAAATAGAACAATGTCTGTAGTTAAAGTTCTACCTGGTCCAGCTGTAAGAACACTGTTCATTTTACTCAGCTTATTGTCAAAAGGCAGACACTACATATAAATTTAGAACAGGTAAATGGATTGATTCAAAGTCAGAAATTCTTTTGTTGATGGCCCTGGTCTTACCCTGATGTTATTTTCTATTTACCAGCACAAAGAGATCAACACTAATGGAAGTGGTGTTCATTATTTTCTGGTGGGCAATAGCTCAGTTTTGTGATAAGAAGAAATGAAATACTAAATTCTGTTGTCCATCATTATTTCAAATCTCTACAAAAGCATTTAAATTGGTAATTATGCTAAAAAGATATTTCAGTATTTAAAACTTTTTCTGTATTCATATTCCTGCACTTGACAATAAAGACTTCTTGTATAACCTGATGATCTACTCCCACTGGCTTCAGGAAAGCAGATAAGCTTATTCATGTCAAAACATTTAATTATAAATCTGATCATGTTGCTTTAGTACATCTTCTAAGAAGGAAGAAAAAAATTCTTAAATTTTATCTTGAAAAGAAAAGCCTTAAACATAAAATAGGAAATAGACATGTAATTTAGGAAGAAAGTAACTTGGCAGTTCAAGGTAATTAATGAGCTTCCTATACTCTCTAATGATGAAAGTGACTACAGTACCCAGAAAAAAATAACTCTAATATGCGATAAAATTATGACAGATAATGAAAAGCTGCTTCTAAAACATATGCAATTAGTAATTGCGGTTTCACTTCTGTTCATGGTTTAGCACTTCCCGACAGTTAACAAAATAATAATGTAAAATAAATATGAATAGTAGAGTTGGCTAAAAAATAGTGTTCTTTTTGTTCAGTAAAATATTATTCTCCCCCACATTTTTTGGATTTGCATGCAGATGGATGAACAGAAAACCAAATGAAATAAAATGGAGTTTTCACTGAGAATTTATTTACTTTACATGAAAGGCAGATAAGGGTTTTTTTTCCTCAAGGTAGTTGAACTGCATAATTGGGGGATTAAATCTGGTGTGGAAGGTCCTCTAGGGAGGATAGGGGAAACCTGCAAAATTATCGAATGGTCTAAATTTCACAGAGATTTGTTGTGATTTTTGCACTTCTGTGAGTTCTAGCTAGGACTGTAGAAGTGAATTAGAGTAAAATTAGTACTACCAGCAAATGTAAGGGAAAGGTACACTGCATATTTCAGCTATACAATCATGCTCTGTGCTGGGATTTGGGGGTAATTTAAAAAAAATGCTGAGGGATAGGGGCAAACCTGTGATGACAAAAACTATTAGACTATTAATATGCATAAAAAAAGGGGTGCCCTAAGAGGGATACTTTCAAGAGTTGGAGCTAGTTAGAGATTCTATGTGTGCTGAAAGAAGAGTTGGAAAAACAATTACTAAGGAAATTTTTAAACTGTAAGTCCAAGATGAGCAGGAAATATTCTTCAGCAAGAATTCATTATTGGTCAGTTCATATATACTGTGCATCATAATGTTTTCTGTCCCCAGTGAAGAAATTGCTTTGCTGACATCAGCCTTCTGGTTCCATTTGCACACTGCCTGCATTCCTGTAGGATGCATTTGGATTACATAAAGATCACAGTTATCTGCTAAGCTAAATGAGTGATGCAAATGAGGCATCAGTTTAGGTTGAGGCACCTTCCAGTTACACTGTGGAAAAAATAACTGCAAACGCATAACTATAAAAGTACCAGGTAATGGAAAAAAGCATACTTCAGGATTGTTGGAAGTAAACACACCAACTATAAAATTCCTGTCATATGAGGTCTTCTAGAGACCCTAATATAGAGCTAAAGGAAAAGCTGTCTACTCTGAAAACTATTAGATCTCAAAACCAAGAAAGAATGTCTACGCTTAACAAACAATTGTCTGAACTTTATTTTGGATAGGATATCCATTGCTTTGTTAAGAAAAACATTAAGCCTGCTTTAGAGGCAACTAAAGGACATTTAACACAGACAATGAAAACCATTAAAAATTAATACTGATCTTGAGTTCTTACTTGAAGGAAAGCTGACACAAGTGCAGGCATTCCAAATAATTGTGAAAAGCCTCTATCACTATATGACTTAAAAATTTATAATGGCTTTTGGTAAAATACCATGGCTCCAACCCACACAAGGAAAACAAAAAATCCTCATCTACCATTGTATTAGGCATTAGAAAATTTGTAACTGCATCCTGTGGATAGAATTTAAGTTGGTTTGTTTGAACAGAGAAGTTGAGAGCAAGAAACATTTTAGAAATGAGTAAGAATTTGAAGATGGTAAAGAAAAAGTGTCAACGATGAAAATAATGAAGAGGCATACAACTGTAAAGACAATAGTAACTCAAGAGATTAACTGCAGGAAAATTTTTTATGTATCAATGACAGATAAGTAATAAAAAGGGGTCTTTTGTGTACAATATTTAGAGGATATCTTTGTCTTAGGTTTTCTACTTGGTTTGATACAATAGTTGCTTTCTAAATCACTGTAACATTCTGTCATACATGTTGCATGGGCAATGGACGCCACTGTAACTGTGCATTATGAGAACACTGCCACCTTCTGTTTGCTTTCACCAGCCACCAACTAACATCATTCGCCAGCTACAAAAATAACAAACAAAACCAAAAACCAACACCAAAACCAATCCCAGAAACTAAGCATTCCCTATTCACAGTCTTGTATTGTGGATCCCTTTCACTATATGCCATAGGACAAACTTTGAGTTACACTTTAGGCAGTATATTTTGGTTTACATTTCTGTAGGAATGAGGTCTAAAGCCACGAGGCATGTGTCGAGGGGATTACCATGAGAAAAGAATTAATGTGGGTGTGCTAGCCTGCTGATGGAAGTGACAGGTTATCAGGCAGAGGTTATCTTGTATCAGCCTCAGGGGGGTCGAAGAGGGAGTGATGCCAACATGTCACACCCTTACACAAAACCCACAGCTTTTATAAACAAAACTCTCTATATCTCTCATTCTTATGCAAAGTCTCTTCCTCCCTTACCATTATGACAGAAATCTGGCATTTGAAATCCTCTATGGCAGAGATAAGAATGCAACATCATTTCACACACAAATCCACATGCTGGCTCCTCTCTTCTCCCCAAAGCAGGGATGACTCTTTGATAAGATTTGAGTCTCTGACTGTGTCAGATGACACTCAGGTGAAATGAAGCTTAACTGATTGCAAAGTTAAGATAAATGAATTACCAATTGATCTTTTTTTTTTCTTTTTGCATGTCTATTTAGCACTAATGCAGTCAGTGCATTTATCAATGGTAATTTCCAAATTTGTATTTTCTTTGCTTCAATAAATCCCAATATCATTACATTTGTGATTGTGAAAGTTTTTATTGAATGCAACCAGTCAGATAGTGTCAAACTATTATAATTAGAAATTAAGTGCAGCCAACCTCAAGCTGAGACAAGAATTTACTGGAAACAGCAATGAGATAAGAAAACAAATAATAACAACAATATTATTAATAACAAAAGGACTAAGGCAAAGCAACTATTTGCATGGAAAACTTGGGGCAAATTCTGGATAATGAGATGATTGGCTCTTGCAATTAAGGGATAACTATTGTAAGAAAAGCTTCAGTGATGTATAGTTAGGTTATTGTGGTTTAAATGTCCTCTGTTCTCCCCATAGTTCCCTTTTCCTCCCCTGTATTGTGACCATCAGACACCCGGGGTGGTCTAGGACAAGTAAAAAGGTGTCACTTACCTAGGGCAGTTGGGAATGGAAAAGCTTGGCGCTTAGAGGGTGGGGCATGGCAACACCTGACCTCCAATCAAGTTACAATAAAGCAATCTCCACCAATAATAAGCAAAGAAGAGCTGACTGACAGACTTTGGGAGGGGCCAGGGCATGCTGATGCAACCCCCAGGGGTATAAAAGACTGAGCAGCCATCTTGAAGATGAACTGGTCGTGTGGTATTCACAAGAGCAGTTGCCAGCACTGTGGATTTTTTCCTTATATAGTCCTTTTGTTGTATTTTTGTCAAGGTTTAATAAACCTTTTTAAATTTTCAAAGTGAGCAGTTGTTTCTCGCAGTGACCACCTCATCATGGCCCAAACAGAACCCACACCCCTCCTATCAGAAGCCAGAGTCTCTTTTCCCCTGCCCCTGGCAATGACATGAGATAGTACAGGGGCATATTAGGGTCTGGCCATGCTCTCTACCAGCTATTGCAAAAAATTTGCCCTGTCCTTGCCTTAAACCAAAATAATAATATAAAGAAAAGGAAGTCACTTAAATTTGTCAGCATAAGAAATAGAACAAAATTAGTATAACAGTAGCAACCTTCCCTCTAGTCTATCTTGGTTGTGTGATATGAATGGTTAAGGGGGGATTTTGTAGGCATTAAACCCCATGTTCACTCACTGGCCATGAATTATGAACTGATTGCAACTGAAATTTGAGATAGCTGATATGTCCTGTTTTAGTCTATTTCTGTCATGGGAATGGCTTAGAGATGGGTAATTTAATGTAAAGGATTTTAGGACATATTTTTGTTACAGGACAAGATGAAAGACTAATGGCTCAGATGTCAGTTCTTTGTTGTTTGAAGGCAATATTAAAGATAATACTGCCTTAAAAAGTTTAGTCCAGTTCCCATCAACAGAAATTCTTTGTCACCTAACTCATTTTGCAAATTTCTCAAAAGGCAAATAAAGCCTTTGTTCACCTTTCTTCTTTATAGCCTAATGAAAAAGGTATCATAGTGAACAGCTACAAGAAATAATTTAATGGGGATTTAGTTGCATAAACACTGGTATCTAACAGCTTGTGAGATGACCAGGTTACTGGAAATATGTACCTTTCTGAAAAAGTAGCTGTCAGGTACTCCCATAGAGTCTGCATTTAGAGAAAAGAATATCAGCCCTAAAACTTCATTTGTTTCTACCTTGCAATTTGATGTGCACAATTTTTACATCCTTGATGGATTATATTATTTCAGGTGATGAAATCTTCTAGGTAACTATTGGTCTATTGCCCCCAGTGACAACTGCCCAGTCTGCCCTCATCCTCTCTTTGCTCTTTCTCTCTGCTCTTCCTTTTACCTTTTCTTTCTTTTGCCCTCCTGCCCTTCTTCTGTAGGACAAAACTCTTTGAGGATTTTTGTATGGCCAGGAAGCTTAAATTTTACCCAGGCTTCCTGATGAGATACCAACCTTTATATTCCATGTCCAAAAAAGTGTTACCAGGACCTTAATTTGCTTTGTCTGGAATATGTGTTTGATAAACTGACATATATTGGCATTTTGACACCATTTGTATCAGTATTGTGCTCTTGCTCAGAGCTGTATGATAGATAATCCTCTAGTACCAACTGTTGCCTTAAACTATTAACTATAACTTTAGGCCTTGTCTTTTTCTAGTTTATTGAAGATCTATCAGCTTCTTATCTGTGTTGGCTCCAAAATATTGGTCTGCAATATATCGGTGAAGAATCTTAAGATCTTCCTGTTGATCTCTTTCAAGTTATTTTAATCAACTTCAGTTACTAGGTATTCTATCTTTCTGTTTTCCCAAAAAGGTGCTCTTTCTAGATTAGTCATGAAAAAATACTTTTCCTTCTGATGATTGCTGATATACTTTTCGGCAATTGATATAATCACTTCCAAAGTCACACACACAGAAAACTGTTCTCCACTATTCTACAAAAAATTCCATGTTTTTCTGTGTTATTTTTTTCCTTCTCCAGCACACACACCTATATATACTGCACATTTGCTTTGCACTTGATTAGATTTTTGTGTTCCATTCATGGCAATGAAGGGGTCCTACTAGTGCAATATCTCTTGGCAATTTTCCTGTTTCTTCATCCATTTTATATATAGGAGAATCTTTACTGCTTTCTCTTTTTCTTGCCCTCAGTGTCCCTGATGCCTCACTTCACTTTCCAGGCTGTGTCCATCTTTGAGGAATTGTTTCCATTCTATGACATTAACAAACATTACTTTTTCTCCTTTGTTGCATCTAGTTTTGGAACATAAGCCTGAATCAAGGTGAAGCTAAAATCTAGAACCAATTGTTCTCTTTCTGCTATGCAGATTTTACTCAAGCTGCTTCCTGGTTGTTATTTCCTGATTTAGAGATTATGAGAATCCATCAAATTTCTTTGTTTTCTGTACACCCTGTCTTCTAAATGATCTGACATACTATTTTCATCTTTAAAGCTGTTTTTTTTGGTTGCTTTTTAACCCTGGAAGCAGCTCAACCCAACACAGCCAGTCCCTCACTGGCACTGTTAGATGGGGGAGGGAAATGGAAAGAGAAAAGCTAAGTATTTATATATTGAGCAATAAAGACAATTTTAATAACAAAAGCTGTGCATGAAAGGACAAAACATCAAGAAATTCATCTTCCCCTTCCCATAGGCAGGCAGATGTTTAGTCATCTCCAGGAAAACATGGCTCTCTCACCTGTACAAGTGACTTGGGAAGACAAACACCATCAATTCAAATGACTCCCTCATTTTTCTCGCAGATTTATATGCTGGGCACGGCACCAAATGGTCGGGGATATCCCTTTGATCACCTGGGGTCAGCTCTCCCAGCTGTGTCTCCTCACATCTTCTTCTGCACCCCCAATCTTCTCACTGATGGTGTAGGTTGAGAGGAGGAGAAAGACTTGGATCTGTGTAAACACTGCCCAGCAGTAGCTAAATCATCCCTAAATTATTATTTCAGCATGAATTTAAACACAACCCTGTGTACCAACCATTGTGAAGAATATTATCTGTGTTCCAGCCAAAACCAGGATATATATTGAGCACAATTCCTCAAGTATTTAAGGCAGCTATGGAACAACATTATACCAGCATTTCTAAACCAGCATTTCTGGTGGTGGATAAAACTCTCATGCTGAATAATTCTTGAATTGTATGTTCAGTTCTTGTTCTCATATGACTATTTTATGATTTTCATCAATAAATAAAAATGGCACTGGATTTCTCTCCACAATTTCTTTTTCCCTCACAGACATTTTTACATTTTTAAAAACAATATTGTAATATTAATTCTGCATCAAAATATTTTTACACCATTTGTCACAGTCAAATCACTTAGGAAAGCAGAGGATCTACGAGATTTAAATCAAACTAAATAAAATAGAAATAGACTGATATGAAAATCCAGAATGTGATCAAAACTCAGACTTTATGCTGCTTTTATGAACTTCAGAATTGAATCATCAGAACAAAAATGTCAGATGTCAGCAATAGAAATATATTTTAAAATATGCTAGAGACTCAAATAGCCAAATCTTTATCCTACAAATTCAGATTTTTATCAAACTGAACAGCATAATGTGCATCCTGTTCTGTCAATCACACAACATTTCCTTTTGGACAAAAGGCACTTTTCTTCTTCATTCTATGTACAATAAATATAGAGATTTAGATACATGTATGTGCATCTGTGCATTTGTGTGAACTTTACTCCTCAAAGCTGCAGTATATATGTATTTTTAGATACATCTGGGTACAGTTTAAGTCATTAAATGTATAATATTTACTTGACATACCAGTTACATGAAGCTGAAAAGTTTTAAGGGCTTTATATTTCTCTTAACTTGGTTCAGATAGATATATTTTATATAAACAAAATAGATTTTGATAAATATCCTTTAAAAGCAAAGAAAAAACTGATGACCAACTTTACATATAGAGATATACACAGAGAAATATTTATGATAAAGAGAATTTTGTTTTCAAGAACATGAGAGAACACAATTACTACTAAATAGCTTTTTTAAAGATAAATCAGATCTCATACAAACACTTTCCTGTCTTTATTAATTAATAATTAATATTCATATTGGAAAAATTAGAGAACTGCATAGGAAAGAAAACTTCTTTATGAAATATACTGGTTTCAATTTCTATTTTAAATTTAGAAAGCAATAAAAAAGGAAAAATAATTCAACTCTTTGGCAGCAATAACTGAATTTTGAAGGAAACATGTCAGTTATAGATAATATATCAGCTGTTCAAAGTACCATTCTATTCCTTCTGAATAGACCTAGAAAAGAATAAATATGTTCTACTTTGAATGTCCTTTCTTACTTTACTTCTTCTTTCTCTTACTGTAATGTTTCACTCATCTACTGCTCTTGGGATAGGAGTTTCCTAAGTGTCCAACAATGACTGCATTTTTTTTCTTACTTCCAAATGAATACACTTGAAGCAAAAAGAGGAAAAAAAAAAGGATATAGTCACAAGGTATTTTGCATTTGAAAGACAGACTTATCTGCCTCTGGGCTAAACTAGAAACTACTATTGTTTTCCAGTTAAAAATATATCAATGTTACACTTGTGTACATTCAGTTCTACAATTAAAAAGGAATTGTGCACAACATATATAAATGTAGGTCTCTGCAAGGCAGAGTTAACAATATTAAATATGAACCTTAAATTGGTTAAAATTATTTTTTTGCAATTAATCCCACTGAGGTTGGGTTTAGTTTTCATGGGGTTTTTTTGGTTTTTTGCGGGGGGGGGGGTTATATTCATTTGCTTTTGCTTGTTGTTTTTTGCTGATTTCAGGTTTCTGTGTGTCTAACTGTTTGTGTCATTCCACTATATGATAATGTTCAATTGACAAGTTCAGTCTTCCTACAGCAATATGGAGGAAGATTTCTCCTCTGAGAGGAAGGTTTCTCCTGTGAACTCTCCAGCAAAGTAAATATTTCACACAGCTGATATGCTGGTATATAAATTTGAAAAAGAAGACAAGGATCATATTTCAATATTTCAGGTAAATGGAATAAGAAGATTTTAAGCATCCCATCTTACCAGACATTTATCAATTAAAACAAACAAACAAACAAACAAGACTTAATCTCATGTATATATTTTAAGTATGAGCCTCTATCTAAAAGTGAGGTTATTTTGAATAATTTATGATTCAGAAATCATTATGTCCCCAGCAGTTTAACTCCCTGTGAACTAACTATATTAACTATACTAAATCTTAACAGAATAGTCTTCCTGATAGTCTTCCCAAATGAATTTTTAAGGTAGTAGATTTTGAATGACAAGGCAAGATATTCACACTGCCTACTAGTTACTGTAAAAAGAATGTTTAGTCCCTGTTCCTTGCAACCATGGTAGGTGTGGGTCCTGCTTTACATCATACAGCTGATAAATCTCTGTTTAACACACTAGACTCTGCAATTGCCTGGCCTTGCTCCAGTCAATGTCATGAAGTTCCTACAACAGAATCAGTAATGTTTTAACATCATCACATGCACAGAGAAATTAAAATTTTAAATATAGAATTTATTTTAAAAATATTAAGGACCTAGTAGGAAGTCTTCTGTAAAGTTGCAATATTTATTAACAGGAGAGATGCATAGAAATAATTTCACCCACTATACTTGCAAAGCTAAAAGTAGTAGAATTTTTGCTAGAATAATTGACTAATGTAATGTTTTCATCCATTCTGCCTTTATAGAATATAAAAGATGAGACATGAAGAAAAACTTCTGACAAATTTTATTAGGACTTTGTGAAAGGACTGAGCTCTAAGCATTTTATTGCTTACCTCCATGGCAGCAAAAACTCTTCCTATTGTTATGAAGCCTGAGAAATATATATGTTGTCATTTTTGAGGACTGAAATGGAAGAACCTTCACTTTTCTGTTCTGTCACAAGGTGAAGGAAGATACTTCACAATTAGATTGTGAAACATGGCTTAATTTATACTCTTCTAAATAAAAACCAAGGTTCTAATTACTCAGAATATGCCTCAGTGTATTTGCAATGCAAAAGTATGTATCAGAATTTGTCACTTTCAGAATCAATAAAAAAAAATCAGTATATAATTTTTTCTTATCTTAAAGTACAAGTGTAAATAGGTCAGATAATTGTTACTCCAAAGATGTGATTTTTTTCTCACTAAATTTGAAGGGAGTTTATAGTAGTCGTCTCAGTGTAGGTAATAACATAGTACAGCATGTAAAGTTAGGTAAAATTTGTCCCCTTCCAGCATTTTGATACATCCATCATCTGTTGTGCCTGAACAGATTCCATTTCCACCTCCTCTTCTGCATTATGTTTTGAGATTTTTTTTTTGTGTTTGTAAGCATATTGGAAGGTGTCATAATGCACAAAGCTAACTTGGGGATAAGACTTTCTACCACTAACAAAATTCTTCTCTGACTGTGAATTCATAGAGATACATTAAAGTCTTTTACAAGGTTTTGCACTATTCTTACACAGAAACAGATCTGAGGGTATCTCCCATAGACTGGACAAACAACATAGACTCAAAAGCATTACCAACAAATGAGTAAAAGTCACAGCTGCTCTGAGATGTATGATGATGATAAAAATTTTATCATGACTGGAAAAAGTTGACATGAATTTCTTACAATGATATTGGTTCACGATAGTAATAGTAGCATGTGGAAGAATCACCAGCAAGTGATTAAACTTCAAATGATATAAAATGGAAGTATTTTGTGGACACAAAACAAACTTTTGTTTGGGAAGTTCAAAGGATGAAAGCCTGAAGTGTGCATTTATTCCCCTTTTTTTCCATGCAGTTAGCCTTCCTCAAGTTTTGTTTTCCTTGATCCACTATTTGTCTGAAAAGATCTATTTATGTCTAAAATATAAATAAATATTGAAGGATGTCCATGGGATTTTATGGACAGTTCCTTTCATAAAGAGAATAAAAGCACCTTTCAAGTATTTTGTTTATATCAAAAGGTACATTTTAAAACATAAATCTCCCATTCTTGCATTTCATATAGCTTGATAAATAGTGAAACCTGCACATATATATATATATATATATATATATATACACATATATATACATACACATGTATAGGTACTACAATATTGCACATCTTCTATTCTTCTATTATTCTACTCAACTACTCCTGATGTTGTGCTGTCAGCATAAAATAGTGCTAATAAACATAAACAACATTGCTTTGTGGGATTATTAGAAGAGTGATGATTTAAAAAACTTGTGAATATATGAGCTCAATTTTAGTTAAAGGTATGTGTGCTAGATCCAGGTATCAAAACAATGTTTTTCCCAGAAGATGATGAAAAATGAATATCTAAATCAAAGGCTGGATATATATTTTGTTGAATTTAAGCCTTGTCACTTATTTATTTGCTGTTTTCTCATGCTCTCAAATACTCCTCAGTCTCTTGTCATCCTCCAGTATATGGCTCTTTCTTTTGCAAGTCTGTTGGAGTTGCATCTTTTCCCCCATGATAAAACGCTTGTCTTAGCTGTGCTGATGTTGTGCTTCTGAGTCTGTTGGAAGCCTTCTTGGCTCCAAATCCGAGAATTAAACTACACATAACGTTGCTGCTGGACCACCACACTGATACATAAGTATGGAGATCCCATGGTATAGGAACCCAGACAGTGCAGTTGATATTTTGAAAAGCGAAGGAGATAATTTCACTTGAACATGGTAGTAAAAGCTGAAGTGTATTGGAAAAGTTCAGGGTTTTACCAAGGGTGTAGTTCTGAACATTATACAACATGTGGCAAGTGGTACTGCTTTATAAGTTTGGTGCAGTGCTTGTTTTCTTTCATTTCCATTATTGCCATGGGAATATAGTTATTTCCAAAGTCTCATACACTCAGTAACTAAATTCAGCAGCTGTGTGAAAGGTTAATTGTAAGGCAAATGGATTTCTAGGTTACTGTCTCAAGGACATGTGATAGGGCAAAGTCTTCACAATCCAACCAGAGAATAATCAATATTGAGCATGCAGACATTCTTACAGAGCTCGTAGAACATAAATAGAAGTCTAGTTTTAAAATCCTTCCTTATTGAAATGGCTACCTCCTGCCCTGGGATTGCAGTACCTGACCACTTTGGACACAGCAGACCTACCCGCCTGCATTAGTGACAATTTTTCAAGGTACAGGAAGCAATTCTTACAATATTAGCATTCTTTCCTTAAGATATAATGTGTGCTTAACAACTACTGCCATGACTAAGGAAAACAAAACTAAGTAGAATTTAATTTCATAAGTCATATAAAATTTTTTGTGAGAATTATTTAATTAGCACAATTATGAGCCCCAAGTATTTTTAGTTTGTGAAAATGGACAGCTATCTTGTTTAGGAATAGGTTTTTATTATCATACTATGCAAATAAGTAATTGACGAGCTGTTGATAAAATTGTGTCACGCTTAGCGTAAGGGAAGTAGCATTATAGTTTTGCTTGAATTTTAATAGGATAAAGGAATCTGGCCTGAGATGTTAAAATATATCAATCCCTATAACTTAGTTCATCAAAAATACTGGGTATTGAAGAGCTAATCAGTTCTGACTGTCAGTATCTACAGTCAAAATTGTTATTCTAGGAATTTCAGTTTACCTTTTGAAAGCAGCTAAAACCTATTAAATCATGTTTTCAGCACTAGAGGACTTTAAGGATCAAAGTATTTATCAGCATTTTCAGATGTCTCATTGATAATTATACAAAACAGTTCAGTTTTTGCTAACATCTACAATATCTATGGGAAGATGAAGAAACAAAGTATTTCTTCATCTGTGTGGACCTGAAGCTTGATCTGGACATCTTGAGTTCTATCACATATTGAAAAATATACAAAATCATGTGAAAAGAAAGGAACAATCCACATTATTTAACTCATATGTTGAGGATAATCTATCTACCCAGGACACAGAATTCTATTTTTCTTTCATCACACCCTTCACATTCATGGCACAATTCTTCTGTAAATAACATTTTGCTTATAAAGTTATTGTGTTTTGCTCAAAACATTAAAATATCCTGGAGGCAGAAGCATTTAGATGATTTCTTTGTTGGTAATTCTCTAATTTGAAATTAGGTATTCAGGAAAACAAATGTTTAAAACAAGGCATTTTCCTAAAAAATTCTGCATAATATAGTAAGGTGAAAAGCTTAAATGCTTCATAAAGCCATTCATGAATGAAGAACAGTGAATAGATAAAAGCTTCACATAGTCATTTTGTATCCAAAGATTAAAAAATAATGTCAATATTGTAAAAGTTCCTCTGAAGTAATAACCAGAAGAGGGTAGGTTTTCTATTGTTTCTTGGAACTGTGTTTACAAGGACTGCTAATGGGAAGACTGACCAGCTGTCTCTGAAATAGCTCACACTACAGTGTAGAACAGATTTGGGGCTTTCTTATTTGTTTTGCATTCTCTGAGGCTGTCATCTTGTGTGAGCTTTTTTATTTCATCTCTCTCAGACCATATTTTCAAAATGTGCATTACTTATTTAGAATTTCTTAAAAATGCATGTCACTGAGTTGAAAAACTCCTTTAGGTTCATAGCTGTGAAAAGTCAAACAAGGCAGAAAGTCTAAGCCTAAAGTATCTTCAAAACTTTGGAGAATTCTAGGCAATCCAGGGACATAAAGTGATTAATACTTAATTATGTAATAAACATGGGAAAAAAGGCTTTACTTCTGCAGTGAATACTATGTGTGTGATATAAGCAGGTTCTGTGACAGTACTAAGTACATAGAGGAGGAAGACAGAACGGCAGTGAAAATATAGATTTCACTCTTTTTCATTTTTTTCACCAAGCTGAGAGCAGAGACCAGATTGTATCTGCTTAAAAGGAAGTTAAAGATGTCAATGCTGAGCTAGGTTATTTAAGCAACCCTTTGGAACTTCTACATCAAATCAGTCTTGAACGGAGGATATGTCTAAGACTGCAAACAGTTTTTCTTCCTGCTTGTTTTATACAACCCTGAGATAAATCAAATTTAGGCAAAATTACAGTTATGACACTTTGCAAAACAATGAAGGGCACATGAATAAATTGGTAGATATTTCAAGAATGACAATGTAATCCAGCAAAGCACTTACACTTTTAAAATACTCCATGGATGCAGATGTTCAGGAGTCTCCTCTACCCTCCAAAGACAGCTCTGCCCCCACATCATGCATCAGGCCTCAAACTGACCAATTTCTGGCATGTGAAATTGTAGTGGAATAAATGTACACCTCTTTGTCTAGGACACAGATTAGAACAGCAGTTGCCTCCTGTGAAAAGGCATAAAATAATCTTCCCTTCATATGTCTTGCTGGAAAAGTCCAAATATCTAGCCAAACTTAAGCCATGTTCTCTCAATCAGGCTGCTGGCCAAGATAGTAGGATAGTAACAAGATGGCAATCAAACCACTTATTAAGGAAGTGAGAAGATTTAGGAATTTGCGAAAGTAATCTAAGGCTCAGTCTTCAGTCAGCTCTGCATAGAGCTTGTCCTCACAATTTTTTTGGAAGTTATACCCCTTGACTGTCAGAAGTTCTTGCTCCTCTAGAATGGTAAATACAGGCTAGACACAAGCAAAAAAGCATTTTTTTTTTTGGTTTTCTGAATGGTTGCTGGATTTTTCTGCAGCAATTCTCAAAAATTAGAGGAAAAGTACATGCACTTTGTCAAGGCTGATCTTACTTCTGTGCTGTCATTAAAAAGGCAGGTGCCAATTTTGCCAGCTAGCTCCCTATCTCCAACTTGTTATTCCATCTTCTTAATATATTCTGCATTTCTTGTCAAAATCTGTGTCAGTACTGGGAAAGGTTTGTTTCCAGAACAAGATAATTCCCTTTTATCTATTTGTCCTCATAGTCAACTCTTCTTTCTGCTGAAACCTGCATCCCATTTACAATTTATTCTCACTGTTTTCAGTACAGCTCTTCACACATATGGAAGCTAAAGAACCTTTAGAAGAGCAGTGCTGTATGTTAAATTAAATCATTAGAAACATAAATTGTTCTACCTCATTCTTGAGTACATCTATAGCTTTTTGACTTGTTTACAGTTATCACATAACTAGTTTTGAAAGAAAAATATAAATTAAGAGTTGCTGCAAAAAGTACCTACCTAGGATGTTCCATAGTTCTAGTTGTTGTCAGAACTGCAACCACAGAAACAAGACAACAAATCCTTTCAAAGAGCATCAAATAATTTGCAGTGGGACCTTTTCTGCAAGCAAAGTTCTCTGGCTGAGATAAAAGTCAGTCTTCTCATTCTACGTGAATCTAAAAATTACAAAAACATGTAAATAAATTGCTATTACAGAACTGAATGCTAACTTTGGGAAAGGCTAACTTTCATATCACTTCTTGTACCCTTTTAATGAAAATGTTATTCTGTTTTTCACGGCAGTCAGTTGGAGAATATCAGTCAGCCCAAACAGATGTTACTGTCTTGTAGGCTCCCTCTTTTGGATAGGCAGATCTCTTGCTGTAGCTGAATCCAGGAAACAGAAGGCAAGAATAAGGACAGGCCATCTGGCTACTTCAGAGTCTAGTGTTACTGAAGACTACTGAAGTATTATTCTAAAACCACATAACTTGATAGTGAGCACACAATAAGAAATATTAGGCCCAAATCCTTCAAAAATAAGGGAATTTAGTTTAGCAGGGGTATTTACATTAAACTTTTTCAACAAGACCTGGTATAACAGTGTGCAGAGTTGCTTCAGTTCAAAGGAAAAGCTGAATAGGCTGTTGGAAAATGATTAAAGGAACTGTATTCCCATCTCTAGAATTATGCAAATAACAACAATTTAACTTTTGTTGGGTGCATGAGATATATTTAAGGATAAAAATATGTCTTAATCCACAGAGAATTCAGTTTATAGAAATAAGCATCAAGAAGACATTTTTAGGATACTTCAATTTATCCAAAGTGAAGCATAGTTAAACTATAAAAAGCACCATGTATGGTAAAGAACCTTCAGAGAATTCTACTCAGCTTGAAGATTTTAGTATTTTTCTTCAGACAAGTTTTAGCTTGTTGGGGTTTTTTTTAAGCAAGGTATTTTAAATGTAGGAAACCCTTGCCGAAGAACAGAAATATGTACTTTCTCTGATTAAAAGATCTTTTTTCCTAAAGTGTTCTCTCATGTTTTCTTCATTGACAGGGTTGGATTTTAGTTTGTCAAAAATAATTGGTTTGCATGATGTCTTTTGGCTCAGATGTGATGTCTGAAATTAAAGGCAGTAACAAACAACTTGTATTAAACTCATTATTATAAAAGTATATGAATGTCAGGTTTTATATTTTGAATATAATGCACAGTTCAGTGTTTGAAAAAGATGAAAATGGAATGTGAACAATGCCCACTGAGGCAGAACATAATGTCTTAATATGCAGTTGGTTAATGTCTTAACCACTTTCTAAGCCTCAAAGAATTCTCGTGGGGGAGCTGAGCCACAAGAAAAAAAAGACAATTTACCCAAACCTGAGCCTTATGAGGTTTTATTTGGCACAAAAAGGCTTCTACTGATCATGAGCCTATTGTCTTGTGAGCTGCATACAAAAAGGAAGATCTAATGCATTTGAATTTAAGGGATCTTGGTTTGAATCTTTCCCCCTGCATTTTCATCTGTTTCTCTGCAGTCTTGTAAATGTCTGCAGACTTGGTAGTTTTGAAAATAAAATAATTATGCATGGGTAAAAGAGACCTTGTCACTTCAGAAAGGATTCCACAATTTTCTGCATAAAAATAATGTATCAGTTAGAAACACTGGAGAAAATTTGTGTCTGAAAGCCTTTCCTTCCAGGGTTTAGGTGCCTAACTGAGTTTTGGTAGTTTTCTTATATTGATTCAGGAGTCATAACTCAAACTCATGGCTAGAAGCTGAAGAAGAATTTTTAAAATTTTATTTTACCATTAACATAAATTCAGAAATAATTTCTAGGATGATATTTATTCTGTTAAAATTTATTCTTTACTTGTGATTAAAAAAAATCAGATCCTGTAAATATAAGAAAACCTATGTTTCTTTGCTTTGATTTGGTGTTGTCAGAAATGCAAGAAGAGAAACGAGCAAAATAATTCAATTTTTTCTCTGGTAGGGAAATCTAATATAAATGTATAACTCTTCGTCAATGTTGTTCTGTAATTATAGCAACAATATGACAATAAACTCAAAGAAACCACAAGAAATATTTCTTACATAAACTTAATCTCAATGACAATTATCTCATTCATTTTGCTTACCATTGCTCTTGCAATTATCTTGCTCTTCCATCTCTAACACATTTTCAGAATGAACTAACTTTGAATTATGACAGCCTATTTTACCTGAAAATTAGAGTAAAGAGACATTGAACCTCATTCTGTGGCATTGCAATCTACACATTCACTTTTTTTTCAGGCCATACATATTTATTCATTCCTTCTAGTGAAGTTGTCACAGTTCAGTTTAGTTCAAAATCTCCTTAGACACAAATTTATCCTCTCATCTGCAAATAATGAATTTTTATTTATCTAGATAGCCACCTAGTCACAGGTAAACAATAACATTTTAAAGCCATCAAAAGATTTGAGACTGCTGAATCCACTTTCTGCAGTTCTTGCCCTTTGATTGTGCATCTCAATCTTTGCAATTTTTTTTTTTTTTTTTTGCAATACTAACTATAGAACATCTAGGCTCAAAGATGTAGTGCCAATAGTCTTGAAATGGCAGGTTGAACTCAATAGACAATTGAGAAGCCTATCTGGACTTTAGAAGTGATTATGAGGTTACATCAGAGGTTGCTTCTGCACATATGTTTGGGTTCAAAGGTGTAGCATGCCTTGAGAAATGTGAACACATGTTACTGCATTTTTATAAGTAAAAGTGATATTATTTAGATTTAGCTATGAGTTTGAACCTTTTCAGGCCCTTTAATTAATCAAAAGGCAGAATAAAAGAGTGAAAAATATGGACTTTTCATACACCAAATATGTAGAAGAGGTAAGGAGGAGATGAACATTACAAAAGATAAGTGAAAACTAGGAGAAATAGGAAAACAAATCTAGTAAAGGATATATAGGGGGAAAATGCTTATCAGAAAAGGAATAGGAAAAATACTGCATAACAGGATGATGCACGATATAATCTGGAAGAGAAATTATGTCATGTATGGTGACTAATAACTTGACTTCAGCAAGGAATTTGCACAATATCCCATATTATCCCTACAGGGAAAGTGTTGAAGCATGGACTGGATAAGTGGAAAATGAGACGAGCAGAAAACTGGCTAGACCCTCGTGATCAAATTTGATCATTACTGTACTGTGACACTAATAGAAGACTAACTCATAGCTGATGCTTCCCCTCAGGATCCAGTACTTGAGCCACCACTGATGAATGTGTATACTAAAAACTTGAATGAAGGCATGGAGAGCATTCTGAGCAGCTTTGCACACAGTAACACATACAGGGGAGCAGTCAGTATGCTGGACAGTAAAGCTGCTATTCCAATGGACTACAAAATGCTGGAAGAAGGACTGACATATATCTCATGAAATTCAGAAATGGCAAATGATAAGTCATGCATCTGGGTGGGAAAAATCCCATACACCAGTACTGGTTAGACACTGACTGTCTATAAACATTTTTGCAGAAATGGACTTTGGGGTCCTAGCAGATGAGTAGAAATTTGAGCCACCATTGAATCCTTGTAACAAAGATCGTTATCAACATGTTGGGCTTGCATTAATGAGATGGCTGCCTATAAGATTGCAGAAATTACTTTTTTCCATCTATTTACAACTTGTGAGGTTACATCTGGAGTGTGACATATAATTTTGAACTCCCCTGCACAATATAAAAGGACACCAAAGTATTGGGGTGCATCCAGCAAGAAACTACTCGATGCTCATGGGACTGGAAAGCCTAAAGTACAAGGAAAGGCTAAGCAGATTGGATTTTGTACAAACTTAAAAGAGAAAAGGGAGATATTAATGCTAATACCTAAGAGCAGAACTTGTGGAGGTGGTCCCAGAATCTTCTTAGATGTGTGTCAACAATATACAGGGTAGGAAGCAGCAGACTGTAGTTAACAACAGAGGATATTCTCAATTGATGCAGGAAGCAAGAGCTATCAAAGATAGTGGAATATCTGGTATGGTTTCTGAGATACATGTGGAATTTCCATTACTTATGATACACAAATTTTGGTAGGGCAAGACTCTCAACAGCTTGATAGAACTGATTCAGCTTTAAGCAGTTGATTTGTGGTGGGTTAACTTTGTGCAGCAGTGAGATATCTACCCATAAGGAAAAATGTGACAAAAACACTTATGGATCTAAATAAAGATGGTGAGATCATTTAGTAATTCTCATTATGTGCAAAATGAACTTGGGAAAATTAATTTATTGCTAATTAAGATAGATTTTTGTGGTGAGAAAAAAAATTAAAAATTAAAACACCTTTCCCTGCGCCCTCATCCTTGGTTCCAAAGTCTCATTTCATTCCATTCTCATTGTGTCTTACAGTAGATCCATTTTGGAGCTAGTCCCTTCCAACCTAAATTACTGTCTGATTTTGTGATCCAGTGTTAGTGGCAAGCAAATGGAAAGATGAAATAAAGACTTACACACACAGCAGTAACAACTTTATGGTACAGATGGGTATATGGAGACATGGACAAGGAGGAGGGAGAATAAAAAGGAACAGCTGCTCATCAGCCTTTTTTCCATGTATATATGAGTAAAACAGTAATTCTTACCATGATGAAACTGCAGGAGATCATTTATGTATATATGACTGCATATAAAATGTGCAAATATTATGGTTTAAAAATAAAACGCATACTATGGAATAGTCAGAATTGCAATATATTAATATTTTCAGATAGCAGTGTTGATAATTTGTAAACAAGTCTTCATTAACTTGACAGGATGATTTGCAGGACTGATTAATGCATTGAATAAGTAAATAGATAGGGCTCTATGTTTCATGCTGAATTTGATGCAGAAAAAGTATGTATGTATAGACATAAAGATATTATCCTTAAAGTTATCGGTGACTGTTTGATGTATTTATCACAATTTTAGTGCATCTGTGCCACAGGAGGATGTATCAGCACAATGCAAATCTTTTTATAAACAGAAGTATAGTAACAAAGAAAAAATGAAGTGTTTGTAAAAAATAGTTTCTTTTTTGAAGGGCCACTATTGTCTCCAATCTTTGTAAAAAATAAATGCAATCAATCCAAACTTTATCTCTTTCCAGATTCCACAGAAAGTATGGTTTTCATAAAATAGGTAATAGCAGTGCTCTTCTTTAGCTTAGCTCTAGTCACTACTGTGATTCTCAATTTGCTACTGCCCTCCAGGGAAATACCCACACACTTGTCATTTGGGCTAGGAGCGCAGTCATCACTACAGAGATCCATTTCTCATGCTTGTCACTCAGCTCTTGAAAGGACACACATCCACATATTGTATATCACATAATTCCACACACCATAAACAATCACCTCACACTTTCGATCTGCACAGAAAAAAGATGACTATTTGCAGAGATCCATATTAGGACTTAAATTGAAATAATGTCCAGACAGCCTAGAAAGTACTTAGGTCTGAAGAATAGTTTAAATGCATTCTGTGTAACACTGAAATTAATGCTTGCAATCTATTTGTTACAAAATTTCATAAACTAAGTTTTCGTATGCAGTACTTTTATTTTATTGAGACTTTGTGCTCACAGGAATACTTAAAACAGTTATAAAAATACAATACCACTGTCCAAGGAATTCCATGGTTTTTTGCTGAATACACAGGCTTTGTATAATTTGCCTAATAAGCTGAATGTATTCATATGTTAATAAATTTGACTTACTGATGTTTTATTTGACAAAGCAATTATTTGCATAGACTTCTACAACTGCAAGATATTCATGTCTCATGAGATTAGTTTAAAAAAAAAGGAAAATATTACAACTCCTTAGGGAAAATGGACATCAAAGGTTACTCTGTTCAAGAATAGTGTTGAAAACTCCATTCACACTGGGGGAAACAATGGAAGTTTTATTACAATCATTCAAATATGCAGATCAATTTTGCATTGACTCCTCACAGAGAGTAATTTATCTGCCTAAAAATCTATTCAAAAGAGATATAACTTTTTTTGCATTTACTTACTTCTACATACAATATCTTCATCATCTTGGACTCAAATGGCTATATTCTGTGATTTTACTTTTATTATGAAAAGATATTTTCATCTTTTCTTCTTTCATTCCAAGAATATAGTACACAAAGCTGTATGGAGCTCATATGAAGCTGGGGTGAAGCTAGAGTATTCATTATAAAGAATTTATTTTACAACTGAACCTAAATATTTTCACAACTACTCTTTTTCACTTCTATTTTCTACCCCTATTTCTCTTCCTTCCCAATATTTTTATTCTTTTCAAATTATGTAAGTGAACAGATATGCTACTCCACACCTTAGCTTTCACTTCTCATTTTTTGCACACCATGTTCTGCTGTTTAGTCCAACCTCAGCAGATGCAAAGGTACATTTCATGAACATTCAAAATACACAGGTGCAGGTTTTTGCACAGTGCCAGCTGTCTCTTTTTGTTCAACTTAAATTAACTAATCAGAAACTGAAAAACTTTAGGTCAGTTAGTACTACAAAGCATTAGTAGATGGTTGAAATATTCTGCCATCAGTTTGGAGTTATTGTAGTTACTAATAGAAGTTATCCAATAAGCAAAAACAGAGTAGAATTTTATCCTTTCTTAATGTTCGATATTTTTTGCCCACACTCAGATGCTTGTTTCTCTTGTCTACACTGATCACTAAAATTGCTATAATTTATACTGTTAGTGGTATTAAGACCCGTGGTTTCATCTTTCTTCCAGCAACTATTAGTACATTTAATTATAACACAGTAGCTATTTACTTTAACAGATTAATAGGATTACTTAGGATGCTTCATAATCAGTGCATAAAGTAGATATAAAACTCTCTGTGGAATATGGTGTAATTCCAGAATGATGTGTATTAGAAAATCACAGAAATACCATTTAATGATGAATATAAGTTACTTATTTCATCTTAACGCCTCATTTTTATTAGACCTCTATTAAACTCATTCAAAGACAATGAAGTTGGCATTCTATAACTTTGAAACTAGGAATTAATCCCAAACATATATATCACACCCAGGTAACCTATATGTACATAATACTTTATTTCAAAAACAGTGAATTACTTATATTTGTATTTGTAGCATAAAGAAAATGCTTAAATGCATTATTTATGCTAACAATATTAAAAAAAGTCATTTCAATATTAAAAAGTGGAATCTAGAGAAGGTATTTTTAATGTTAATATTAAGGAAAATGGATGTTTGAATAATAAGCAGGAAAGTCTTTTTATGATGCTGAAAGATAAAACTTCTGCAGTAAGGTTTTTGCATTTATTGTTAAACTAATTTTGTACCATTTTGAGTCTGGGTGGAAGCAAATATTATCCTGTCTTGTATAAGATAGTGTTGCCAGCAGGAACAGGGCAGTGATTATCCCACTGTACTCAGCGCTGGTGAGGCTGCACCTTTAGTGCTGTGTCCAGTTCTGGGCCCTTCACTACAAGAAAGCCATTGAGGTGTTGGAGCATCTCCAGAGAAGGGAAAAAGCTTCTTCCTAAGAAGCTGGTGAAGGATCTGGAGCACAAGTGTTACGAGAAGCAGCAGAAGGAGCTGGGGTTATTTAGACTGAAGAAAAGTACATTCAGGGGAGACCTTATTGCTCCCTACAGATACCTGAAAGGAGGTTGTTGCAATATAGGGATCGGTATCTTCTCCCAAACAACAAAAGATAGGGCAAGAGGAAATTGCCTCAAGTTGCACCAGGGGAGGTTTAGATTGGATATTAGGAAAAAATTCTTCACTGAAAGGATGGTCATGCATTGATGATGATAAGTCCCCATCCATGAAGGTTTCTAAAAGACCTGTAGATGCGGTGCTTAGGGAGATGATTTTCTGGCGGACTTGGCTTGCTGATTTCGGCTGGACTTGATGATATTGGAGGTCTTTTCCAACATAAATGATTCTTTAATACTATGATTTTAAAACACAAATGTCTTCTGTGAGTTTCTTACTTCCATTGAAATCTTTGATACCAGACCTCTGTCAGAAACAGAACAGATTGTATCTTGTATTCAAGTTATTAAATCTTCCACATTTTGTAGAAGAGCATGTGTTTATGCTTCCAGATAATTTTCCAAAGAAATATCTCAAAACATATTCAAATGTTAATCATGATTATTCAGAACAGTGAAGAGACAGATTTAAATAATGAAATAATTACTAAGAGAAAAAAAAAATTCATGATCCCGAACTGAAAATGAAACAGGTTTCTTCTTAAGCCTTGTGATTATGTATACCTTCAAATAAGGCTTAAGTCCTGAAATAAGAAATTGTATTGGACACCAAGGCATTTATTCAGACTTTATCATCACTGTGATCACCATCTAAACTGATTGTTTTATCTTTCACCCTTATTAATTTTAGCTATATTCTCATCCTTTTATGATGTGAGTGGTGTTGCGAGTCAATCTTATTTTCTTTTAATTGGCATTTACACATCATGTAAATCAAGTGTCTTTTTCCAATTCACTTTGTTTCATTTTGCATACCCCACAGAGAGTCTTTAGTAAAACAGACAAACACACATACACATACGCAGACACACACACACTTACACATGCACTTCCTCAGCTGCCTTCATCCGCTCTCTCTCCTCACACTGAGGAAAAAAAGGAGGGTCACTTTTCTTGTCTCCTTGAATGAGTAAACCATTGTTTTTGCCTGTCTCACTTTGAGCATTTAACTGTCATAAGGGCAAAGCAAGGGCCTTTTCATACATTTTGAAATAATACATTGTCTCTTTGGAGATAGCACTGTCATTTGTTTTCATTTCACCAGCACGTCGCTCTTCAGATTGAAATATATATTAAAGGGAAAGTCTACTTTCTGAGAAATGTGATGAAATGGATGTGTTTTCTTCAACTGCCTTTCATCTGAAACACAATCCTCTTACAATAAATAGTGTGATGGATTATAAAATATATTTTGAAATTCAATACTGGTTTTTTTGCTTATATTATTGTAATTCTAGATGAGAACACAGGAGACAAGTTGTCTCCTTGTCAAAATTTCAGCTTCATTTTACAAGCTTGTCTATATTTATGTAATTTTCTCAGAAACAGTAATCTGAAATAGTGTATATAAATAGATAAAAATATTATTTTTCTTGTATCTATTCTTATGCTATATATTATTGAAAACTTTATTTCCTTGCAATAGCACAGGGAAGGAGAATCAAATAGGCTTTTAGATTTATAGAACTCAACAGTCAAGAATACAGATAGGTTTGAATATGACTTACTGTTTATCTGTACATTTGAAGACAATTGCTGAAGTATAATTCATTCTATGGACAATGGCTGCATGTGTGTTGGTGTGCTTTGATGCCTTTATAAGTTCTCATTACCAAACTCCAGAGGCTACAACAAAGAAAAATTGGAGTAATTGATATTTCAATGTCAGGAAATCTGTAGCCCACCCAAAGATTTTCCTATTACACATCTAAAGAGGTGTGAGAAACCCTAATTTTGATCCAGCAACAACAGAATGGTGACTTACAGGATGCTTCAATGAAGCATGAAGTAAAACACACAATGAGATTGTGAAAAATTGTCAGTTATGTCTTTGTTGTTGGTCATGGGCATTGTTGTTACTGTAGTGGTTTGGTGGATTTTGTTTATTTACTTCTTTGTTAGTTCATTTGTTGTTTTATTTTTGAGAGGGAGTGGTTATTTTTTAAGATGATCATCAGGAAATGTATATAAACTTATCCAAAACACATAGGCCTTGCATGAAGAGTGATAAATAAAATCTCTGGGGGTTTTTTGCAGTTAAAAGAATTATTTGCAAATGGACTTAATCCATCTGTTTTAGATATTTCTACTTGAGTTTGTAGCTTCTTTCCTGTTTTAGCTAACTGAATCTGTTTACAAAAATATTCCCCTTTTTTCTGACCTTAGTAAATATTCTTCTAATCGAATTAACATTATATTAAGTTTTAACATTCACTAGAAGTTACATAAGTTGTTCATAGATTAATGTGACACCTCTCCAAAATTTTGTTTTATTTATGTTGAAAATGCATAGAAAGTGAAAATAATTATTCCCTCAATGTTATATATATAATGTGAACATGTATCTGCGCACATACAATAAATAAACATAATTCCAACTCTTCAGAGATTTTTACATTAATTTAATGGCTCATCATTAGGCAGGAAAACCTGCAAAAGTATTCTATAGGAGAAAGGAGATTTAGAAAAGTTTTATGCCAAGGGAAAAAATTCTTTTGAAATTTACACAGATTCTCTTTCCTGAGTTGATGTACACATGGATTTCTTTATTTTAGTCTATTGATGACAAGTCATATTCTACTTTCCCAAAGTAAAAAGACTTCTCAAGACATAAAAAAAAAAAAATATCATCAGAATAATGCTGGGGTTTTTTGTCCTCAAGAGAAACCTTAGCCAGCAGAATACATAATTTGGTGTAGTGAGAGAAAAGTTGAAGTGACTCTTCATTTTCTGTGATTCAGAATTTCTAATATAGTTGATAGAATTTATCATCACCATGGTTAAAGGTATCAGAGAATTTACCAATATTTTGAGGCATCTGTATTAACAATGTGATTTCAAAAAGTACATAATATTAAAAAATTATGATTTACATATGATTTGCTTTTTGTAAAAACACCATAATTAAACATGAAAAAACCAATCCTGTACTGTGTATTGGAATCTGACATTTCTATCATAGACAGCTTTTTTCTACATCTATTTCTTTCATGTCAAATAGAAAGCCTAAATTGTTTTTGAGGAAGACAGTAAAAAGAAAAGTTTTCAGAAACAAGCCTTGCAAACATTTTTAAATCATTACAACACACTATATCTGTCAGAATCAAGAATTACTCTAAAATATTGCAGTAACATTCACAACAATGAGGAATGATCAAGTGGATACACTAGCTAAAATGAAAGGTGCAGCAAACATAAGCAAGATAAACTTAATAATAACAGTGTGTGGCTGGACTAAATGTCAAGAGGGTGTGCAAAAATTGCTACATCCTTTGATGTGTTTTGGGTGAATATTTCTGGTCTATTCCTTTACTGAGCTGTAAGTTCACTTGTAAGAGCAACGTGTGTTTTACCAGACTAGAACTTGTGTCATAAGAACCAAGTACCATTGAGATGCTGACTACATTGAACAATATAAGAATTTAATGAGAATTTATCTTTTTGAAGCTTCTGTAGTCTTTATGCATGACATATTTGAAATATTTGCACATGTATGAATATGCAAGCACACAATTTCACCTCTGCTGCTCTAGGTTTCTTATGACTTTTTAGAAAGCAATATACACCAGCTACTGCAAAGCAAGCCTCTCAAAACTGTCTCAACTAGAATTGTGTGTATAGATGATTTTGCAATTTAGAAGACAAATGGGGAGAAAAGATAATGGTTCTTTTTTTCTCTTTTTTTTTTTAATTAAAAAGTAAAATAGTACTTTGTCACTTTAAGCAATGAGCAATTAGAGGAAAAGGATGCATGCAACCATCAGTACTTCTGGGAAAAAATGCAGCCCTTTATTTTTTGTCCCTAACCAGAAATATTCTGTGGATTTAGATCAAATCATATGATGGAAGCCACAGTTTTATCAAGGTGGCCTTTAACCAAAAACAACAAAACAAGGGAGAACATGTAATCAAGCTTTAATTGTGTAAGCTCCACAAAAATGAAAAAAAAAAACAACAAGCAAAACTAAACAACTTTTTTTCTTAAATACATCATGCTTTAATGATGAAAATAATAGTTTTTCTTCCCTGAATGATTTTAACTGAGTAGTCCTAGAAACACATTTTTGACAGACACACTAAACAGCTCAGAAAACACTTGTGGATCCAGCGTACACTGAGCCTGTTTAGAAGCATACTAAGCTGGTGACTATCACTTCTCCAAGAGGAAAAACAGGTAGGTGAATTGTTTCTCCAGTGTGAGTCATTCAAATGAGTTAGGTAGGCCCTTACTACTGGAGGCTGGAGTGTGGTATTATCTCTGCTCTACAGAATATGCTTATTCAATGTTGTAAGAGCACAGAGTGAAGCGGTCTTGTGCCTATATCTGCTTGTTATTATCTTTATTGTGGTGAACATTTCTGAAGGAACAGTGAGCTTTCTAGCTAGAATTCTTAGAAGGCATTAAATCAGCTTGATAATCAACTGCTGAGAAATGTGTTACTTCAGCTAAAATTTGGAGTCAGTTTTATATGTGAAGCACATAAAAGAGTTATTAACTTTGAACCTTCTTAAAAGAATTATTAACTTTGAACCTTCTCTTTGCTTTAGGGGCAGAATTCTGCCTTCAAAGCAAAGATAGATTTGTCTTCTGCTAATGAAAAACTTAATTTCAGCAAAAAAGAAAACTTAGTTATAAAACTAGAAAACCAAAGATGTAGAAAATTAATTTCTCCTCTCTAGCTGCATTAACCACCATAGGACTAGTTAAGTAGATGTCTTAACTGGATATGGCAAGAACAGACATCTAGTGTGGGTACCAGCTGTAGTGAGAAAATCTTGCATTTGCTACTGAATCTCAAGGTGCACAAGTTTTGTGGACATAAACCGAAAGGGAAGAGTCCTTTCTCATAAATAGTATATAGGAAGTGTTTTTCTTCTGGAAATAAATGATCTAAGATACCTTTCTACTAATTTTATGTATTTTTGAAGCACCTATCTCTGCAATCCATAAACACAAACATTCTCTTTTTCTTTTTAATCCTTATAATTCTCTTTCCCTGTGCTCTACATCTTTTCCTATGGTGACTGAAAGATAAATCCCAGTGTTGCACTCTTTCTTTCTGTTTGCTGACACTGCAAACTAGAATTCAACAAACACAGAAGTGGAAAAGTTTTTTGTATTGCTACCATCATAAAGGTACCAAAGGAGGATGATTCATTTTTGAAGTACACTGACCTGCAAGGTATATTTTATTTACTCTAAGTTTTACTAGCAATCTTGACCATACATTGGTATGATAATATAGTAACTATCATCTATCTCAGTACAACAGCTTCTCAGAAGATAATGATAATACTTTCTAGCTACTGCATTTCCAATTCTAAGAAATACACCTGAAGAAGATATCTAGGTGGCGTATATGAACTGAAGGAGTTGGTACAAGATTACAAAAATCAGTGTTAAAATACATTTTTACAGGATGCTTTACTTTAACCCATAGCACACAGTGAATAATCAGAGTTAATTGTAAGAAAAAAATGATACTTGTCATTCATGAATCACAATAAATCAGTTTTGCACCAGCAGCAAGGTAACTAAGCCATTCCTTCTTATGGTTGCTTGTTATGAAAGTTTTGTTTTAAACTGCTACTTTGTGAAATCTACTGAAACCGAATACATTCTGTACATACACAAAATTTATTATTTGTGTCCTTATCAATTGGTCAATTTGAATACTATAATTTCTGTTTCCTGAATGAAACTCTCAAGAGATGTATTTTCATGCAAAGATTTTAAATTGATCTTTTGAATTTTTGACTGTAGAAAATCCTTGGGATAAACAGGAATAGGAGGGAGCTCTTTAAAAACTTACAGTCAGACTCTACAGCTAGCATTTGTCTACTGATGTCCCAGCTTGGTATGTGTGCATGTGTGTGTATGTGAACACTTCAGGTGGGGAAAATGTCAGCTAAAGATGAAAAAAGACTAGTAAAAAGCTGCTATGATTGGGTGGATAACATTGACATTTACTGTACCAGAAAATTATGGAAACATTAGAGCTATTAGCTGTCAGCCATTTCTGTGAATAGTTTTAAAATAAGGTTGTAGAAAAAGTATCTGTGTAGCTTATTTTTTAAAGGGAACTTCACAGAAGCCATAGAAGTGTTTAGAAAGTGCTGTCATAGAAAGTCTTTTATTTCTTTTCCTCTCCAAATAGTAAAGTGAGGCACCGAGGACCACAGCATTAGTCTAAAGATCACTGTAGAAAAGTGAAAAAGAAAGAGAACTTGAGGGTCAGAAATATAGAGCAATTCAGTGTGGAACCATGTAATTTAAGAAGGCAATTTTTTCCCCAAAACCTGAAATTTGGAAAGGTCAAACAAATTTATACAACTTATTTTTCCTAAGAAATAAACAGTTTTACCATAATGCTAGGAAATGTTTCTTCTTTATTGCTTTCTTCCTTGAAAACACTCTGCCCTGGAGACAATTTCTGTAACTCACTGAATGAGAAACTGGAAAAAACAGAGAGGATGATGGAAATTCAAGCACCTGTGAAGTTTGAACGTGTGTGCTTCAAGCAAACTCCTTAAAGATCTGTTATTTAACCTATCCCATAAACCTTGCTCTACTGATTTCTGTTTCTCAAAGCAGGGGGCAATGTACCCTGATGCTAACTTTTTACAGGGTAGGAAACTGTCTCACATTTGATTTATTGTATTTTTTAAATGCATAACACAGTGATGTTAAAAGAGTTACTTGTTGTAACAAATATATCTGTTGCAGGTGAAAAGACAAGCAAGATGTCTTAAAACTGATCCTCCTTTAAACTTCATTAGTAACTTTTACTGAAAGGCTGCAGTGTCATCCAAATGCCTACAGGAGAAGGATAAATCTAAAATCCTACAACAAAAAAAAATTCTAAAGAAGTAGAACTGCTAATACATGACATTTAAACTGTGAAAAAAAAATTACACTATCTTTTTATACCTTTTAAAATTCTTATGTACAAAAACCTAAGGGTAGTTACTTAAAACCCTATATAAAAGTATGTTATTATGAGGTCTCTAGCATCTGACCATGACTGCAGTGTGCTGGAAGGTGATGTATTATGCACAGTCAGCATGCTGGCTGTACAGGTCTACGCACAGCAAAAAACTATCACACTCTTCACATCAACACTTGCTGCACAAGCCTGTTTGTTGCTGTAGGCACAGCTTTGGATGCCTCCTTTGTCTTTGCTGCTTTTCCTGCCAAAGAGTAGGTGATGTTTGCTGTTATTATATATTTTTTCCTTCCTCATTTTGCTGTCTTGGTACTGCTAGTGGCTAGAAGCTTAGATGGCTCTTCCCCTAAGCTGTAGCAAACTTTTTATTTCTAAAGGTATTTTGAAGCTGTTCTTTTAGTCAATCTCGCTTCCATCCACAGTCCTCTCTGCCCATTAACCATAAACACCTGGCATAAACCTTCGGTCACGATGAAACTTGTTTGTTCATTATACCATGGACCTTAGTGAGGCACGTAGGTGGACAAGCTTCTTCAATCTGGAAGACTGTCTAATGCCGAATGTTATTTTGGTGAAGTTTTGAAGCAACAACTGTTAGGTCCAGCTTCAGCTAGCTCTTTCCTTGGAACTACAAAAATGGTCATTTCACATTCATTCTTTCCACAACACTCACAATTTGATAGATTCCATCTATCTCCAACACTGAATTTTTATTATAGTCTAGTTGTTCCTCAAACACAGAAGTTACGCTACAGCCTAATCATCCTCTTCACTTTTTCTTCTGTCACACATTTGTTGAAGGATTTGAATTGGTCACAATCTGAAACAATCCATTAGCTCTAATTTTAAATTATTATTCCCAGAGTATACTTGTGTGTATGTGTACTTGCGTGTGTTTATTAATATTTCAAACATTGTAGCAAAAGCTTCCCTTTAAAGCAAGACCTGCAAGCAAGACTCAGAGACCTGTCTAACAAGTTGAGAGAATAAATTTTTAAATTCTTTGAATTAAAGGTGTTTTTCTAGCCTACTCCATAGAATTTATTGCAAGAGAACATGCCAAATTTTAAGTGTGAAGTGGGTAAATGAAACAATTCAAACAAAAAGGGAAAATTATTTAAGATTTAGTAAACATTTCATTAGCTAAAGATATTTGTGTCTTCAAACAGACTCAGACTGGGGGTGCTCTACTAGAGAGCTCACAATATGTATGAGGAGAAAGGCAACCTGTGGAAGCTGTCTAAACCATCATTCCTGCCCCATGTGTGGTTACATAGAACAGATCGTCCAGAATATCGTGAAAACAGGTTTCAAATCTTCTAGGAGAGAAATTCTCCTAAATGTCTATTTAATCTCCTAAAATAGACATTCTACAACCTCTCTTAGCAAACTAATCAGCCTCACAGAAGACACAGACAGAAAGGTAAAAAGGCAGGAGAAATAAAGAAAAGGAAAAGAAAGTTTTGTGTTCAAAGGTCCCTGTACTCCCTCTGTCCACATAAAAGACAACTCCCCTTCTCCCCAGTCTGTTCTTCCAGATGAAACGGTGACCCATCCACAGCAACATTCCAACTACGTGAGCTGTCTCTACATGTCTCTTCGAAATGAATGAAATTGTAACCCTTGGTCTGCACACAGATCTCTACCTCCCTTCTTTTGCTCCCCATTGTATGTGCATTAGCATACAGGTACTTGAGAGAAAAATCTCAGTTATATTAATTTCATGGAAAGGGTATGAGACCTCTTTCTGTAATGCTGTCCTACGGACACTTCCCGATTTGTGTGTGTAGAATTCAGATGACCCCACTTCAGCCTGGACAAATCATGTATGCCCAACTCTTCTTTACCTTATACAGAAAGGAGTCCCTAAATGTAGAAGGTGAAAGAAAAAAAGAATTTAGAAAAATTGCTATAATATACATAACCAAGACCAGAATGAAAGTAGGAATGCTCTCAGTGAAGCAAAACCACAGAGTTATTCAGATATTTGAGAACCTACTTTTAACTTCTTTTACTATGATTGCTTGCTTCAGACAACTAAGAAAACACTTTAAAGAATAAGTTACACAAACTAAATTATTCCATACTGCCTTTTAATCCGATCATACTGTTTAATTAGCTATGAACAAGTCCATTGATCCATAGGAGGGAGCTCACAGGAGTTGTCTTCAAACACAATATTCCTGGAAGGTAAGAAAGGTGTATTCACCATAAATTTTGTCTCCATTCTCATTCTGAATTTCTTCTATTCTTCTTGTGTTCCTACAAAAAAATTCTTCTTAGGACAATCAAAAAAGGCTATGATGTTTTACTCTGCAAATAAAATATCAAATAGTAATCAGCAATGTCACGTGACTAGCTACCTGCAATTATTTACAGTGGGAATTAGAGCACATGATTGCACAAAGTTAAATTAAAGCCGAAATAAATTTATGGAGTAGTTACCTGCTGCTAGACAGTCTTTATGACTGCAAAAGGGAAGATAAAATTTCCATTCAGGGCAAGGGTTAAAGATGTTATGAAAGCCACTGAAGCCAGCAGCCTTTGGAGCCCAGGGACTCCTTCCTGACATACCCTGAGATGCAGATGACTCAGTCCCAGGCTGTTGGATAAAACTGACGCCTTCTCCTTTGCAAATTCATCCACTTCCACAGGACACCAGTGCCAACAGCCACACAGACTGCTGCTACCAGGGCACTGCGTTCAGCAGCACACAGCGGTAGTACTCAAAGGGTGAGGAGAAACAGCCAAGTCCTGCACCTAACTTCTGGCTGATCAGGGCTGAGGGTCACAAATGTAAACACACTTTCCACAAGCACAGTCATACTTGGGTAACACTCTTGAACATCTGCATAGGCCCTAAAGACATCTGATATCAACACCCAGATCCTGGGAGCACTTACCTGTATAAAGTTCTCCTCCTACTTGCTGGGTATTCCAGTCTGAAATAGTGAATTGCACGAATACACAGACAAGATAAAGTTCCTGCTCTCATTTATATGTGTGTGTATCCCAGGTTAAGAAAGTCAGAATCATTATGTTCTGCTACTGCCCTCAGGGCTTTGAAACATGTTGTCTGAAGCCCCATCAGGTCACTTATTTATAATAATGAATGCCTAAAATGTCTGATGGATCAGCATGTAAATTAATTTTTTAAAATCAGATGAAAGAGTAATCCATCTTTACAAAATATAAGTAACCATTACTCACTTACTCAACTATTCATGATGGTAAAAGTACTTATATTAGTACACTAAGCCAAGAAAAATCTGAAAATAATATTTTTATCATAATGCTTGGTATGTTGTACCATAAATATCAAGTCCATAAATTTAAATTGCAGTGTAGTGAAAATGCAAGCTACAGTACTCCAAATCCTACTATTAATGCAATAACTTTCTTACCAATATGCTATCATTATATTGCAAAGGTTCCATATTACTGTCTCCTTATCACAAGAGCTCCATACCTCCTTGACATTTCTTGTAGGCAACTCCTCTAAGCACTGACTCTTCCTTCCTCTCACAGCAGCCAACCAACTTCAGTTTCCCCCTCAACCAGCCAACCAACCCACTCTTTTATAGCACTCTTCTCATTGGCTACAGCTGTGGCCTGTTAACATCAGGCCTGTTCCTAATCTCTAATAATTGGCTCAGCTGCAACTCCTTAGGGGTAGGATTACTTTCTATACTACCTTTATTTTCTTATATTCTATCCCCCTACACCAATACATCTAGAAAAATCACAAATCAAACCTTCTTAAAAATTTTATGAGCTGAGAAATTGTGGAAATAAATAATGTGCTCTATACTACACTATTTATTCACTTCCATCCTTTTGCACTCAGTTATATCTCTGTTCTTAATGAAGCAAACTGGGAGGGGAAGATCTTTGCACTTGATTTTCAAGAGTATTGAATATTTCTCAGATGGAACACGTAATAAATTAGTGTATTATATGTGGTTATGACCATCTAAAGCAATATTAATTCATGGGCAAATGACTATTAACAGCGCTAAATGGATGAAAAAAGTAACGAAAATTGTTTTTCTTCTGAAAATCACTATTTATGTAGTCACTGTAGTTCCTCTGTAGCTTCTCCAAGACATCTAACAATGGCTTTGCTGGAAGCTGAAAGTGCCTGCAAAGGTCTGTTCATGTATATCTGCAAATAAAAGCAAGAAATGGCCTTTGTTTCCATTTTTAGTTCAATGAATGACTGGCAAGATGGAAATCAGGCTTCTGGGGAGGAGCAAATTTTCTGATAATCACTTTTTTTAAGTGCTGCTGACCAAAAGTAGAAGATATATTGCCATACTGAATTTTAACTAGAGTTACACCCTAAAATTAACTTATTTGTAGACAAAAAAATGACACTAGTGAATCAAAGTTTAGATAAAACTCCCAAACTCAAATCTAAACAGATATCATAAAAACATGAGAAGTTTTCTAAACTATTCTATTTCTAAGGTCATTATGTATTCATTTACTTAATTACCAGGGACATTGCTGCTCAAGCCCCATAAAGAGAATTTTGTAGGGAGAATTATAAAAGTGCAATAAGTTACAGGACATAAAAACATAAAATTTAAGACATTGGGAGAATATATGTCTTTGGGTTTTTTTCCTATGATGTTATTGAAAATTACTTTCATAACAAAGAAGTTAAAGAGAATAATATTTTGTGGGGGGAAAAAAGTAAATGACAACAAGATTTTTTGGCGTGGATTCTCTGTTTTATGTTTGCTTGTTTGGTTGCTTAGTTTGTTTTGGGGTTATTTTGGGGTTTTTTGTGTGTGAGCGGTTATTCTTGTTTGGCTTTTTTTTTTTTTTTGAGTTTTTTAAACATCCATATGAGCAGGATTACTGTAGAGAGCTCAAAGCTGTGTTCTAGGAATCAAATCTACTATCATTTTTGCATCTATATGATAGCTTAAATAAACTACATGAAATTTTGAAAATCTTCTTTATTAAAAAAAGGTTATGCAATTTTTGAAAGATGAATCCAAACCTTTAATATTGCACATTGGCCTAATACTTTCTTGGATCTAACTGTAGTTTTCAGAGCACAGATGATTTTAAAATAAATCCATAGGTAAAACAATTCTACCTCAGTTAACTGATAATGGCATTTATCATGCACCAAAGCAAAAGGCTGGAGAAAACAAAATATTCGGATGGCAGTAATAAAACAGACATCATTCTTTCTATATCTCATGTCTGTTTTAATAAAGAACAAAAAACATACTTTGCAAAAACTTCATCCAAATTTCCAGGACTCTGGGTACTACTGTGATTTTATTTTTTCATTTTTTTTTTTTTTTTTTTCCTCCTTAGAATTTGAACATATTTTAGCTTTCTATTGTTCTGGGATAAAAAAAAATTGAAGCAAATATAAACTAAGATTTCTGATTTGGGTGCAAAACCCTCATAAAAATAATAAATTCTGAAGAATTTTTGCAAATATTTTTTAAACAATTATGCAAAACTTAAAATTAAGTCTTCTCCAAAAGTTCCTATTTTGAAAACAAAGTTAAAATGCAGCCAAAAGTTATAGTAGAAAGTATCTTACTGCCAGTGCAAGATATTGAAATCTGAAAGATTGTCTAAGTTTCTCTTACAGTTCATTCAGGTAAGATCTGTGGAAAATTCTCATGTTTAAAATTCTTTGCTCTCTCTTTAGAAAATCACTGACACTAAGTAATTGAAATCTATAACATTGATTTGCTTTAATTCATTGCCCTCTTAGTGTCAGCTTCTGAAAAGATGTGTCTAGTTTGGGTTTAAAAAGTTTTGATCACTGATTTAGTCTCATAGCACCAAAATTTTTTATATGTACATTTCATGTGTGTTTATTTTACGTGCTTACACCATAAAAGAATTTCCAGTTCTGACATATATCTCTTTTTTCATACAACTCAGAAGATTCAATCAAATTTTTCAATGCAAATTTTGCACACAAGAAATGAAACCAAATCAAAATTTATTTGTGAATCAGATGCAAGATTATCCAATAATATCAACAGATTTTCTGTTTCAAATGTCGGTGGGCATCAGTTATTACACACAGTGTAATACACAGGCTTTCCATAGTAATTAACTATGCAATACAAATTTTAACCGACTAAATCATGTCCCTTTATTATTTCAGTCATGGTGCATTGTTTCTGTGACACTGTCATGGGAAGGCTGGAACAAGGATTTAATATCTTTGAGTTAAAAAAGCTTTTAAAAGTAAAATATTTTTCCTCTTTATCTTTGGAGATTCAATTTATCAGAGGAAAATTTCACTTAATGTAGGAAAATTTCAGATAATATCAAAAAATGCAAAGATAAATCTAAGATGTGATTAAGTAGGCTTGAATATATTCTTAACTCTTGTAAGAAAAAAAAGTGCTGTCACTTTTTTTAACTTAAAATTTATGGAACTTAATCCATAAAATATATAGATTTAAGCAGCACAATATTTAGTGACAAACTGGGGAAAGACTCTCCCATAGGTCCTAAATAAACTGTTTGTTTTGAGCAATATGCTGAAAACATGTTTCAGGTTTGCTGCTTTCATCATCCACAGCTGCACATTTTGTAGCAGTTATCACTACATCTGGATGACTTTCAGGTGACTTAACAGGGAGAGCAAATGAATAAAAATTAAAGGGAAAAAAGTTACTGCACTCACAGACATTGCAATGTTAATTGTTCTGCTGCTGGTGATTAAGGTAGAATTCTTCCCCTCAAAATACATCCTCGCTTCCTTCATTGCTGAGATTGTTCCTAAAGAAGGATAAATTGATTGTCTGAGTGGCTTAGTTTTCCTCCATACCCAGTCAGCAAAAGAAGTGATCAATAAATAATATCGAAACCCCTTGGCAGGTTGTAGTGATTTTGCATATGGACGTAATCAGATTGCCTGTGGATAGTCCATGAATTTCAAAAACAAAGGGAATTCTTCAGTTACCAAAGCACTCTGTACATATGTACAGAACATAGCACACACATTTTATATACATAAAAATATATATCTAATAAATATAGATATGTGCATATACAAAAAAGGACAGAGATTTTAAAAGAAGAAATTCCAGAAGAATAATCCAGGAGAAGAGTATTATTAGCAATATTCAGTATATTTGAGAAACTCTTTACATGCTTTCTTATTTGGTATGAACATTAAGAGTCAATCAGATGACTAATCCCTAAGGTACAACAGAGCACAAAAATACTTGCACATACATGCATTCATGAACAGGAAAAAAGAGCTGATTTTACTAAGAAATAGAGGCATACCATACTTGCTTCATTTTTTTAAAAATAACCCATTTGAAAAGGGTGTTTTTAATGTTTAAGTTATTAGTCTTAAAAAATCTAGTAAATGAAGCAAAAACAGATTTAAAAAATCTACAACCTATTCTGTGGCTACTAGTGCAAATGTTAAAATATTAATTAGATAAGTCCTCCAAAAAAAAAAAGGCAAATTTGTAGTAAAATCCAATTTCTTTTTACATTGCCTGTGCCATGTTCCCTTTCTAAGGCATTAATATTAAGAAGGTAAATAAACCATGTGTAGATGGTTTAAGTCTATAATAACGGTACCCTTGCATATTAGTAACGTGTGGGGTGTGTTAGTGCAATGCTAATGCAAGCCCTAGATTCCTAGGGACAGATTAATATGTATTTAGGAAGTGTAAGGAGCTAGTCAGCATCTGACATGTTAGACAGAAGTTCATCTGCTGAAGGCCTGAATTTGCAGGAGCTGCAGGCAGAACTCTATAGCTGCAGTAATGTCACTGAAACTTGTTTTACATGTCAGAATAAAGAGAGCAGAAAGAAAGGTACAGTTGGGCAATTTACTTTAAAATGGTGGAGACTTCACAGTATTTAACATACTGCAGATAACACTTTACATTTTTGAAAAGTACATTGTACCATTTCTTCTACATCACTATTTTTACCATTCAGCTTTTGTGTGCTTACAGCACCATGATTTATTATCTGCTGCTAGTTTCTCTTCAAAGTAATTCTCAATCCATTTCATTTCCTTCATTAGCTCTCCCCTTGTTTCTCTCCTTCACCCTTAATCTCCCTTGCTAACCTTTCCTGTTTAATTTTCTTTTCCTCTTTAAACATTGTATCCAAAATGCATCCTCCACAGTTTTAAGAGCAAAATCCCCAGGCGTTCACCTTTCCATTCTTCAATAAAACTCCACTTGCAAAGCGTGTAACTATCTCAGCATGTTATTAGTCAATGTTGAGCAAAAGAAATGCTGCAGTGCTAAATGGAGTCATTAAAATGCCTAGTGACAACAATAAGTGCTTGAGGAAGCTGGCATTTCCCATTTGCTAGTCTAATAGCTATATTAGGACCATCTTTCTTTTGTGGAGAAGATAAAAAGAATATATTCGGTATTTGACTGTTTCCATTCTCCACCATCGCACTGCTTGTGCCCTGACTTTATTCTTCCTCTGCAGCTTCATACCCATTTCTGGAAAACTGTTGAGTGTTTTTCTCATTCCTTTTAAATCAGTACTAGTTTTAACATCAGCTTCAATGGGCTGTGTGTATCAGGCCCTGGAGAGGAAGGTGGTTCTCCACTAAATGCTTTTTGTCTCAATGAGTGTTAAGTGCACCAAGCCTATGTCTGCGTGCCTGTTACAGATATCTTAGGTGCATCCTAATAGGCTAGTCAGGGTACCAAGAGAAGCATAAATATGTTAGCACAGCAATCAACACAAGCTTAATTGACCCTGATGAGAAGCAGGATATTTTATCTAGAGGCACAGAGGTTCATGTGTCATGGAGCAACTTGCTAATCATGGAGTTAACAGCACTCTTTTTTGGATTCCAAATGGTATGCCCATTGGCATATTCTGATGGAATATTTTACAGTTTTCTACCAAAAATGGTGAGTTTGTTCTGGCCATAGTTTCTAAGTGGATGGTGGTTTAAGTATAAATGTATGAAGGGCATCCGTTTTTTTGGGGAGTTTAAAATATATAAAAATCAGTCAGTGAACACATAGGCCTTGTTCTTGTTTCTTCCCAGTGATATAAAGTACAGAGAAATTCGAGGAATTTCAGATCAAGATTTATTCTCAAGTCTTGAAACAATTTCCTGAGATTTGTTTGTAAAGAAGAAGCATCAATCAGGTAAATGAAGCGGAGAAGGTGTATGTAAAAGAAGATGTAATTAAAAAAAAAAAGAAACAAAAAAAGACCATTGAATATTTTTTTAAACATAAACCTCTCAATTATGTATCAATATCATCGTGGAGCAAATGTTTGTGCAAGCCTAAGAATTAAAAACATAAAAAAAGGTCAAAATTCAGGTCACTGTATGTTCCGGTTTCTAGCTTTGCCTTCATGTCTGCATCTCTCGCTGGACACTCATTTAATATTCCTGCCATGACATTTAGTCGGTTTTAAACTGTACTAACTGATAGAATAAATTATGCAATATAACCTCAAGCAAGGAATTGTTAAGAGGGTTTGTATGTCCTGTCATTAAGCATCTGCTATTAGAAGCCATGCTGTATATTGAGCTAGAATCTCCAGACTAAACAAAAGAAGTGGCTGATAATAGTTCATCTGTCATGAAATTAGGGGGAAATTTGCCACATTAGAGGAAACACTTCAATAGCCTAAATATATTAATTTATCTCTGAAATCTTAGAGAGCAAATAGTAATGTAGATGCAACTTCCCATGACAAATTATGAACCTCAAAATCAAATTGTTGATCTTGTGTTTAATAGATTCTAACTTCAGATAGTATGTACAGATAGTATGTGCAACACCATTTTAATGTTTCAGTGTCATCTGGTTTGGCTTGTGTTCTGCAGCATGCAACTGAAGGTTTGGGGTTTTGGGGTTTTTTTGTTTTGTTTTGGGTTTTTTTGTTAGTTTGCTTTTTTGCTTCTCATTGTTGTTGTTGTTTTGTTGTTTTTTGAGGGTTTTGTGTTTGGTTTTTTTTTGGTCTTTTTGTTTTGTTTTGTTTTTTGCATCTTGACTGCTGTTTCTATTGAGTTATGCAGATTTTCTTTGACAGTTTTACTAAAATTATAGTTTTTTTCTCTTAGGGAAATGATCAACAGAGCACTGACACATTTAACCTTTGTGGTTTTTTAAGACATTGATGCTGAAGTGCTCAACTTGGTTTAGCTGTCATATAACTGCCAACTAGTCCCTCTCAATGGCCTCTTCTATCCATAGTTCAAAAATGCTGAAGCTCACAAGAGAAAGAACAAGGAGTCTGTCAATTAAGAAACAAATCACAATTTTCCAGCTTTTTTTTTTCATAAATTTGAGGGGTTTGCTACACATGAATTTTTTCTTTCTTTTTTTTTTTAGTTTATTTTAAGCATAAGAAAGTCATGAATGCTTGAGCTGAAACTTCTCTGCACTCTGTCCTAGCTTTAGATACCTATAGTTAGGTATCTACTCTTCTTTTGTCAATCAGATTAATTGCCCCCTGTCACAGACATTTCTTTTATGAAAAATCCTCTCTTAGGATTTTCCTGCTGAAGCTGAGAAGTTCAGCAGCCAGACATAAACAATAGGTTATCTGCTTCTGTGGAATGCAGCAGGTCAGTTCTGGATTGGCCCAGATTGAGTGTTTGGAGGTAATGGCCAATCCGGAACTGAGCTCTCTCGGACACAGTCCGAGAGAGCAAGGTTTGTTGATCATTCTTTACTTTCTATTCTTAGGTAGCTAGCAGCTTCTGGAAACTCTCGCTTTCTTTTTCTTTTTAGTATAGTTATAATAGATGTATATATCATAACTTAATAAATCAAGCCTTCTGATCATGGAGCCCATCTCGTCTCTTCCTTCACCCCGAAAACCTTGTGGCCTACCGGCGACAGCCCCCCTTGAAGTTTCCTGTTCATATGCATTGACTATTAAAATATAAAGTCTACCCCTGCTGTCAGTGATCAGTCTTGAGCCTGATCCATATAAAATACCTATTGATAAATATATTTTCCTTGTGAATATCTCCTTTCTATGGAGGTCACTTCATCCCTTTATGTTGCATAAAGAAAGAGCAAGAGGAACATCTTCAAAAATGTGGTAAAACTGATTCATTTTGAGGAAGGACTTTAATTTGCAGATATAATTAGCAAAAAAAGAATAAAAATAATTAAAATTTTCATTTGGATTGACTGTTTTTTTTCATCTGTACTTGATCTTTTATCCACCTTTTTTCCTACTCAATAGCTGGAATTGTAGATATTTAAGTAGCATGTATTCTTGGAAGTATTTAAAAACTATCTTATTGTAAAGTATTTTAAACATTAATCTAGTACTAAAATTTCTAGTTGTGTTTTTACTTATTGCATTTGTTCTTGGGAAAATAATAATAAAAATTTGACAAGAAAAGAAATATTTGTGGTTTGCCTGTTTCTGCCAAAACTATGATGACCAGTTTTCACACACAGTAATTCCCTGACCTGATGTAAATATGTTGAAAGAGATCTGAAGGATGAAGGTAGCCTGAAGCGTAAGGAATCGGTTGTTATTTTCAGAAGTCCCAAACTGCCTTACTGTATTATGAACACTGAACTTAACATTTTCAAAAACTATCTCTCTCTTTTGCAGAATATTTAATCTACATGTAAAACGGTTTCAAAGTGTGGGTCCTTAATACATGCAAAAAAGCCAATAGAAAAGAAAAAAAAAACCAAACCACAAAATTCACATTTGCCACTACTACTTTCAGTTAAAATAAATTAATGCACCTAGGCATGCATGTAGTAAAAGAAAAGACCTAGAAGAAAATGAGTAAGACATCAGAGAAATTTTTCAAGTGGTGTTGCAAATCACAGAATCACAAATTGGCTGAGGTTGGAAGTGACCTCTGAAGGTCATATGGTGCAACAGCTCCTTCACTCAAGGGGGACAAATCATAGTTTGTTTCTCAGGACTTTGTTCAGATAGCTCATTAACCTCTCTGGGCATCCTGTTGTAGCATTGTCATGCTCATGGTGACAAAGTGTTCCCTGAAGTTCAGACAGAACCACCTGTGTCAACTAACCCCAGAACCTGTTACTGGGCTCCACTGAAAAGAGCTTGTCTCCATCACTTTGCAGCCTTCCTTCAGGTATTTATATACACTGATTGATAATTTGCTCCTTGAGCCTTCTTTACACTGAACAGTCCCGGTTTTCTCAGCTTTTCCTCATGAGGGACAATCTGTTCCTTCAATTATCCTTGTAGTCCTTTGAGGAACTCTCTGCAGTTTCCTTATGTCTCTTGTACTGCTGAGTTCTGACCTGGGCACAGTACTCCAAGTGTGGGTTCATCAGTTTTTGAGTAAAGAGGAAGGATAACCTCTTGTTCTGACACTGCTTGGTGAGCATGAGATTCTTCAGAACACCTGTCCTCATTAGTTCCTTTACCCTGTAGGAAAGGAAGTTGTGAATGCACTCTGAGAACCACCTGAACCGCACATAAGATGTCTTGCTGTGTTCCCTCTCCGGAGAATACCGGGGTGGTGGAAGTGCCCCTTGATGAGCAGGGCCTGTGAATATGAGGCTGCTCCTATCTATCCTGATCTTCTTGGTTCTATGGAAAATAGAAACACTGCCAAGGACTGAGCTAGTGTGGATGAAATGCATTGACTTTTCCAAAAAATATGTATCATTTCAATTCTGTGCATGAGTTTAACTGTCTCATGGATTACTGTGCAGATATATTCCAGATAGTGACCAATTTTATTAAATTTTATTTATCTGGAAAAAAACAAAAGTTCAAATTTTGACTTTTTTTTTTTAAGTCTGATAATTCAGCTTAGCTTTGTTCTCTTTATTGCTAGTTAAAGAAATATTCAATTTTGCTTTTAATGGGGCAGTATAACCTTCCCAGAAGCAAATTCCAAACAAACACGTTTCAACTATATGATTTGATATTCCTATTGGCCAATTTACTCCAAAGAGGAATTTTACATAACTGTGTTTCTCTCTCCTCTTATCCTAAATTAACTGCATGACAGTACAACATGCATTGGACTGTAAATTAATTCTCTTCTTCAGTCCTTCAGCAAGATGCACTTGTCTTTGCATATGTCCTTTCAATTATGTCAAAATAATAATTTTGCTAATTCTATGGTTATTTAACAAGTGTTCAAATATCTGACATTTCATAGTAACAGAATGTAGTAACAGACACTTTAGTAACAGACAGTGACAAATTTCATAAACATCCATTTTTGTTTCATAGGGATTTTAATGCTCCATTTAATATTAGAAATTTTAGCGTGCCTTTAGAGTGCAATTAGAAATTTTCAGTGCATTTATTAGAAATATAGAGTTCACATTAATCAACATAGAGTTTAATTTGCTCAAATTTATGATCTGGTTCTAGATTAATTACAGGCATGCCCTATTAAAAAAAACACAGAATTTTAATATACTTACACCAAATAAACATGTGCTAAAGAATATATCTACAGATTAAAAAGTAATCAAACCCTAAGTGTAGGAATCTAGTTTAGAAATCTATTTTCTAAATAGTAAATATGTCTGCCAACAGTTTGATAGTAATAAATGTATTTTTTTCTTGTCATAAGTCACATCTTAGGTTATAGATTGGTCATCACTATGTAAGAAAGTAGATTAAACTGCAACATGTCACCATGTAACTGACAAATTTTCCACCAAGATGATGTTTGGACCAGGAATCAGTCCCCTCAAAATAATTATCTGTATTTCTGACACAATATTTCCCAGGGAAAGTAAAATATCTTCCAGCAGAAGAGACAATAGGAAGAGCACACAAAGGTGGGTAAACTGTCTCACATGTACTGCATGGTAAAGAATACCAACATTCACTTGTCCCAGTTTCACTATTAACTTAAAGTTTACGTTAAAGTCTTGAGTTAGAAAAAAGTGAGATGACATTCAGTTCTCAGTCAGCATCAAAGTTAACCTATTATTCTAGCACTTCATTACAGTGAATTTTTAATTTTCATTTAAATTAATGAGATAAAAATAATGGCTCAAACTCTATCCCTTATGTTTGGCTTAATTAAAAAAGTAAATGAAAAACCAGTACAAATATTGTTTCATATACCACATTTTTTGTGTGATGCTGCTACTTCCAATATTTTCAGTAGCTTGTTGCACACAGGTCATTTGTGTAGATCTACTGTATTTTAACAAGAAGCTACTGGCTTTCTAAAATATTTCTTTGAAATAGTAAACTACTAAAAGAGCGGATTAGTGTAACTGTAATTCTAAATGAAGGATTTTTTTTTACTTCTTTTTAACAAGCAGACATATTTTCTCCAGAACAAGGGTAAATCTGGTGCCAAAATGAAAATAATTTCTTTTATTTTTTTCCATTCATGATCAAAAGTTTTTTCATTTTCTTCTCATTTCTGCCATCATTAGTAATACTGAGCAGTTTCAAAGACAGTTCATTTACCCTGTCCATATTGCTGCTATTACAAAAATAAGTTATTAGGGGATAACACATAAATTCTATTTATACTAGCTAAACTGGTCAAAAATAGTAGGCTGTAGCCAAGTTATTTCCAAGGATGTTGTAAAATAATTGCATGTATAATTTCTAGCATATTTTTAATAATCGCTTGATTTAATCACTTGATACTAGACCTAAACCTGCTAGAAGGTTTTTTTTTAATTTCAACATTGACATGTTAACTACAAAAATTTTAAACACAGGCTTTATAGTTGCTTTACAGATTCATTTAAAAATTAATTGGCAGATTTTTACCTTATACTCTGTGTATTTGTTGTATAATTTATTCCACTGACACTTCAGTTACATGCCAATCCTTTGATGGGTTGGATATAAGATTGAGTTTTGAAGTGAACACCTCCACAAGGTCTTTCAGAACCAACAGAAATGGTCCTTTTTAACTCTCGGGACATAATTTAACGTTATTATATTGCCATGGCTATGTGTCTTGATATCCCACTTACAAATCTCATCTGAAGACATTTTATTTTTGCTCAAATATTCAGCACAAAACCAGAAGAAACCCACAATATTTAGAGCAGCACAAACCATTTATATGCTTAGCTTTTTATTAGTCAGAAAGAGAAACTTGCTCTGCTTAAAACTGTACTGTTTTTGTGAGTTTTTATGTGGATTTTTAAAAATATAGGTAATAATTTTTGAAAATCTACAGAATAAGTACTAATGTGTCTAAATTAGTACCTTCTCCCTTTATTGATACTAAGAAATCATTTAAGTGCTTTCAAAGAATTGATCCAGCCACTCAAGATTATGCCTGCCTCCCTTTTTATCACTAAGATAAACATCAAAGTGTAATGGTAGGCAGAGTTTAGACACCTAGCATACAGGGCAAATTTATCCAGGAAATCAGGATTGCTAGGAATATATCTATAATATCATCATCGATATTTGTCTACCTTCTCATTCTCAAAAGTTCTCCTTCTAGGAGTTATAATTCAGTTCAGAAAAATTCAATGTACTTTTTGGTTCTTTTATGAGCAATGTTAGCTTTAAAATTGTTTTGGTTTGTGTATTTTTCCATTAAAAGAGAGTGGCTGCCACAGAAGAAAACCTCTAGAGAAATTGCATCTTCTTTGCCGAACAAATAGGTATGCCCCAGGAGAGACGCTCCAAAGCCTGTAGGGTGAAAACTACACAAAATACAATGATAGGAAGTGTGAAAAGGGCTCAGTACCACCAAGGATTTGGAGTATTCACAGAACAGAGAGGCTGAAAAAGAGTAACAGGAAAAAGACATTCTAGCTATCATGGGGATGGAAGGAGAAGGTGATGAAGCATCAGAGTTTTCTCTTAGCAGACTTTTTCACAATCTAGAAACTGCAGAATATGCTGATGCCTTAAAGTATGATCCACCTGGATGCAGTAGGAAAAAAAAAATGATAAATTATTCAGTTACATTTTTTATGATCTAATCTCCTCAAGCCTTCTCTGTTTAAAACTGTCTTGGAATTTTTAATACATATGTTCAACAAAATTGTCTTCCTAATTTTAGTGGGTTAGGATTGATTTTAGGCTTATTTTAATTATTTTAAATATTGAATTTTGGAGAAGGGGGTGCTGTTTCTTTGCTTTTTAAATTTTTTGAGAAATGTAGTATAAAATAACTAGTCAGATCTACACAAAAAATGGCTTATTCAGGGCCTTTTTACTTATTGGTTTGTAGATCTGTGGAAAGCAGAGCTGGGAAGGAATTCAGGGTAGAGACCTACTCTGCCCCCTACCCAAAGATATGACCAGCTCTATCCAACCATGTCTGAAAAATGTTTTTCTAAATTGCTGTTAGCAAGTATAATGAACACAGTTTCATATCATGAACACGATTCATTTTCTGAAATGGTTTTCAACTCTCCTGGTCACTAAAATATCTGTTGGATAAATTTCTCTCATGCATTCTAACCCTATCACTTCTCAGTCTATTTGCAGAAGATTAAAGAGGCAGTTCTTTCCATTTCTTTGTATAATTTTTTTTTGGTTGGCTTGTACATTTGAAGGCATTTTTTGCTGATCATCAGCCTTCCCATTGTCTCAATGCCTTTTAAATGCTGATGTGTTTAAGCAAGTCATGCTTGATAGATCCTTATGATCATTACTGATATTCTTTTTGAAGGTTTTTCAGTTGTTCCATATGTCAGAAATGAACATAATATTTTAGAAAGAAGAATTTCCAAATTTCCTCTGTTTTCACATGCAGGCACACACATTCATATATGTACACACACATCTAAATTTGCATAACCTATGCTCACTTAAACTATTTGTCCCTAGAACTTGTTGGCAGTTTGGAGTTTTTTAGGGTTTGTTTTTTGTTCTGTTTTTTTTTCAGCTTACATTAAGGTGGTGCTGTTAATTGATCTAGTAATTTCAGAGGCTGGACTTTTAAGCAAACAATAGATGAATAAATTAATTGTAAAATTGAGAGAATGAACACTGTCCAATGTACAAAACCAGTTGTTCTGTAGCCATAAGATAAAGACTACCTGAGGCGCATACAGAACTCTTGGAGTTGGAAGGGACTTCTGGAGATCACCTAGTCCACCCCACATTCAAGGAAGGGTCATGTAATGCATGCTGGAACACTCTGGTAGCTCCTTGTCTTTTTTGAACTGCAGACCACAACTGAAGACTACACTCCAGATGTGGCGTCACATCACCCTTGACCTGCTGGCCACACTCTTCCCAATACATCCCAGGATACCATTGGCCCTCCTGGCCACAAGGGCACTGCTGGCTCGTGGACAGCTTTTCAACCAGTACTGGCCCTTCTCAGCAGAGCTGGTCTCCATTAGGTCAGCCTGGGGGATCCCTGGGGAGTATCCCCGACTACAGGCCTCCAACTGGATTCTGCTGCACTGACTTCTGATCTCTGCCATTCAGATGATGATCTGATGATGAAATTATCATCAGATCATCAGCATCATGGGATGATCCTTATAACAACAAAACCTGTAAACTCAGCAAGTCCACAAGTGGACTTCTATTCCACTTCTAGAAGTAATTTGTGACTTTTATTAAAACTTATTTCTATGCACACACTAGAATACTAGTACACATTTTCCAAAGGAAGATAATTCCAAGAGCTGATAACATAATGCTGAAGTAAAGTTTACAGTACTAAAATAAGAAAGAAACAAACTATTTTCTCAAACTAGAATTTTTCAATGGAATTTTAATTTCTCCAATCCTTTACAATCTATTTAAAGTCCTAATAAAGAAAGTTAAACAAATGAGTCATGAAGTCCAATACTAAACTCAATACTGGTTTATGTTGATCAATATTACAATTTATTTAATGCAATTCAACTTCTTTTGTGATTTTTGTCTACTACACAATGTTCCTTTAAGTTGTCTTGCTATTCATTTAATTATTGCAGGGAGATAGACATTCAAATTAAATTAAATCCAAATACTTTGACACATGGGAGGCATTTAGCAGCTGCTAATGTGAAACACTAAATTGAACAGAATCTAAACAAGAGTTTTAGCACTCCTCAAATGAAATTGCTTTCCTTAATGCTTCTGTTGTTGATCTTACTTTTCCTTCCCCAGAAGAACCTTTCAAGAGAAAAACTTTCAAGGTAGCTAGGATGTCAAGTCTGTGACAATGGGCATAGTCTTACCCAGCAGAAGCATCTCTCAGTAAGTTTTTTTCTTCATCTTTATTGCCCATACTGCTAATCTTCTGTAGGTTTTGTTTCCATACAGATTCCATGATACCAAAAAAATTAGCATAATAATTAACTATAGAAAATATAAATTTAATCTAAAATTTATATTTTAACTGTTAGAAACAGTTATGTCCTTTCTACAAGACAAATAATCAAAGAAGTTTGTTTATTCAACAAGCTAACCACATGCAGACCTATTTTTTTGCAATTACTATTTATAATATTTGGCATTTATAGCATCTCTGCATCATAGTTTTTTATCTATTATGAACTATCATAGCATTGCTTAAGTTTGAAAAAATTGATGGTTTTCTTTTCTGAATCCATACATCCAGGCTCAAGAGAAAATGTGGCAAATTTGTCTTTTAATGAAGTATTTGGCTTGCACCATTGCAAAGCACAGCAAGATATCAGGAAATAGCTGAGCAGTGATAACTCGGTAACTAAAACTCAAAAAGAAAAAAGTTAAATCATTTTAAGAAAATATTTTTGCTTTGTTGAGGGAATATAATGATTTTGAAATCTTGAGATTTACTATCCCATGTCTGTTTGCAAGATGGAATACATTTCTACAAGAAATATTTTTGTGAGCATGTAGATCCCTTTAACAACTGCACTTCACCCGCTTAACCAGTGAACAAGATTAAGAGGAAACATACAGTTTATGTAATTTTTTAAGATGACATATGATACAAAAGAATAGGAAGTAAAATGGGGGAATAAATAAAAGTGATAATTCAGATCCAATAGTGCCTTGGAACAGTTTTGAATTATTTAAAGTAAAAATATTCAACTGCAGACTACTTATGTGATAGAAAGCTGAAGTACCATGCTACTTACCAATGTTACCTTTGCTCCAGCAAAGGAGATACACAGTCTTTGGCTGCTGTATGTCTTGGCAATAGGGCTGTGGCTGATGCAAACCCACAGGGACTTCATAGTCTCAGAACAACCTAGCAGTCAACCTGGAGCACACCTCTGATACCCCCTACTTCCCTTTCTGACTCTGGGACATAATCTCAAAACTAGTCCAGCTACGTATTTTCTATACATTTTACTTTGCATGTTTATTTTAAAAGTTTATCTTGAACACTCACAACAAATAAAGTGTCAAAGGCATGATAACTGAATTACTCCATCACTTCAGAAAACTGCTAAAAATGCAAAATTAAGCTATTTCTTAGGTATTCAGTCATCAAGGCCAACTCTTAAATGTCTGTAAGAAGTGTGTGTTTCCATCACTTGGTGATTTTATATACTTATACCACTACCGTTTTTCCCCCTTTAATTTAAATATGTTGTCAAATGTCTGTCAAGACAAATACAAAGAGTACCCTGTAGTGCTTTCTAAAATTTTATTGCTGCTATTAAGAAACCATAAAACTTTCACAGGGTGGTGACTATGTTCATGTAAAAGCAAGCACCAAATCATGAATTTCTACATTACCTACAATGGCCAGACTAGTGTGAAAAGTTTAGTTACTGTTTTTCTCAATATTTTTTTTCATTAGCAAAAACCACATTAGAAGTGCAAAATTTATCTTCTCATTTTAAAAGGAAGAAAAAGACTCTCACAACAACCTAAGCCAGGCTAAACTTTGTGGTATGTGAAAGTAAAGCCTAAGCATAGTATTTTTAATTCCTGTATCAATATTCATTAAAGTACAGCCTACCTCAAGGCTAATCATAGCAGACTATAAGATAATTCTCCAAATTTTTTTTAGTTTTTTACCTCTCCTTTATATAAGCATAATGAAAAACATTTTAGCATTCTTTCAGTCAAGAAAATGTGTGTTTCAGAGTAAAGAGATACACAGTAAATCCTGACAGAATGATTAAATGTCCTAACCCAACAGGCAGCTAAGGCAGCACACAGGACCTGCCAGGACTGTGCTCCGTCTCTTCACCTACCCTTTGATTCCAGCTCTTTTGATTAAGGTGTCCTTGTCTCAGAGGTCAGTTTAATTCTATCACATCCAAATATTCTAGGTAAAGTGTGTTGCACATGTGCAGACTGCAGGCTCATTTGTTACATTATTGTTTGCTGCCACTTTTGAAGGTAGGTGTCTGTTTGAAGAATGTGCAGTGCTTGGAGGGTCAGGGGATTTGCATAAAGCTTGGAAAGAATCTCTTCAGGCATAAAATGTGGGAGGCTACCACTGCCTATGTGCACAGGAAGCACACAACATTCAGCTCGTGGAAACTGATGATGTTATGGGTTTATCTAGCTCTTTTTTAATCCCCAAATAATAACAGTTTACCAATACTTTTAGTGAATTCAGCATGAAACTTTGATTTACTGTTCTGTTGCCCAGTTTTTTTTTCTCACCGGTATAATCATGATCTGCTGAATTGTCCTATATTGTTTGTGGATCTCTGATGACTCCATTTTGGAGGTATTTAGATTTCTTTCAGTTATTTTAGTAATTATAGCCTTCAGGAATGTAAAAATATTGCAGAAAGTAATTAATTGGTTTAATCACAGATAAATGCTCACATAATTATACCAAAGACATATACGTTTTTACAAAACGATAGGAAGAAGTGATTGAATATTGAAATAAAAATTAATATATTTTTTTGAGTGTGCTCAGTAGAGGTATGTTTGCCTTTTTTTCTTGAGTTTTTTGTTTTATGTGTTTTGATTATCTGGGACAAAGGATGACTATCTTTACATTGGAAAAGTTCCTGTGACATGAATATTCCTGTATTTCAAAACTTTCACATCTTACTCAGCTACTAGAACATAAACATCTTCCATAAATTTTGTGGTTTTGTAATAATGTGAAGACTCATGACCTGCTTTCTGCACCTGAAATGTAGGTAAACAAATATATACTCTGCACATATGTCCAAGTAAATATAATGCTAACTTCACACAGAGTAACTTTTTAATTCATACAGAGGTGAACAACAAGGGGTAAATATATCTGTGACTTAAACTCACCCAGAGCTGGATGCAGTATTCCAGTATTCTGCTCTCAGATATGTTCAGTAAAATCTTCAGCCTGTCTTGCTGCTCAAGGGTGTTGAAGCAGGTCAATATACCTATTACTTACATGAGCTATGTTGTCAGCTGAAATTTCAATAACTAAAAGATAGCTGCTTAGTACCTATGACTAATGTTGTTTATATGAAAAAAGTCTATACATAAGAGTGTTTTCTCATTGTTATCCTCAGCTTAAATAGAGCGGGATCACAACATGCAATCAATTTTTTAATTTTGCTGAGGTCAGTCTCTGCCCAATCTTTCTGCCTCTCATTTTCTCATTCTATATGATTAATATAACACATCTACCTGCCTTAGTCTTAATAATGAAATTTCTCTTTCCAGATTTCCGACAAGAGTTGGATTTGTTGAGGGGGCTATGAGTAGTAGAAGGACTGCACTGGCATGCTAGTAGATTCTCCAGAGTCCTTCCTTTTCTCCTAAAAGCTGAAATGTTAGTCTATAGTTTCTGACCTACTAGATCTGTTAAAGGACATAAATAGTTGTTATTCCTCTTGGCATGTTTCACACATCAGACTAGTAAGTAGAATACCCTTCACAAGGCCAAAAGAGCAAAGAATGCATTTCATTACTAGGAAAACCTGAAACTATATTTTGTGCGGTTCTATTTCACTGAAGATGCTTCATAAACTCTTAAGCAGTAGTTTCAGAGAACCACAAATTATTTCTTTCCCTGTTTCAGTGCTCATATGCAGTACATTAGAATAGTTTTAACCAAGAAGAAAGCTAAATTTTGTATTGGGTAGTTCTCCTGTAGTTTATGGCTGCTTCTTTAAAAGTGCTATGGAGGTGTTTTAGATTAAAATTTGTTCATTTTGATCCAAAGGACAAACTACTTTAAAACTATAAAAGAAATTTTATTCCACAAAGAGCAAGGGTATCAAAAGTAAATTCTGTTAACCCAATCTTGACTAAGACTGAGCATTAATACTCTCAGTGACTTTCAAGTGGAATATTAATAGTAGAGTATGTTGAATGTAGATGTAAAGTTTAAGTGTTAAGTTTATCAATAAAGCCTCAAAGATTTATATGTGAAAGTATATTCTAGATAGCTTATGCAAAATACTGAATGCAAAATTCTATACAGATAAAAGTAATTCAGAGCACTGTCAGAAATTTACAAATGTTTTCATGTAGTGCAACTCTGGCTGTCCAGAATGGAGGAAGAAGGCACTGATAGCCGAATCCCTGGAAGCTGCTTCTGGAAAAAAAAAAATATTCCGTGTCAGCCTATGAACAGTTCTGATTTTAGGTTACTCTAGTGCAGTTGTTTATTATATAGGAAATCACCGCAGCTCCATTGTCCAGTGTGAGCTTGGTGGTTGCCCCATAAGGCACCATTTAGAAAAACTAAGCAGACTTACAAAAAACATTAAAGTAATTCTAATTTTGCTTACCTGATAGTTTAAAATTTGGGGCTAAAATATTTTCATCAAACATTTCCTAACCAACCCAAGAACACTGTCGGTCTATATATTTGCCTATAGCTATACTGGTTGCAACATTTTTGTTGCAATCTTTATATTTGCATTTCCGGAGTTTTATCCAGCACAGCACATTTCTGTCACATTAAAGTGATACATAATTTTCTACATAAAACAGCCCTGATTAAAAATTAAGTTCCTTTCAATTACAGCCATAGATTGTAGCAGTAAAATGTTACATGAAGGAAAATGCAATTAAAACTGTAGCGAACATTTATGTAAATCAAAAGTCGGTAGTGAAGCAAATATAATGAGCTAGTCAAACTGTGACTAAATCAGATTTGTTAAAGTTTTATAGACATATATTTTCACAGAAAAGAGGATTGACTCATTTAATTCCCTTTTTTTGAACCAAATAGTGAGATCACTTCTGAATTATTGTGGTCAACCTGAGTTACTGGAACATATATTTATTTTTGATATTTCAGTCTCTGAGAATTACAGCCTGATGGTCTGTATAGCTCCATGACCCTAGTAGTACAGTTACTCAATCATCAAATAATCTCTAGCCTGGGACAAACATAATCTATATTTAAAATCTAAGGAATTTACCACAAAACCACTCGTGAGATGTTAACACCTGCCTTAATTTGTACTTCTCACATATCGAGATGTGTCAGGAAGATGTCAGAGTTGTTACAGAAAATCTAGTCTTTGAACAAATCCAAGAGTTTTTACAGCTTCAAACACTAAAGATAATTTCCGTAGGTATCTCCTGCAATGTTATCCCTACATCTGCGTATGGATCAGATTTCAATATACAGTCACTGTAGGCATATGCAGTATTTTTTAAACTTTTTTAGAAATTCTGAGTATCCTGTATTGCATCCAAAATAGACTTCTGCTGCATATTTTTTTTTTGTTTTATGGCAGTCAAGTCAATCTAAAATTATAATATTTCTCTTTTAATATTAAAAAACTGAATGAATTATGTGCTACTACAGACTAACTGGTGCAAATGTTCCAAAGAAAGGAAAAATCAATGGTAATGGAGCAGTACATGCTAAATGTGTTGTTCATGATAAGAGTTAATGTTGTAAAGGGAACATTCATTTTAGATGTCTGTAAAACCCAAAGGTTTTGACAGACTAAATTCTGTACAATTAATAACCTCCCTCCCATAACAGCTACCACAAATATTAGCTCAGAACTTTGTAGAGACTATTATCAAAGTTCAGGTACTCAAAGTAGCTGATCAAAATTTCTATAACATATTATTTGACATCTGTGAACTGTTTTTCTGTAATGACATCTCAGATATCTGTGTTTCTCTTTGATGTTATGCAATACACAAAGATAAAAAAATGGGGATAAATTGAAGCACTAGGAATTGGAAGAAGGCTTCTAATTAACAAAATCTAATTCTAGGAGAGCACTAGAGCTGGAGTCATGGACTAAACAAACAAGAATTTAAAGAGTAAATGATCATAAAAGAATTCAGCAATTAAAAAAAACCAGGTACTTATCCCTTAACCATATGAATTTAACATATTTACAAAGGAAATTACGAAAGAATATGAATTTTCACTGTATTTCTTTCCTTAAATGTTGTGTATGAATAGAGAATAGTTGCTCTTATGTCTGTTCTCATAATATGCATCTTCCTTTCTTAGTGAAAAACACTCATGATGGTATTCACCCACCAAAAATAGCTACTGACTTTTCACCTAGTTATCTTAAACTTCATTTAGAGCAAATGGAAAAAATTAAGCGCTTTTAGAGAGTAATTTATTTTATTCTAAATCAGACATACAACAGGTCAGATTAATCACACCCAGAAAGTGCTTATTTCTCCACATTAACTATAATGTGAATGCAGGATGGCTAGTTCAGATGTAAATAATTACAGTATTGATGTCTGGATCTAGATAAGAGTAGTCACCAGATTGCTTACTTTGGATTCTAATTATTATCTATTTAGCAAGTTAAACGCTTAAAAGTTTCTACTACCACCAAAAATCACCATCTTTGGAATTATTAAAGTTTATAAATAACAAAATTATGCAAACTGAAGAAAGTTACTTCACCAGCCTCCCAGCCCTGAGCCATAATTGTATTGGAACACTAACTGTGAAGTGTAAAACTGTAATCATGACTTGTAGAAATACAGGAGCCTAGTTTTGAGGAAACTTCCATATGCAGTTGAAGAGGAGGCTATTAGAAATATTTGAATCAATATGTGTATTTCAATTAATACAAGTACCAACCAAAATATACTCTATAAAAACATAAAAACTCATAAACATTTAAACAAACATATAGTATTATTTTAACTGCAGTAGTTTTCTGCAAATATTCAGCCTTACATATGTGTTTGATGGAGGGGATTCAATAATTCCAGAACAAATTGCAGTTGTAACTAATGTCAGTAAATGAATTATCAGCAAGATACAAGATCCAGCAGGTCAGTGGCAAACTAACTCTCAGAGGACCAAGTCACCAATTATTTTTTTCTTCATTTTATTTGTAGTTAAACAGAGTGACAGCAAGTTAGATTGTTTTTCTTGATTGTAGAATGTGATATTTACTAAGAATCAAAATGCACCCTTGAACCTACCTACCATATGCTAGTCACTCAGAGAAATTAACACAGACAAACTAAAGTCTGTCTCTGGGTTTGTTTGGGTTTTTTTCAGTATTCTTAATTTCACACTTCATAAACTATACTAATTTTCACTAAAACCTGTTTCATCAGTAGTCTAGAGTATAATAATCAAATTACACCATAATTATAATAGATGACAAGGAAAGGATATACCTTTCTGCGTCTGCGTTGTGCCTATGAACTTACTGGGGTACTCTGTTACGATATTTCCCTCCAATTATTATTCTTAATTTCTGTCTCCTCAAACAGGAATCAGCTTGGCTATTGCATGACATTCAACTGTCAGTAGAGAGAAATTCACTAAAAAAATATTTTTGATCTACATTTTCTTGAAGCAATTTCTTAGGATAAAAGGACTTGAACCTGGCTCCTTTGACTATATGTCTTCAGGGCATTCATGTCAGTGTCTTGTTATTTCCTACCATCTTCAATCTTGTTCAGTTATCAGTCAGCATAGCCATTTACTTACCATGCAAACAGAGTTAAGGTTATGCTTAAAACAATACCTTCTAGCTGTTTCCAGCTTCAATCATTAAAAAATACAACATTCTGGTCAATTGAGAGAGTAGCTGCCAGTTTTGTTCAAAAATATAATTTAGCAAGCGTAGTAAATAAGAAATTAAGCTGTAATGTAATAAAAGGCTTTTAGATTGACTTCCACAGTACTGTAGCTTGGTTGCTGTGTATAAAAGATAAAAATAATGTATGCAAATTAGATTAAGTTGAAATTAAAGATGTCTAGCAGAGAATGGCTAAAGAAGCCAATTTTATTTTATTGTTTGTAAGTGGATAAATATTTCCCCAGTAGCCATGAAAACAACAGAAACTGTGCTACTGAGTTCATTTGAGTTTTTCATTCACTTCTCATCCTCCCTCAGAAATTACTGGTGAAAAGTTGTTGAATCACAAAAATACATCAATCTACTGACAGTCCAATTTGAATTTTTAATATTTACTCAGAAAGTAGCCAAAGCATGCAGTTTATGAATACACCTTATTTTAAAAATTATTTTGTCAGAAATAGCTATTTACAGGATTATAATTCGTTGTTCTGCTCACATTTTCTACCTTTTGATTTACATACATTATTAAGCTGTTGACAATTGCTGATATTGCTACAATTACACAGCTTTTAACTTTGACTTCATGCCTTCATACTTTCCATGCCACTTCCTTATTTTCCTTTTAAAACATAAAAGGGCCACTACATATTTTTTTCCTTAAATGTTTTAATATTTCTCCTTAATACTAAGTGGAATGTGGCTTAAAAAACTTGCACATGTATTCACAGCTGCTCAGATGAAAGGCTCTGCAGTGACAGTACAGTGCCCTCTGCTTATTAAACAATTTGTTATTTCTTCAGTAAGGTGTATGCACAAGTTCTATCCACTTTTAAATTTTAAGAGATCAAGATAAAGCCAATCTTTTTTGTTCAAATATGCATAAAGCCAAAGAAAATAAGCATCTGTCTTTTATGCAAATGAGAACTTAAAACACTGTCTGGAAACTCCCAAATGTTTCTTTGAGGATTTTATTGTTCACAGCAATATTACTGCTTCCACTTTTCAAAGGAAAGATGAGACTAAGTGAGATAAAGGAATGAACTCCCAGGAGTAGCCACTTGCCTGTGAAGCACTATTAAAGCCCTCTAAGAAGTTGGTTTTTAAGTTCATCAGCGAGGACTACATAGTATTATCTTCTGTATTCTGCTCAGAGTTGTAAAGGAAATCTGTGACAGTCTTAGGAAGGTACCTACACCTCTACCTATTTAGGTTGTTTAATTCTAAAATAACTAAAGTAACTTCATCAAAGTCATTCACAAATTCCATAGTTTTAATACAAAAACATCACATGGAATTAACTGCCCATCTACATCATATCAGTAAGAGTAAATGTCCATATTAATCTTAAGTATGCCTAATATATATCAAGAATAGCAATCTTGATAGATCCTTAGCAACTCTTAATTTCATTTTGTTTTATTTCTCTAGTTCCTAAACACTTTCATTGGGTCTTCTAAAATGTTGGTACTGGATTTGGCCAGATGCCAATCATTCTGCTTGGTGACTATTATTGTTGTTGCTATTGTTATTATGTTTACATGATTATTTCAATAATTTGTGAGTAGATGATTGTGAAATTAGTATCTCAACAGAGAATTTCTTGGTGGTGAAGCTGAACATGTTCTAGAAGGCTTTAAGGTGATTATATTTATAGGATGACTTCTTGATCCAGTGACAAGCACAATGTCATCTTTGTTCCCTGCAAGTGGCATAGCTCTGACTGTTGCTACCTAGGTTTGCTTTCAACAGCTGATCCTCTCAGATCACAGAATCTTAGAATTGTTTGGATTTGAAAGGACCTTAAAATCATCTATTTCCAACCCCCTGCGATGGGCAAGAGCACCTTCCGCTTCCTTGAACATTTACAGGGATGAGGCATTTATTACTTGACAGCTTCCCTTAAAAACAGATCTTCTGTACTTCTACTTTCCCAGGACTGTATCTGGCACACTTTCAATCAAACTAAACTTTAAAATCTGCTGATGTAAACATTACCCAACTCCTCAAAAATAGCTGTGCCAACACTGTCAAGTAGTATGTTTTCACATCACTGTGAGATATATTTTTTTATTAACTTCATTGAATGAGTTCTGGTTCAGGTAGAAGTTTTCTTTTGAGATCTGCCATCTCATTGACTTCAAAACAAAGCCTGGATTCCTTCAGGTGACGCTTCACATCTAACAGGCCACTGAGTCAAGGTCCTTACATTTTGCTATTCAACAAAAGTAACATATATTCACAGATTCTTGTGGTAACGATATAGCAATAGTGTGGGCTGCAGAACAGCATTCAGATTACTTATAAACTCGAAAGGTAAAACAAAAAACTGCAGAAGCATCCGCATAAGTACAGAATGGTAACTACAACTTAACAATAAAAAAAGCATGACACAAATCTTAAAGGAGATTTAGATAAAATACTGTGCAACAGGAACACAGAATAGACTTTTCTGTTCAATTTTGAAAGTACAGATTATTGTCTGAAGTTTGCGTATTCAACAGTATCAGTGTAACTAGTACTTGGAAGGAGGACTTAAACAACGCAGTTTCATGTCTCAAAACAGTGACAAAGAACGAAATTCCCATAAAATAAAAGCTACCACAACAGAACTTGTGGTAAATGCAGATGGCAATAACAGATACATGGTAATTTGAGGCCTGGTGAAGCAGATCTGGACAGAAAAATTACCACCATGGCAAACTGAGGGAGAGGAAGCAAGTGCTTGTAATAACTTATGCCACATAAAGTTATGGGAATAGCATGTACATCCTATGGATACAGGATTTGGACTCTATAGAAGTGGAATCTCCAGAAGAACACTCTGGGACCTAAACACCAATACCAGGGTGAAGAAATACCAACAGGGTGCCACAAGAATCCACATGATGATGATATCTTTTGCATAATCTCTCTCTCACATTTTTTCTCTTCCTTTTCCCCTGTTTCTCTCTTCCCATATCTTTTTATCTCCTTATGTCACATTTATTGTTAATTAAAATCCATAGTATTGACTTTGGCATATGGTCTTGTTTGCACCTTAATTTGGGCAGAGACATCTCTTATGATTGGATCATAACACCTAGTAACTCATATTTGACTCAGTGAGATATGTGATGTGATGAGAAGATTTTTGGATTTAAAATATTCTGTAATACACAAGGGGAAATTTCCAAGGTTTGAAATCTGCTAATATTCTTTAAGAACTGAGTTTGCTGAACTCTGCCAATTCATGATTTGGGGCAAATTTTGGTTCCTTTTCAAGCAGTAAGTATCATTCATTTTGTAACTACAGCATGTAAAGGTTAAGCCCAAATAATTTTTCTCATGTTCAGTTGAAAATATGAGAAAAATTATCTGCAGCTAAGTGCAAATAGGTAAGTAAAAGAAATGTTCCAGTGGGAGAAATTAAGTTAAAACAAGCCACCAATCATCTATGACATTTGTCCAAGAATCCCAGAGAAATCAAAGGAAAGATGAGCAGTGCTGGTAGGAAAATTATGCAATTAAATTGTATTCTGCTCCCACTAAATTTAATGCATCTTCAACTAGTGACAAAGGAATCAGGATTAGAGTTTTCATCATTAAATTGCTATTAAACCAGAGAGCGAGAGAGCTGACAACATTGTACTTCTTTTTAAAGAGGTGCTAAAGATGATCCAAGAAATTACTGCCTGATATGCTTTATTCCAGTGTTAGGAAAAATGTTCTCACACAAAACAAACCAAAAAAATCCATTAATGGAGGAGTCATAAACCACCTAGACAAACCCAATACCTTAGGGAGAAACTATTAATGACTTTTGAAAGGTGACATGCCTCCTAGAATTCTTTAAGGATTCTTGCAAAATGGAGGGTGGAGAAGCATATGTACTTAGCTTGATGTAGTTCTGCATAACAGAGCTTGCTCCTTTCTGAATTGCAATTATACAACCATAATTCTACTCTATTGGAAAGGCCTGCTACAGGCAGACATTTGACGTAAAATAAAGAATAGCCAAGACTAGAGAATCTTTCTGCACAAACATATTACATAATGTGCATGTATATCCTACTCTGGCATTGCTAAACATCTGGCTTTGAAAGAATGAAAGAATAGGTAAATGTGCATATTCAATATATTCATTCTCAGATTTAATAAAAGACATATAAATGTCATTCAATCTTTCACATCCATGAACACAATACCAGTTGTGCCTCTTCAAATTTGAACTTGCTTATTTATTCAGATACATTTACAATTTCATGCAACCACACTATGAAACTATATTTAAAAAATTGTCTCTTAAGATCAAAATCTGCCACTGGATTAATTTTTTTTTCCCCTGAAGTAGCATATTTTTTAATTTAAGAAAAAATTCCATATAACTTATATAAAATTTTGTTTCTCTCTTTGATTTCTTAGTCAACCATTCATTACATTGAAACCTGTTTATTTAAGTAATTATTGAATAGAACCTTATATGAAAGTTTTAATTTTTCAAAATATAATACACAGCACTTGAAAATAAATGAGAAAATTTTGATTAAACATTTAACATTGCATGGCTGTGGTACTTTGTTAACTAAAGTATGCTATTATTTATGGTACATTGGAAGTGTAGATTGCCACATATATTGCATTTTTAAGAATAAAAAATATAGACTACAAATGGTCAATTTCAATGTAATTACAGTAATGTTCATGGTATATAAATTCCACTGGAGTGAACGATTTCTGATTTGTATGCATTCATGTGTTTTAGACATATTTAATAATTCTACTGATGCACACAATTTGCTAGCACCATATAATGTTTGGAATACTAGACTTGAGAGATTATTCAAAAGCTATTTCTTCTGAAGGTATGATAATTTACAATTTGACATTTTTCCTTGCCCCCTTAATCTTCTCTTCTTTTTAGCTAAGTAAAATAATGTACATATCCATTCAATTGCTGAAGCTTTTCCTTTACATTCTCCCATCCATTACTGCATAGGGTGTATTAGATATAAGGTGGTGCTTAATTTAGGCAACAGTTCAGTATGATTTTCAGATGCTGCACTGACAAATGCTTGGTGTCCTCCTGTAAAGTTAATCAATTGCATTTACTCAGTAATTGTTTGCTCAATCTATGCCTCAAATTTTGCCGTTCCTTCTTCACAAAGCAACTAAGTATATTATGATACATAAGACTGGTTACTCATCAGTAATCTTCAGTTCCCTTAAATTTCACCACCAAACTGAAAATTTGGTATAGGGACTTCATCATCATATGTGGTGTCTTTATTAAGTATATAGATTCTTTATAATATCCTGTCACTCTTTAGAAAACACAAAGCAAGACGCAGATGACCATGGTGTCTTTGTGAAACAGACAAGAATGATATTTTCTCCTGCTACCAATATTTTATTACTTCAGAAAAACTCTGTTAATCACAACACATGTAAAGAACAATTACTGTAATACTTACTGGATCTCAAAATAAACAATAAATTTAGTCTGGAAGGGGACTTCTAGATCTTATCTAATGTTACCATATTCACTGCTAGAGGAGGTTACTCTGGGCCTTCCAGAGCAGAAAGGGCTTGAGTGGGGAATTAGGAGGCTTAGCAGTTCTAGTTGCCTCACTCTGCAGCCAGCAATAGCAAGTTCTCAAGAATGAAGAAGAAAAAATAAAGGATCATAATTACATTTTTTTTAATGAGAACATATCTGAAGGAAAAGTGCAGGAATATCTTTAGCAAACCTGTCTGGGAAACAGACAGCTCATGCTCAATGCTCAGCTTTTCCATATATTGTAAAAATGATTTACACTAAGAGCAAAACAAAATAACTTTTTAGACAGTTAAACCTTGTGACATAGAGCCTGGATTGTGACCCCCGGTATGAATTTACATATTGCATGTAATTTACTCTGTCACAATAGAGTGATGCATCAGGATTCAGCCATAGTAGATAATTATCCACAAGTCATCATGATAACTGGGAATGATTACGTGATGCAGGTGTCACATATGCTTACCATGCTGACAAGATGAGAAGCTGTTGGGTAAGCAGGGGTTGAGAGAAATGGAACTAAATTTCTTCACCTTAAAGGCCTCCATCAATCTCATTTTTGAAAAATACTGATTTCAGTTCTGTAGTTTATGTTGAAAAACCTGTGATATTGTTTTGGGTTTTTTTTATTCTGAAAGACTGAATTCCTTTTTCTTTTGAAACCTAGTTTCTGTGCATCAGGAAGGTTAAGTTTCTTAAGACATATTATACTATAATTAGAGGATATCAGATTATAAATGAGGTACCACTTGTGGGATTTGAAAGTCTATAGCTTTCAGAAAAATTCTCAGTGAAATATAATTATTCCAATTTCTTAGCACATCACACTGAGTCAAGCTCGAGGGTTCATTTTGTAGCTAAATGGTAACATTTTTCTTATTAATGAGGAAAGCATTTTAACCTGTTGAAGAAACATATTTCTGGAAATCTCTAAACTTTTACTTGAAAACACTAGGAAAACACCTCACTTTGTGTAACTTCTTCCGTGTTACTGTCTGCTCTTGTTTATTTTATTCTATTTTGAAAAAGAAAACTTATTATATCTGTTGATTTTTATCCTTGAAACAGTAAAAGTAGATACAGATGCAGCAGCAAGATTTAAAAGCAGAAAATTAGTGGAATCTCTCAATAAATAACTATACTTTGGTTTGAAGGGGAAAAAAAAACTGCCAATGAAATTAAATAAGAAAAAAATATATTTTTATTCAGAAATTACAGTGGTGGCAATTTATTTGAAGGTTAAAGATTACTTTTAAATTTTCTTGAACTTTTTAATGTTTTAAAAGATGGGATTAAAATTTTATTTTCTTTATTCAAGCTAACATCAGTCCCTCAATATTTAAAATTAGAAGATTGATTATATATTTCTAGCCTTCTGTACAAGATATATTTTTCTAAGGAATCAAAATGGTTTCTTTAATCTTTAGGTTATAGAAATGGTAAGTTTTCAGCTTTGAAAATGTTAATTTCAAGATGAAGAGTTAAGAGGTAGGAATGTGTATGTTTTGGACATTTTTAAAACAAAACTAAAGGAAACTTGGCAAAGCGAAGTATATTTAAAAATCAGTTTTCTGTGCTATGAGAGGACACTTGAATCAGTCAGGTACATCCCTTTAGAATGTAAGCTATTAGATAATATTAAGTTTTTAAGTGCTGTTTGAAAAAATAATTGGTTATTAGCCACAGAAACTTGAAAGAAGGCACACAGGCATCATTAGAAACTCCATTTTGAGAAAGCAGATCTCCTTTAAGAACTGGAACACTGCTAAAACATGTCCCCTGAGCCTTCTTTTCTCAGGCTGAGCAGCTCCAACTCCCTCGGCCTGTCTTCACAGGAAAGGTTCTCCAGCCCTCTGATCATCTTTGTGGTCACCTCTGGAGACTTGCTTCATAATGTCCATGTCTTTCTCGTGCTGAGGCCTCCAGAGCTGGATCCAATGCTCCATGTAGGGTCTCACAAGGGTAGAGTAGAGGGGTAGAATGACCTCCCTTTACCTGCTAGTCATGGCTCTTTTGGCACTGCCAAGGTTATGAACGCATGTCAACAGGTTCCATGAGCCTGTGCACCTCCAGACTCCTTAAACAGTCTCAAATCTGATGTTCTATAGGTTCTTCATTTTCCTAGGCCTTGCCCTTGCCATCTGCAACTTGGGTTTTGTGGCTGGAGCATTTGCTGGAGAGACTGAGAAAAACAGTTCTTGAATATCCATCTCAGCCTTGTCCATGTCCCAAGTAGCCAGGTTTCCCATTTCTTTCTGGAGACAGCCCACATTTACCCTAGTCTTTCTTTTATCGCCAGCAGAAGGTTTTCTTGTGGCCCTTGACCACCCTAGCAAGAAGTATTTCATCTGGGGCTATGGCCTTCCTAACCTGACTCTTGGATCTTCAGAAAATTATTTTGCCTTCTTCCCAGACTACCAGTCCTTGCTTCCATCCTCTATAGGCTTCCTTTTCGTGTTTGAATTTGTTCAGTAGCACCTTGTTTCCCCATGCAGATCTCTTGGCATTTTTTGCATGTTTTACACTTTTTTGGCATGCATCACTCCTAAGCATGGAGAAGGTGATCTTTGAATATTAACCAGCTTTCTTGTGCCCCTTTTTCCTCAAGGGCTTTATCCCTGAGGAGGCCAAAGGCTGCTCTGCTGAATTCCAGGGCAGTGAGCTTACTCTTCACTCCCCTTGCTGGCCGAAGAATCCTGAAGATGTGTGCCTATAATCTATCTATAATCTGCTGAATTTTTTTTTGTTTTTCCATTCATTTGTTAGTATCAAACATTTCTATTACAGTGTTTGTTTTTCATAGTTATGTAGAACTGAGGGTACTACAAAAAGTCAAAAGAAGAATTTTGTCATAAAAGGTCTAGAATTTCAAATCTATTAAACTACATCCACAGCCACAATTAATTTAGTTGTTTCTAATCTAAGTAACAAAACAATGAAGTTAGAACCATTAAAAAGCAACATTCACTTTGTCTCTTTCTCACTGGATAAAGACTAAATATGCCAAATTTCAATGCATAATATTTTGAAAATCAGATTTTGCAGTATCTGAAATAGGAGTTTTTATTAAACAAATTGTCAGACTATGATATTCAGTACAGAATATCAGTTTGTTTTCCACTTTTACACTTTGCTTGAGAGCCAATTGTCTTAGTTATTTCATTTTCAGCACCACATCACTTTTTCAAGATGTCTAAGGATGTACCTGTTACTGCCCTCTACCTTTATGGCATTTGCATTTTCTTTGCTTTGTTTTCCTGAAGGAGGTATCTGTGTACATTTTGGAATAAACTGAAGGCATTTACTGATCGTCTTGCTACAGTAAATGAAAATTTGCAATTCCAAAAGTACTCTGCGTAATGTTTTTGTTTATATGAATCACAAGAAGGGAGAACTACACACTGGTAAATTGAAAGACAACAATTAGGCTGAAATAAAATATGCATTTTATACATGCAAATCATAGAAGTCACATAATAAGATCAATCATGCAATTTATATACATATCTCAAAGATTTAAGCTATGAGTTTTCAAAACAGCTTCGATGTTCCCCTTTACAACTGGAATTCAGTATTCTACCCTAGGCCTAAGCTGAGAATCATTGCCTAGAGGAACAGATTTAAAAGTCTGGTTTTAAGTTTAATTGTACTAAAGCAAGCTGTCCGGTATCTTTCTAGGCTCTGACTAGTGTGACAGTCAGGGCTGGTACTAATCTTATTGTTAATGTCAAAGACCAAGCGTGACGGCAGCAGACAAGATAGGCTCTGGTGAATGACAGAGTAATCAGACTGGAATAAAAGTAGTTCATCCATAAAGAATCAGGCTGTAGGAATCCAGTATCAGCATGTCCACATGTTTACTTCTTTTTTCATTCTGATGGCAGTTAGATTGTTTAACAGCATATTTCTTTGTCAAAGATTATTTGAAATTCATGTTATTCTATGACTGTAAGCCTAAAGGGATACAAATCATTAAGTCTGCCTGTATTATCAGTACTGAACATTTTAAGATATAGTGAACATTCTTATGTGAAAATAATTCCAGATATAATTTAACAATTGGTTATAATGAATGTTCCCAGTCCTGCAAAATGCCTTTTCAGTTTTCACTCCCTGTCATAACAGGTCATCATAAATATTTGATAGTAAAATTCTTTCTAAAAAGAAAAAAAAAAAGGAAAATAATTTGAGCATCATTTCTACAACAGCAGAACTATGACACACTGGCCAACTTATAACCTTTGTGAATTCATACTTAAATGGAGTAATAACAGATATGGCCCATAGCTCTGAATACAAGTGCAGTAGAAAGAGTTTGCCCTTAAATGTGCAGTTAAACTTCTAACACTTTTTGTCGGATACACTTAAAATTTCTAGCTTCTGTCCCTAGCTCTTGAATAGACTCTCAAAGATTTTAAAAAGAAATAATTTACAAAGATTATTTGCAAGACACATCACGTTTACAGTCAATCAGGATATTTAAGCTTTTGAAGGGAGAAGATGACACAAAGCTCTTTGTTTATGGATGATCAAGTGAGCTGATGATAATCAGAACAATGAAAAGGGATCTGAGTATCCTGCTTCATTCACATGTTTATGTGTAGCCCTGTGGTGGCTGATTTTGCCTTTTTTTTTTAATAACACATAAACTGCTTTTCTTTATATGTGACACATTATAAAAAATAAATACAGTAAATAAGAGCTCATTCCTTTTGGGAAAATGAAAAGAATAATATGTTTGTTCTAATGAATATTAAAATATTTTGTTTAACATATAACTAGTTTGAAACTCTGAATGGTTAGGTTTTTGTGGGTTTTTTGTGGTTTTTTGTAGTTTTTATATCATGAAGCACTGTGTAACACAACTGAACATAGACACTATGCCAGACAAGTTTATTAGCTAATTTTTGATTGGTTTTAGTTCATGCAACGACCCTTGTTTCATTAAAATCAAGCTTCAACCCAAAGAAAGGTACTTACTGTTGTGTTTTCAGTGCGGCCTTCAACAATATCTGCAAATACCTTTGGGCAGATGTGCTCCTTATACAAGCAAGCTTGTCTGACAATAGAACAGAAGTGAAAGCAGAATTTTGGTCTCCAATTTCCATCCTGACCCTGTCTGTGATGGTGTCTCCATGACAGTGCACCAAGCTCTCTGACAACTGCATTGCAGTGATAGCACTGATACTCTCTGACTACAAGGGCCTTGCAATGTTCCCTTTTAGATACACAAAGAGAGGATACTGTCTCCCTATATTTTTTCTGCAGGCCTGGCAATGACTAATGCGATTCTATCTCAGTGGGGCATTTTATGCTGGGGTCTTACTTTAAATGAGAAAGAGAGGGAGAATAAGGTCAAGGTAAGGCCATCAGAATTCTTGCTGATGTACAAATCTCCTTGAATAAGATTCAAGAATGCCTTTGAAGTGCCACAGTATGATCTCTATTCAATTTTCAAACTGACCTGTTATAAAGCCTTAGAGGAGCTCTGCCAATTCTGGTTTTCTGGCAAGATCTAGTTTTTGCTTTCTTTTAACTGCACAGTAGTACTTTCCACAAGACAGGCTTTTAAATCTTGTTGGCAACAACAATGAAACATAAGAGTTGTGCATTTCTAAGCAAACATAAGTTTACAAATCAAACTAATTTTATATAATATTTTGGCTCAGGAAGGTCAGATTTTAAATTTTGAATACAATGTAAGTACAAAATTCTCACTGTGTGAAATAGAGGTCCAATACTTAACACCATGCTTTAAATCTTATCTTCTTCAGCCATATTTTTGCCTTTGTGTTAGGCATTTTAGTAAACCAGATGTTTTCTCACAGCTATCTATACTACTCTTATTTTCAATTTCCAACAAACTTTGTTTGTATGTCAACAGCCAACAATAAATATATTTCATAAAACTCAAGTCATTCAAAGTGTTCCAGACAATTAAATAACCTCCTACTAAATTTTGTGTGAAAGTGCTGATTAGCAACAATAAGTTTTGAGATCCTGTGTTGGACTTTGAATGAGATAATTAACCAGCTGCTGGCGAAAGAGTGGCTGATCCAACCCTAATCCAAACATATTTTAACTGTAAGAGAAGAACAGTTGTTCATTTGTAATAAATCGTTTTTCCCCTTATTTACAGGTGAATAAATACAAAATGCCTAAAAGAAATATAGGAAAGGTTAGATCTCAAATGTGGGCAATCAGAAGAATGTAATCCAAGCATAAGTAGTAGCTAAAAGCTCAAATGATTCATTACACGATTTGCCCAATGAACCTTTTCACCTAGAAAAGTTGTGCAGTGTATGTAATTTACTTGCTATTAATTTTCAGGTGATGTTGCAAGTTCAGGAAACATTTTAGCTCTCAAAAATACTATCATTTCCAGCTACAGCCTCCCAGACAATCCATGCTCTTAAACTGTCAAGGGTGAATTTTATTTTATTTTTTGCATTGGCAAGTAAAGCTCAATATGGAATAGGATTCTAGAATCAGAGGGATAGAAGGACCTGAAGTACCTGCTTTCAGAACACATTGAAAATTGGACTTTTAATTTCAGGAAAAGTCACAAAGGAAAATATACATAAAATTAAAGGAAAAAAAATGAAAAAAATAAGCAGGCTACAGAGCAGAACATAAAACATTTCAGGTTATGTGAATAAATTTTGAGATATCATACTTGACATGGGGGATGAATGAGCTGCTCAGGCATACATGTCATCATTTAAAAAATACAATCTATACAGTAATATGGATTCTTGGGTCTTCTGTTTGCTCAATATTTAATGAGTATTCCTTTTGTACAATTACAAGGTTATAATCAACAGCTAAGGAATAGAAATATCCAATTCATATTACTAGACCAAGATGATCCTGACTGAGATGCATCCATCAATTCAGTGAGCAAATACATTTTAATTAGGAAGCTGATAATAAGTGTTAGTTTTTATGAACATCTGCTTAGTCTTTCAAATACAATCATCCTACTACCTGGCTGAGTCAGGCTATTTGATTATTTAATTTCAGTATCAAATGGTCAATTTACAGAAGGATTTCTCTATTTGAATCTGTTTGAGATGGCTATTTTTCATTAATTGACTTTAACTGCATGCAATCAACTTTGTTATAAAAAATGTAGTTCAAAAGAACAGATTAAATGATAAATATTCAAAATCTAAAATAAATGGCATCTGTGAAGCAGATTTAATTTCTGTACTTCAAAATGTGCCATATTGTAATTACAAAGATTTAGGTAAATTTAACTACTTTATGTAAACTCAATAAGGCAAATCCAATTGTGTTTCATTTATTTTAAGTTAATTATGCTATGTAATACGTTTCTTTCAGTTTGCAGGCAGCACTGGCAGTATGCAAGCTGTTTGTGAAACTTTAAATTAAATTTTTGGATGTACTCAAGATACAAAGTAGAAAAAAATTATGTTAACAAAAGAATTACTAAAATGAACTGAGCCTTATAGTTTATTCCTTCTTTTAGGTAGATGCATGAAATATATATATATATATATATATATGTATTATTTTTTTTAAACAATAGTAGCCTTAAAGAATTAAATTTTTTAATGTTTCACTCAAGAATGAGAAAGCAGTGTATAGGTAACTAAAATATTGCAGGAGCGATATTTATATCTGATATATATGTTACTGAGAGTCTGGACTAATTTTTTGTTTTCAATTCAATGTCACATATTTGATGTCATTATCAGAAACAGGAAAAGAAACACCTCTTGCTCTAAGACTTCTGGGCTCACTGGATGACAAAGCAGGTTTTTATTTTTCTTTTGGAGAAAATGAAAGTAATTTTCTACAATACAAGTGTTAAACACTGAAAATTATAACTTTTCATGTATAGACATATAGCTGTTCCAGAAAAACCTTGATAAGCCTGACAAAAACATAACATTTATTAATTTAAAAAAAGTTTTTATTTTAATGTTATTCAAAGTATTTAAAATAATCCTTAGGAATTCTTGCAAAATAGCACATTCTTTATAGGATAACACTCTGTCAACCAAGAATTATTTTATCCATAATAAAATTGTGCTTTCAAGATATAATCTTTATTATTTGTGTTCACAAATGTTAAATTACTTTAGAGTAAAGCCTTGACTTGGACCAAAGCGTAGAAATGTAAAAGAATTCCTCTTCTGGTTCTCTGAATTAATTTACAGATCCTAGAAACCCTGAAGAAAAATGATTTTGTTAAAATGAAAAGTACACATCTCCAGGGCTTGAATTCAGTATGTACTCATTTGACTTCTACAGGCAAATACCTCAAATTCACAATATGTTGGAAAGGTGAGAAAATGAAAGCTTTTAGCTGAAGAGACACATTAAAAAATAAAAAGTCACAGGTTAATATTTGCTTTAGATTTGTGTTTTAGTGTTTTGACTGTTTTCTTGATTATGAAGATTCAAGAGAGATGACTTAAAAAAAACCCTTTACTTAGATATTTTGTGAAAGCTTAATAATATCACAAGTTATTGGTAAACCTGTTGCTTCAAAGAGTTATGTCAGCTTCTGATGTGTTTAAAATATCTTATAGTACCTTGGTCTGTACTCCAAATAATTTTTCTTTAGCTTGTCACAACAAATAGCCACATTATAATGTGACAGTAACAAGGAATTTAAATTCCATACTTAATAAATATGGCTGTAGAACATTAAAATACCAAAACAAAATAATTACTTTTACTGCCATTTCTTCATGGCAGAAATCCATCCCTTCCCTTTGAAAGTCCTAACCTCCTGAGTGGCTCACATAGGCAGAGGAGTTACACAGATTTGTTCACTCAGACTTGCATTTTGCATTAAGTTATATCTTAATTTGAAATACTCCAGGATGTTCAAGGATGTTTAGGATGTTCAGCCTAATGCGTCTAAAACATATTGTGGAGGCATGTGATGTAGGGGGTAAATGAAGGTGGTATAGAATGTAATCTTATTCCCTAAAGAGCTGCAGCTGAGCTAATTATTAAAGATTAGGACCAGGCCTGATGTTAACAGGCCACAGCTGTAGCCAATAAGAAGCATGTTATAAAAGAGGGGATTGGTGGGATCTGCAGTCAATTGGCTGCTGTGAGAACAAGGAAGAGTCGTGCTTAGAGGAGCTGCCTGCAAGAAGCATCAAGGAGGTATGAAACTCTGGCAATATGGAACCCTTGTAGTGTAATGACAATAGAACTCTCGCACTGTAATGGCAACAATGTGAAAGGAAATTTAGGTGGCATTGTAACAAGAACAACTCAAAGGACACTAGACAATTGCGTATAGCTGAATTAAAATCTAGAAGTAGGATTCAGCCTGAGATTCAAACACTTAAACCACAGTTATAAATGTAAATTGTAATTTAAGACCCTTTCTGGTGTGTGAAGTATTGCAAATAGCTGGCAAGGCTAGATATATCACTACAGCTCAACACTTGCCTCATACCTGCATCAGCATTTTCTAATGAGGGGAGATATTCCAGGGCATTTAAAACCACACTAAATGTCTAATGTTTAGGCAACTGAAGCATTCTTCTAGTTGATACATTCACTCTAGAGAGCAATCCAGCTCACCAAATGTAGATGTCTCTTCTAGGATGTGATCAATATGTCTGGAAATCATTAACAGTGCTGAATGGATGTTTTTTGACTAGTTTAGACACTCAGCTGTTATACAGATTCTTATAATGGTGGGTATATAGACTTAGCTCTCTGAATTTCTGAGGTTCAGGCCTATCCTAAATATTTCTCTTGCATTCATATCCATTTATCTTTTGCAAAGTTTAAAATGCATAACTTGTCCCACTACCTGTCATTTACAATATTTTTCACCACCATCAGTCTCTACTTTCACCCTGCAAGGACTGGGACCTAGCAGGCTGCCTTTGTAATCAGTATGAATAGTTCAGAAAAGAAATATGAACTGTAGTCTATGTTGAATGACGCATAATCAGAGGAGCCAGAAGCTTCTGTCCTTGTCCAGTAGAAAAACTGGAAACATAATTTATCCTTGCCTGATTGGGACTTTCATGGAAATCTTTCTCTTGACCTGGTCAGGATCATCCACATACGATAAATTTTACTCATCTTCCATCCCTCAAGAAATCAAAAAGAAGGTGAAGAATTTTCCTCTAGGACTTCCAAATTTGAATGCAGTAGAAATGTCGGCATTAATTCCCCATGTACCTTACAAGAAGGATCAGGTCTCTGGTAATTAAAATTACTTGGAAACTTCCTTAGAAATCTGTCACTTTCAGCAGTGCAACACTGTGATTTGTGCTAAAAATCTAGAGGCTCTTCAATGTGTTCTTGAGGTTTAGAGAATTTTAGTTTGTGAGTTTCAGAGTACATAAAAATCTTCAACTACATTGGGCCATTAAAAAAAAAATTAAAAATAAACTTCAGTTCATCAAGGAATTTATGAACATTGAAAAATACTAGGAATAAAACTTTAAAATTAAGAGCAAAAATGCAGCCAAAGAGTTAACCTTTTCTACTATTTGGGGGAGGTGGGGTGCATTTTCTATACTTGTCTGGTTTTTGCCAAGTACATCACAAATGCTTTCTTTACATCATTGATCCTTTGAATGGTTTTATTCTTCCATAACATACAAATATCTCTATCTTCTTTCAGTAAATAGTGGTCTAACATTTTCAGTGGCATGTCAGGGAAATTCTTTCTCACACATGAAATTTAGTAGACTTATGGTGTTTTAGCTTAAAAATCTTATAATTGCAAAAGAATACAAATAAATTTCTGTTTGAATTGTGAGGTTTATGTGTAACATAAATAACTATGCCTTAGAGAACTGCAGTTCAGTCATGCTCAAAAAACTGAGACCCTTGGCCATCAGATACAGAAGGAAACAAAGCCTTTCAAAAAGGAGTCCCAGGTTTATTCTTTCCTTTTTCCTTATTCTTTAAATGCATGTAGTAGTTATTATTGGATAGATACTGCAGTGAAACAAACAAGTAACAAGATATGGGATTAGATACTATACAGAGGCCCCCATAAGATCAATACTCACAATAGGAATTCACATAGGAATTAGTAGAAAAACTCATGGTATTAAAACCAAAATACTATATTTTCAGAGAATTAATACTATTCCTCATGCTATTTATGCTCACTCTCTGCCTTTATAATTCCTTGAACACTGGGTATTAGAAGAAGAGAAACAGGAAACATTGTGAGGAGAGAGAACACTTTAACATTGAGATGGCAGCTTGTCAAGCAATGTTTTATAGTTCCACAGGTTTCCCTCAGCTCTTTCCTCATGACAAGACACAAAGTTTTCTATAGATTCAAAGATATTTAAAACAGCAAAGATGGAAGTGACTGAAGAGATACACAACTTATAATGTTTAATTATAATATAGAACACTGAATAAAACACAAAAATACCATTTTACAAATTCCTACCATGGCTATATATATATTAAACAATTGTGCATTTTTGGTCCTTGTATCTCAAGGAACATTTAAAAGAACTATAAAAGATTATTGGAAAAGTAAAAAAAACACCCAAGAATATAAAAAAAATTTTGTATAAAGACCCATTGACATATGGAGATGCCTAAATCTAGAAAACGAAAGAGGGAAATGGTAAGGGTTTATAAAAATTTATGTAAAATCAAAAAAAGTGAACTAGTAAAAACCGCTAATCACTTATTTTGAAATGTGTGAGAGCTACTGTTCATGAAGTAGGGGAAGATATAAACTGTTACAAAACAGCCTTAGAGAGGTTGTTCCTCCTGCATTGCTAGAACTGTGGCGTATATTACCATAGGAACTTCTGAAAGAAACTTACACAAGTGTTAAAGCAAGTAGATACATTTTCAGAAGAATAATTACTTTAAAAGTATCTGAGTTTCTGTCTAATTCCATGAAATTAAAATTCTACATTTTTTTAAAACTTTGTTCCTAAAAAAACTTAAGAAACAGAAATATGAACACAGAAGTATTGATATTGTGTCTAAGTTTTCATGTATGGTCATTGAATAATTTTTTGCTGATTCTTTACCTTAGATTAAGGTAAATGTGAATCAAAGTTAAACATTTAAGGTCATTTAGTTCTTCTTCTACAGAGTTCCTTGATGCTGAGACATTATCATTATTTATGACATGTTTTAACATCTTTGTTCATTTTATGGGTGTCAGATTTGCGATCAGCTTTTCTGAAAATATGAAAATTCCGTTATGCAATAGGTACCAATTAAATTTTCTATTATTTACCAAAAAATGCTAAAGACTACTAAAACTAATGATATCTTAGGCTGGACAGTCATAATAAGCAGAAAAAAAATTATCTTAACCTCTCTATATCTCAGATCTTTGTTATAAAATTTAAACTTACCAGGATTACTACTTTCAGGAATTTATGGTTTTTTTTTTTTCCCCTGACCTTTTTACTTTGTGTTCAGAACTACTTTACTAGCTTCTAATCACTAAAATGGTCAGCTACGGAAAAGGCAGGGAAAAAGAAAAAACAGAAAAGATAATAAATATCCTGAGTTGTTGTTCAGTACCTAAGTGTTCCCTTCTGCTGACTGTGAATAAATGTAACAATGCAGATGACACAAATTAAGAGCAAATATAACATGTTTGCACAAAGAGATTAAATGAAAACTATGTAAACAACTTTCATAATGGTATTTTAGAAATACCAGTGCTTAGGTTTGCAGCATGCTCTTCTGTTCATTTTCTTCTAATCTATTGCAATGTGTTCATGTGTATGTGTGCATGTGTAAATAAAATACATATGATTCTATGAATACTTAAAATTTGCTATTCTGACAGATGCGTGAAAGGACAAGACTTAGACCTTTTTTGCTCAACGTAGTGTCACAGATTTTGCCATGTGTAAAAAGCAATTTTTATTTTCCAAAACAGCTGTTCACAGAGTGGAAATACTTTGGAGATTACATAGTGAGGAGAGCAAAGGCTAAAGACAGCAAACAGTAATTTTGATTTGACTCTTTAACCACACAGAGATGATTCATACACTGAAGTTTAAGTTGAATAAGGAGTTAACTTGTGTCTCATAAAAGTAATCTGAAGAATGGTCTCTAAATCTGCTCTTTTTAACAAATATCCTTTAATTATGTTTATTCCTCACTTCTGCGTAAGTAACACTTTATTTAAAATAGTTGCCTTTGCCTCTGGATGATCAAAAGGACTCAGAAGCAAGGTTTTTTCATTTTTTATCCCTTTATTGTTTTATCTGTATATATTTATCTCGTCTTAGAAAGCTTTTTTATTTAATCTCTCCTCCTTTGTCAGTTTCACCTAAATCAATCCACAATTCGTCATTTTGGTGGATTTTGTAAGCAGCTGATTGTCTTTTCTATTTATGTATATGTAAAACACATCCAGATAAGCTACACATTCAATTCATTTCCTGTTCTTTCCCTTTTCTAGGGTGAGCACTAAGATGGACAAGCAGCCCTACGCACCCTGGCTGCTGTTTACAGGAAAGAAAAATCCCAGTCCAGGCAGGAAGTGAGGTTCCTTCTAGCAAAAGGGGTAAGAACCCAGTCATATCACACACACAGGAAAGAGCAAGCTAAAAGTAACAAGAAGAAAGCCACACTCTCTGCTTAGTGGAAACTTTATATGTGTATCTCAATATTTGGCCTGAGCGCTGAAGTGCTGCACTATACCGCGTTTACCAACAACTGGTCTCATGCAAGATGCATGGAATAAAAATCACATTACAGATGGGTAAGCTTGCTAAACACATTTAATCTATGTTTCTGCCAGAGGAAAACATAGTGAACAACTGTTAACCAGTTTCTCCATTTTTAAAAAACAGTTCTCCAATTCTGCAGACACCTATTGAATTTTGTCATTGAGAGCAGTGAAATACCAGTATTGGAAGTTCATAACTGTTAGAAGTTTTTGTGTGGCATTAGAGCTCAAGGAGAAACTAGATGTGAATTTGGGTTGTTAAAGATACTGGTAACAACTTACTATGCTGAAAAAGTGTAGAAGAGAGAAAGGAGAGCACTCATACAGATGTAGAATTCTTCAGATTCGTCCTTGATAAACATTTATAAACATTTGTGAAAGGAATGAAAATAATTGGAAGAGAAACATGTATGCCTCATGCTGACAAAAATATGTTTGTGCCTAATAGATTGGAGAAATTGTTTGAGAATTGTTTATCCTTATGGAAAGATTGCCCTGCACAGTGCTGCCAAGGACAGTTTCAGCTTGAATGACTATATAATGGCATTCGCTTAAGTTATAGTGACCTAACTTTTAAAGTAGACATCACCACAAAGTAAGAGGTGCACAGGTTTTTTGTGTTGGTTTCTTTTTTTTTTTTTCCTTCCAACTGAATGAAGAAATGAAAAGTGGTATTAAAAATGGAGTATGAGAGACACACATTGTTCCATGAAGGTATATTCTATGGGACCAAAATCTCTCATATTGAGAAAATAAAAGATTGTCTCTTAGTGTATTTATATTTTTACTTAATTGGAAAGCATTCAGTTTGTTCCTGCTCACAGACAGAGCATTGTGTAAGTGATTGGATTTTCACCCAATATAAAAAAAAAAAAAGGTTGTGATTCGATCTATGTTGATTGTTTTGGACATTAATATGCATTTTCAAAGTCTGTCCTTAATTGTTTGTACTGAAGGACACATGGTTTTCTTCTGAACGTACTGGTTATCTGTGCTCTTGCGCTTCTCTGAATTATTGTACTTCATGAAGTAAACCCAAATTCTATATTCCTCAGTATGACTTGCAGACAACCTAACAGAAAGGTTCTAGTAGATCAAGCATGCATCAGGGAAATGCACTACATCAGGAGCACATTTAACAGCACTACAATTAAAGGTGGAATTGTACCTTTGCTGGAGTTAAGGCTCACACATCCCCATAGGAGTGGATTAATAAGCTCTACCGAATATGCCTGTTCAGGTAAAAAGCCAATACAAATTATTAAGGTGTTGCAGTTAGGAAAGACAATAATTAACATGCAACATCCTTCTCACCTGTGTAAGCAGAAGAGTTGAGAAAGAAAATATATACCAATACATACGTTTTTGAGAGTGAATTTTTTTTCAGGCTGACACCTCAGTAATTTAAAGATGGTGGAGTAAATACTATGTGTCAGGAGTGATGTTAGAACATGAGGCTCTCCTTGGAGACTTTAAAATCCAAGAAAAAGTTAAGATTGAACATATTGCACATGCAGTACAATCTTCTGTGGGTTTATAGTTTGTTTGTGTGTTTGGAGCTTTTTTGAGGTTTTTATTTTGCTTTGGTTTGATTTTGTTGGTTTTTTTTTAATTGTTGTTTCTTTGGTTTTTTAGTTCTTTTCTGATTACTACTGAAATAATTTATTCCACTCTTACTATGCTTACTACCAGGAATTCTGAAAAAAAACCCAAGATAAACTGCTGACTTCTGAAAGGAATACAGAGCCACATATTTATGTAATATCTCCATCTTCCTTAAAAAAAATGAAGCCCAAAATGAGTAACACCTGAATTCCAAAAAAATGTCCCTGATGTTCATCTGCTTCCTTCCCACCATCCCTGTTGCATGGCCATATAGTACAAAGACAGGGAGGAAAAGAATAAATAAGTTTATTTCATTTTCATGAAATATTGGTGATGCTGTCTATATGGACAAGGTTAAAATAAACATGGGAATCTACTTCCTAGCAGTAGGATAGCCAGTGTCAGCAGTGGATAATTCTCTTGTAAAGTACACTAAAGCTCACTATTATTCTGAATCTAAAATGGAATAGATAAACCTACTTCAAATGAACTGAGGAAAAATAAGGTGAATAAGTGTATGTCTGGGGTTGGTTATTCTAACAATGATACCATAATGTGCTTTTATTTCTATTTCTTGTTGATTTGTTCTCATGGATGACATTCATCTATATCTGGGTACGGATGTTATAAAATAAATATACGTGTGTGTATATATATATGTACATCTTTGTGAAGTTCATGGGAAGGTTTTTTTGTCTTCCGTTGGGGCTTTGTAATGGAACTTTATTTTGATAATGAAACAATCATTTGGGATGTCAGCTTCCTAAGATGCAAATTTTAGCAATACTTTTGAGATAATAACATAAGAAAAATACATGTATTGCATTAGTTTAATACTGACTGACAGGTTTTATAAGACATTTAGCTATGAAGTAAATTCCTACACTCTCAAGAAAAAGAATTCATGATTGTGTTATAGGTATTGTTTTACACTTTTTGGCCAACTAACTTCCAGGAATTTTTTCTCTCCTGATTGGAGAGCTGCAAGAGTTCAGTGCACTTAACTGGAGTAATGTAGACATGAGGAAGAGCTGACACCATGCTTCAAAAGCAGGTTGTATTAAAAAAATTAGGTGACCAAGTGTATTCAGATAGATAGATAGATAAAACCCTCTCAATATTAATATAATTTATCATGCTAATAGTAAACTGATAAGGAAAAAGCAAAATATCTTTGTTAAGAAGTCCTGTTCCTGCAAATAAAAGTTAATTTTCACTTTGCTAATGAAAAAATCCTGCTATATTTTCTCAGACTCTATTCCCCAGTCATCATCTCACTGCAAAAGTACACAATCACCAGCAGTTGTTGTTAGGTTGTAATCAAAAAGAGAATCTGTACATTACTTGTTGCCAAAATATGAGATAACCAGGAGCATTTTTAAATGATATATTGAATTTTTACAAGATAAGGAACAAATCTACTTTATTTTAAAGGCATTGTTAGACTCTGTAAAAAATCAGCAGGAGCTTAAAAATAATGAAGACTAATTATTTTACCCATTTGAAAGGCTGTTCAACAGAATATGTTTTTATTACCAAAAAAATAGTTATCTTTTAAAATCACCTTTTTTATCCTAGCAACCAGGTCTAAGAACTAACAGTAAGTGGTCTGTGTTGAAGATCTTTGTAGATGAATAGTCATTTGCTCTAGTAATTAGATGTAAAATCTCATTGAAGCAAAAAGTGGAAATCTTGGGAGTCCACAAATGTAACATTTTTAATTGTATGTGTCATAAGTGTTACATGAATAGTCACAAGTTTACTTTCATAAGACAGCTACCTGTTTTTTCAGTGGATTTACTAAGAAAGAAAGGTACTAAATTATAAAACTAATTAAACTAGTGGCTTCTCCATTTGTTCAGCAAAAATACACATTCAAAAATAGTATCCAGATAATGAAAGAATGTGAAAGGTTCTGTGCTTTGGCATGTTCATGTTTTGAATTCTTTCTAAGAGTGATTAATTCTTCTTCAAGGTCTCTGACTACAACTCATATGGTAATATCTCACACAGATTTTTCAGCTCTCTAGCTCTTTTTCCTTTAGCCTCTCCCTGTCATCATTTCTTGTTGCATGCTATCAGTTTAAATTTAACTTGTTCAGAACTGATTGAATACTAATTTCTTCTTTCTGTTCTTTCCTGCAGAACTTGTTTCAATCATCTTTTCTTTATGGCCCCGTTCTCCATGTCACTTTTTCTGAGTTTGATGTCAGCCTCGGTGCTACAATCCTGCCTCAGACCAATAAAGTATGCCTTTCCAGTCTCATTTGACACAGATAATTTCTTTCTTTTTCTTTATTTATGAATCCTTTATTTTCACTAGTTATTAAATCAGACTTGACATTTTCAATATTTTTGAAAATGTTAATGTTTTTAAGACTAAGTATAATCTTCCTACTATTGCTAATTGCCTAAGTTGGTTCATATTTTCCTTAATGATTTGGATGATGCCAATGACCTGACAATTATATTTTATTGAGTTAAGGTAAACTACAGAGAGACAGGCAATAAATCATATTTAATGTATATTTTGAATAGAACGGAAAGTAATGTTCTCAAAATACAGCTCAATGTACAAAAAATAAGCATTAATGAACACATTTTCCAATTTTAAATGTAATAATGCAAAGATTAAGTTGTCTGGCTAGGTTATGAAATATCCAGTAGTGGAGATATTTTAGAAAAGCTTAAAAAATATCTTTATGGAATATAGATGGCTGATCCAGGAATATGATTTCAGAAAAAGAAAATAATACATGAATTTTCCAGGTTGTTTTCAGACTTTTTCATTTTAACCTGCTTTTCTACTCTTCTGGCATATGTCATAATTAATCTCCTTCATTCATTTGTTCATTTGTCTCGAAACTAAGGGATTTCTTTTTTCCTTTCTACCAACACATAACAAGAGGCAATCTCCAGTTATGAGACACTCAGTCATTATTCAATATTCTGTGTTCTTGCTTCACTCTTCTACATGGTGAGGCACTGGAACTGGTCTCCCAGAGAAGTTGTGGATGCCCTATCCCTGGCAGTGTTCAAGGCCAGGATGGATGGGGCTCTGAGCAACCTGATCTAGTGAAAGGTGTCCCAGCCCATGTCAGGGCAGCTGGAACTAGATGATCTTTAAAGTCCCTTCCAACACAGGCAGTTTCATGATTATTATCTGCTTGCATGCTTTTTTTAGCTTTTCCCCCTTTCTGACCTGAAGAACTTCATGTTGTTGCTGTTTTCTAACCAAATAAAAACTTTAAATTGTAACACAAGTGTGACACCACTTAAGTTTTTCCTGTGGTCAGTTCACAAAGTATTGTTTTCAAGAAGAGTTAATAGGCTTTAAAGTACAGCTTCCCTTTGTTGCTTAAGAGTTTCTTGTTATTTTTTAATATTTTTTTTATTTAAAGAGTAAAAATTTTTGTGCAGCCTCACTGTAGCTAGTAGGACTACTTGTAAGCTATGTTACTTACTAGAAAGGGGAAATATATAGGAGAAAGTATTCCCAGTAGATAAAATGAAGATGAAAATAAACATCTGAGAATGATCATTCAACCCTTGTGTTGTGTTGAAAGTATTGTAGAGTAGTAGAGTATTGTAGAGTAGTAATATAGTAAGATAGGGCTATATTAATAGTACTATATCACTATTACATAATATTGCAAAATATTGTAGATTTAAAAAAAAATTCCCTCTCTGTAGGCAACAGCCTTGAATGCTAGGAAATGTTGCCTGATGAACAGTGTCATACAGCAGGCAGTGCAACTGAGCTAAGGTAGGCTGATGTAGAGAGAGAATAACAGCCTTGTTTAAAATTAGAGTGTTTGTGCTTTCTGTATTTTATATAACGAAATCAAATCTTGGGCTTTATCATCTATCATAACAGATTGCATTATTTATAACTAGAGTGATCTGGATATGTTTCCCACATAATTTGAAAAATTTACCTTGATATGTTGCCTTCTACATGATTTGCAAGTTTACAGATATTAGCTACTCCGGGTGTCCTTGGTGAATTGTAAGTAGAGATGAACTGTGCTCTGTGACTTTGTTTTGAGCAGTGAAAACTTGCAACTGTCTTGTAGTTTATTCCTGAAGTGACTATGTAATATGTTCTTATTAAGCTTCTGTAAAAACAGATGGTGGTTTTGAGTCAGGATCCTCCAAGAACATTTTATAACCCATCTGCAAAGTGCACTAGTGTTTTTATCTAGCTGTAATACTTTGCTGCTTCTTTTATCTTTTATCCCGTTAAATACCCCAGATGAAATACGATTAATATTATGATACTAATGTATGTGTAAAAACAGACACTGCAATGAAATGTATATTAATGTGTTGGCAAGGCTATGAAAGTCTCAAAACGGCCCACATGATCAGGATTTAAAGTTTAGTTGCCTATATTACTACCTACATTCACAGAGCATCCTCAGCAAGACAATTGCTTACACTGAGTCACCTAGAGAAAAAGTATTTGTGAAGGATAGTCTGTGATTTCATTTATCTATTTGTACAAAGCTGACTCAAGGTGCTGTTAAACTCCTTGAATGTTATACTCTCACTGTATAGAAGTGGTTTTACTGGTTTTGGGGGTTTTTTTAAGACAGTAAAAAAAAAATTAAAGAATGTCCTTGAAAAAAGGAGAGTTACCAAGGGGATTACAGGGTAAAACAATGAGTATGATTTGGTGTGCTCACCAAGCATTTAAATAGTGAAATTCTGTGAGATTAAAAATAGATTAGAAACCCTTGAAATGTACTGGTGTTTTGACAGTTCTTTAAAAGGTATTTGACATTTAAATCAAGAACAATTTTTTTCTTTCCCAGCATAATTTCAAGCAAAGAGCTTAAAGGCAGCCTGTTATTCTTTTCTTTGAAGGTGTCTACATTATACACAAAATAAGAATTGAGAAATAATGTCTGTAAAGCTAGGTGATTAAAAATGTTGTAAAATTTTAAAATCCTTCACCAAAGCCCTAATATGGTTAAGGTTATTTTAAACTGTTAACTTCTTATGGGTAAAATGACTAAGTAAATTGAATAGGTTCTCTTCCAGAATCTGAATTTCCTGCCAAGACCTATAAAAAACTACATTTCTGAAAACACTACATTTTACTCATGAGAAAACCTCAAACTTACATAACAAATGTTACCAGCTCTTTCTATTTTCTGTGAACTATTTAAAATTTAAAAGTCTGCTGGTTTGTGTAAGCTGAAGATGCTTTTAAACATATAATTATTTTTTTGTGTGTGTACTGATTTTCTGTATAAAGCTGTTTTATCTGATAACTTTCTGTACTGTCTTGAAAACAAAAACTGAAATCACTCACAGTAAGCAAATATTTAAAAACTTTGAAAAGAAATCAAATACAGTGTCAAGGTAAGCATTGCAAAGGAAATTCAGTACTTACACAACTTTTTCTGATATTGTATCTCACTTATTCATGCTATTCAAGTATCAACAGACTCAGGAAAGCAATAATCTTCCATTTCAAAATAAGTTCCATCCCTGAGGTATTAAATATCAAGTCATGCTTTTGTAGGAGTTTTGTTTGGTGGCTTTGTTTGGTGGCTTATGAGCTGAGCAGACTCATGCTTGTCAAAGAAGTTAGTACATCAAAAATGGGTTTTTCCACTTCCTTTTCCCTCGGTGGTCCAAACTAATGGATCCCGTAGCTCTTGGTCCTTCTCTGCTGAAGAGAAAACATGTAATGCCCTCTAAATGAAATGCTAGAGTGAGCTAGCACACTAATCTCCAGAACAGACGCTTGCATTATTTTCTTTACATGTCTTTTTTCAGGTTCTTTGATGCAAGCTACAATGTGTTTGGGGGGGGGGCTGTTTGATTGGTTTTTGGTGTTTTTTTCTTTTTTTTCCACTTGCTATCAAGACCAGAGTTCATTGACATGGATGGGACAATAACATTTCTCTAAAGTTATTTGGTAGTCTACAAATGTCTTAGCTGCAGTGTCTTCTCATTCCAATTAGTTTTTAAGTAATCAGAAAAACAAAAAGCTGAAATGATAACATAATCCAGAAAATAACATGTTTATACAGAGAATTTGACTGGTGTAAGAAAAATGAAAGGTTTTTATGCAATAGCAATTGTCCAGTATCTGCTGTGAGTTATTTTTGTAGATTTCCAGTGGAAAAAAGTCATAATTCTAAAAGTATTATTTTGCTTCTGAAATGGTAATAAAAATAAATAAATAAATAGGAACATTTGAGATCAGTGCCCCCAAAATCTGTAAGTCTAGTTCATATTTCTAATATATCTGTAAGAAGTGAGCTAATCAGGAAGTAGATCTGGAAGGTTAAATAAGATGCAAATCCGCAGTCTTGAAAACCACCTTCTATCTAATTTGACTATGATACATGTTAAAATGTTCACTAAAAATCCATACACAAAAAGCTCAAGTGTTAAAATAGGACTTTATCTAAATGACAGCTGTGGGATTGGATCATGTTGCTTTGCATATAAAAAAGTATTAGCTGCAATTTGAAAAGCAAAATGTTAGCCAGTACAATGTGAGGTTTTTTTTTCTTTTAGGAAGAGGAAGTTTGTCAGTATTATGGAACATGCATAGAAAACAGCTTCACACAGTTTTATTTCTCTACCACATGTTCCAATGCAATTTTTGTATGGTACATTAGGCTGTCTACCATTTCGTTTGCATACAGGGTAGCTAAACCCAAAAATAAATGTTTGGTGTAATAAGACAAAAGCAGCTTTATTTGTGTCAATTGCTAGTGCCATCCATTTTAGAAATAGAAGGTGATTGCAATTTGGTGATACTTTGGGATCAGACAATTTTCATAAAGCTTTTTAATCATTCGTAACCCAGTAAGCAATTTTTTGTTTTGACCGGTAATGCAATGACATACAAAAAAATGATACCAAAATAGCATACAGCTATTGTATGTATCTTCATACATGTCTTGGTTTTAGCCTGATTTTTTGTTAAACACAACGGTCCTACTCAAGCAGGTACAGACAGATTTCTTTTCCTCCCCATTCCACATTGTTACTTGATAGCTATAGTTGCTCCCTTGATCTGTTTTTGCATATAGAGTATCTGTGGGAGGTGTTTATTTCTCCTTGTCATGGTTTGAGACCAAATGACATTATGGAAGCTCAATGGACTTGGATACCAAAACAATTAAATCACAGACAAACTAAATTTTACAAATATTACTTTTCTGCGCAGTGAAGCAGATGGTGCAGGGAGGGAAAGGAGTCGGGAACTTTAACGCAATATTTCCTTATGCATTTTTCCTGTCCTTCAGGAGAGATAGCACAGTCTTGGAGAAAGTTTGGACAGGTTAGTTTTGCAGTACCAGCCACACTTGGCATAATCATGGTCATGGAACACGACCACAGGGTCCATTGGGCTCTTTTCTGTTCCTTGTATTCCCTGTGACTTAGAGAGGTGTTCTTGGACTCTTGTGCAGGATTGTGGGCTTTCCTTCCTTGGGGAGTTTTTCAGAAATTCTTATCTATTCCAGTGTTCTGATGTGTCCTTATTCATAGGAAAGTCACTTCCAGATTTGTTGTCTCTTGTCGACACTCACAACCTGCTTCTCACAATCTCTGATGGTTTTGCACTTTTTGGTTTTTAGCAGGTTGTTTCTATAGCTTGGCTATCCTCTTCCTTGAGCACCTGTCATTGGGGACAAGTGGTTGATCACCTTTAATCTTCTACTTGCTTTACTAGTAAGTTCATGGGCTTATGCCAATGGCTGTTCTAACTAGGACCTAAGTCATGCCAAGTGTTATAATCCTCAACACTAGACTTCTAGATTTTACAACACAGAAACAGTTTTTTGTGTTTTTCCTTCAATTTCCATTGATTGTGAAAGAAGGGATAGAAAGGAGAACAAAACAACTAATGTGCAATCATCCCAACTTCAGTCCTTTAAAAGATTTTCTAATTAATGGTGGGAACATAGACAGGTTTTTGATCATGACTGTTTTATTTCTTACCTTTAAGATATTACAAAAGTATTCTAACTTCTGTTTTGAAGAATGCCTTAGAAAGCATCATGTTGCACTGTTAGTACAACTGATGTAATCTGTTCAATTTATTCTAAAGGTTTGATGTTCCCAAAGATGAAGAATTTGGAATTGCACCAAGCAAAATTCTTCAGGAAATACCCCAAATATTTGACCAAGCAACTGAACAGCAGAAGTATATCTGAACCACAAGATGTGATGGACAATACTGGACTACAAAAGAAAGATTGCAATAACAAATTAATAGTCCTCTTTTGACTGTATATAAAGTAAATCATCTGCAGTAATGAAACAGCATGAAATTTACACTGCCACTTAGTTTTTCAGGGGAAAATGAGCAATGTGCAATTAACAAATGTTAGATTCTGCTCTGGTTTTAATCAGAAGTGATATTAATTATTTCACATTGAAGTTCCCATTCTCTGACAGAAGCACTTGTTTTCAGGATGCTCGCTGCTGCAATGCCTGACTAATAGTGCAAAAAGAAAGTTATATTATGACCTACAGTAGTCTATGTGATCAACAGGGAGCTCATTAATGCTAAACAACACAAATTTAGTATTATCTTCCATTTCCCTCTGCTTCTTTTGCATCTGTGTTATTTAGGGAACTGTGATCCATGTAGGATTCACAGATGGATGCCTTTCATCAAGATAGGAACTAAATGAGCTGCTATAAAAGGAGGAGCATGACCACCCCTTTCATTTAAAGGAAAGCTGGTTTAGGATATCTTTCTGATTTCTAAGACTGTATCAGTAAAGAGGAGTTTCACACAGGATATGCCATACCACGTTCCACTTAAAAAGAGTTTCAATCTGCAATAATCTCAGTCTCAAAATAAGCCATTCTCCTGACTATAATGTACTTTCAAAAAAAGAGAAGTTAGAAGAATGAACTATTACCTTTTTTTCTTTTCCAGAGCTTTGCTACCTGTAACATAGGTTACCCAAGATTGAAGATTTGAGATGTAACTGATGTGAACTCGATTTTATCTGTGGCATTTTAAAAACTGAAGCATAGAGTTTACTGGTAAAGGAAATGATCAAAGTAAAAAAAAAATGCACCACAGGTCAAAAATACTATGTATTCTAATAAGAAACAGTAATACCTATTGCTACCATAATAGAAATTCGGAAAGGTTTGTCATATTTCAAAATTTAAATCAGCATAAAATAGAATGAAACTTAGCATGAGATTCAAATTGCACAGATAAAATTAAATTAAATCTAAACCGGCAAGAGAGAAGTTAAGATTATTCTTCTTGCTTCCAACAGAAGATACTAGATCCGTTCTTTTCCCTGTGGGCCTTAAAATTCTCTGTGATGTTGTTAACCTTGAACTTATTGCATTTATGGTCTTTGGATAGGGAGATTTAAAAGAGATTCAGAGGAGTGACGTGAATTGTGCAGCCTCATAAAACTATTTTCACTGAACAAGCAGAAATATGCACACATCCCAGAATAAGTGCTGTCTAAACCAGTGAGTCATGTAAAATACTACAGTCTCCTGTGCAATTATCTATGTGGTTCCAACAGCATTTATAATTACATTTGTACTAACACAACAAAAATAACAGGGCTACATAGTTTTCAAACCTGAATCAGCGCACATTCACCTCTTGTGTGGGAGGGGGGAATTTGCAATGTGCTTTCATTGTTCATTACCATGGGAAACATGGCAAGATGAATTCATGTTTCCTACAGAACAAGCCTGAGGGCTTCCAAGGTCTCAAAGTGCTACACTCTTCATTGGACACCATTACTACCAACAGTAGCACAATTTGTAAAATTTAATGCTTATGTATTTGCTTAATTTTTTAAAGATTTTTCTCCTAGACTCTTTAGAAAATAAAAATGAGGAAGTTGTACCACAGGAATCTATTTTAATTCTACCTCCAAAAAACATGGTCTAACAAATACTGATGAGATCTGTATTCCACAGACAAGTTTCCAGCTCAGAAAGGTTTACCCAAAAAACAGTTTGAACACGAATTCAGTAGCAATGGCAAAAAAATATCAGCAGGGATTCTGCACAAATAATTATCATGCAAATTGCTCAAAAAACATTTATAGAGCTAAGTAGGTTACAATGTTCAAAATTGTAGAAAACTATCAGAGCTACCTTTACATAGCATTAATGAGTTCTTTTAGAGTATCATATCCCAATCTAACAGATGTAAAGCCTACTGCACAGATGAATGTTACTTAGTTAAACAGCTCTAATTCAATTCACACAGTTCTGCGTGGTTGTAGATTTTTGTTAAATATTTCTTGCAAAAGTATTCCTAATTTACAAAGAAATGTAGGAATTAACTGGATTGATAAGTGTCTTTAAATGTATTGCTTATTCTGCTGCAAATAATACATATCTGGAAAATTGTGTCTTTTTGCTGACTTTATATTAATTACTGTACTCAAGGTCTGACTCCTTATGCATAGCACTAAGACCTTTATTTTTTGGTCTTTTAAGCCCCTTAGTTATAACATCATGAGAGAGACTAGACTATGACTCAAAACAAATTGCCCATTTGTGGAGGCACCAGAATGCTTTGCTGAGGCCAGGTTTGCAACTTCCTGAGGTGAAGGAGGTGAGTTTTTGGGTGTGTGATGGCAGACCTCTGGTCTGCACAAGACAGAGAGGGTGAACCTGTCGCTGCCAGAGGCTACAGACCAGACTTTGAGGCCAATAGAGACAGATTCTTAAGACAGGATGGTGCTTTTCATCATGCCAAATTGCCCTTGCTTGCACACAAGCCCCACTCTCCCCCTGTTGTTCTCGGAATCTCAGCTGGTTAGAATGACCCTGAGATATGTACAAGCCTCTTTTCCCAGCCCAGCAGCTGAAGGAGGAGTCAGGATTCCTCGGCTGTGGTTTTCAAAGTTGTTTATTACTTCTTGTCTATAAGCTTCTTTCCCTGGCCTGCCGAGGCCTGTTCAGCAGGTCAGTCAGAGGCACACTGACTGTCCTCAGAGGGGGTGTTGTCTTTTATACTAAAAACTATGTGTACATTATTTACAATAATTCCCCAATACCTATCATCTATGTTAGACAGTGTGTTCCTACCTTAAACCAATCCAAAAGTGCCAGCATCACCCAGAAGATGGAGGCTAGGAAGAAGGAGAAATAAGTACACAACATGCCCAAATTCCTCCATCTTGGGACCCCGAACTCCTATTTAAAAATCCAAAAAATCTACTTTTCACCCTGTGACAAACTAACTATTATTCTACTTAAACTCTCTTGACTTGTAATTCTTCATATAAAGGTAGTAATTTTCTCCATAGGTCAAAATCAAAGTCACAGGTGTCTTGAGCCCTGTGCCAAGATCTCTGAGCCCCCTGGCAGGGGCTTGAGCCATCCAGGACAGCTAGAGAGATGTCCTGGGTTCCGACATGTCGTAGTTGAGATGGAGACAATACAAAGCAATGCACTTCATTTTCAGAAGGCTTCAAACCTGTTTTTATTATAGCATGCATGCTTTTTATACATTCTTACAGAACTCATAAATTTACACTTTACTCATTGGTCATGAGAGACAAAGAAAGTGCTTATTGGAATAAGCAGTTGCAGGTTTCTCTTATTTATCCTTCTTTCTTTCTTGGTTTCTATGTTAATGACCTGGGTAGAAAATTCTTTCAGGGGTAAACATGGATCCTCTTATCAAAAACTTCTCTCTGGCTCACAGAAATCACTGTAAAATCTCTTGCACATCCTCTCCACTCTACTGATGTGAGAGGCAGCTGTGATGTTTTAGAAGGTGTCATAAACCATCAAAGGCCCCTGAAAAGCCCCCAGACTCATTTCTGAGGCCTCCTACCAGAGGACTGCGTGTGATCAAAAGACAGTGTAAAACTCCCCCCTATCCCAAACGTGGTGGTTGAACGTTTCCACCTGAACCTCAGTGTATATTAGCCCACTAGGCTTTTTATTTCACGCCCACCCCTGACAGATCCTTCAGTCATCGCTTTGACCTATGGCAACAATAAATGGCAGCCATTGTAAATCCATAGGTGGTGGTTATGTATGTTTCTACTCCCACGCTTCTTTCTCTTTCTTCCTTTCTTTTCCCTTATACATTTTCTTGAAGTGAATGATAGTTTTATGCTTTCATATTGCCTCAGATAATTATAATTATAACCAAAATGGCTATTTATCTGCTTTTCATTGCAATCAAATTGTTCTAAAATAAACCCTACAGATATATATTTACAAATAGCAATCATTCAGTGTCACTCCACCATAATCCACTTCAAGAGATCTATTAACAAGAACATGGGTTACCCTCAACTTCAGTGGCAGATAAAACATCACAGAATCTAAAGTATAAAGAAAAAAAATAGCTTTGGAGTTAACACTAAAAATATTCACTATGTGTTTTTGAAAATCTGCAGTAGATTTTTCAGATACAGATAAAAGAAGAGAGTTACACAATTCTTTTCATTTTGAAAATGTGTATTCACATTGGCAAGTAAAATAGAAAGTTTATATGAAAATAAATATGGTTGTTTAGGGATGTAAGCCTAAACTGAGTGCTGAAATTTGTATTAGTGAAGAAGGAGTGAAACTTCTGTTCATGGTTCATCACTCTCAGGAGTGTCATTTATTGCATAATTATAACCATCTTCCCTCTATGCTACTTTATATTTAACTATTCAAAGACTGCTACTCTTTCTTTACCATTCTAACTGTCAATATTTTTCTCTACTTTTATGTGCTACCTTCACGACAGAAGTAATAAACTTATCAGTTTAGGGGCTGGAGTAAGAGCTGCTTTTTCTGTTTAATATAAAACAACATAGTTTGATACATGTTTAATTTTTAGTTAAAGATAACGATTTGTTTCAATTAGTGATATTTCTTGGTGACAAAATAATACTGTTTTTGAAGCAAAGCCTCTATAAAATTTACTCTGTTTTACATGTTACCCTTTCTTTTGTGTACAGATAAATAATTAAATAGTTTAGACAAATAGGGGAGCGCATATACAGTTATGGATAGTGACTGAAGTTATACTCCAAAAATACAAAGTATAAGAGTGCCATCTTCTGGAAATAATATATTTTAGACTTTTCATTTCAATTTAATCCTAGGTTTACAAGAAATATTAGTTAAAGATTAATGATGTTTACTTGCCTGTTTGCCCTGTGTTTCCCTTTTCATTTGTCTGTGTTGGTTTTAAAGTTAGTATTTCCTCTACAAACTCTTTTTTATATACAAGGACCAGGAAAGTGAAAATTTAATAATCAGAGTTTAGGTTTTCAGGTTTATAAGTAGTCGTATAATCCCCAAGGGTTAAAACAATCTGAACAGTAACCTCGTAAGAGAAAAGAAGCAACTTTATCTGATTCTAAAAAGTTCTAATCCTTTATCTGAATAAGCTTTGCAAATTATAAAATAAAATGAGGCTTACTTCTCATCATTCTCTGGAATTTTAAATATAGTTAATTTCTCTGTTCAGCCTGTTCTACAGTGGGAGCAAATCACTGATTATTACAATATGAAGCTATTTGTTCTTCTGAGTCAGACAAAAGCACACACACATATTACACACCAGGTCTTCAGAGACTTAGAAGAATTTCACAAGGAAAATATTTTTTTCTATTATTTCCTCTTCCAATTATATATCTAATTTCTACTAATTCTGATAAAAATATTCTAGTCAAGGTGCCTCTATTTTTGATAAAAATCATGAAATGCAGTTAATTTTAGTCCCACTGTTAACAAAGAAACTCCTATGCTTCTTAAACATAGACAAATCAGGGACCCAGTAATAGCACAATTATCCTTGACTCACAGAAGTCCTTGTATCCATAAAATGTGTGCTGAAAACACATGCTAAGGCTCTGCACTGCCTGGGAGTTAGACCTTGTGAAAGTGATGTGTAAAACACTGTCCTACCTTCTTGCTTTGGAACCCAATAAAATCAAATCTCTCCTACTGTACTTCAAATGGGATTTTTCTGTCTGTGTTTATTTTATATATACTTTTTCAGTCCCCAGCCTTCATTTTTCATGTCGTTTTTTGTATTGCTGCTACCAAAACCAATAATCGTTTGTCCGGCATCTCACTCATTCTTTGTGCTCTTAAAAGCCTCTGAAATGAAATTCCCTTTCTTCTCTGCTCTTACCTTCCCAGATTAAATATAACTATTTGTCATCCTTCCAAGCTTTCTACTTTCTACTGTCAACAATCACCCTTTTAGACCTTCTGTCCCAGAGGGATTTCCACTTTGACCAGACCCTATTTCTGTTCAGCTAATCAAAAGCACGCTCCACATGTTCTTTAAAGGAGCTTTTAAAACATGTTCTTGTAACTTTTGTAGAGAATTCTTTCTACTTAGCTAAGAATCAAGATAAGAAAAACAAAATAAAAACAAAAATTAATTAAGACTTTTCAAATAGGCTTTAGTCAGATTAAAATTTATGTACATGTAACAGTTTTTCGGGGCTCTTATGTTATCAGTATATGTATTACAACAATTCTTCCCCTCTTATCAAATGCCAAGTCCTTTACATTGTTTGAGTTGGTAATATGTATGTTTGCATTGTTTTAGTTTCTATTTTTCAATTCCAAATTGCATTTCATGGTGTTTCTGCCAACTGCTAATACCAATCTGGGAAATTTCAAGTCTCAGTATTATATTCTTGTATACCAACAATGTAAAATTACACTGTTATTAGCATTTACAAAAGAGAAGTCTATAAAACTGTCATTCTTAAACACAAATGTTTTTCTGTCCTGTCATTGTCCCTCTATGGATGGACAATGCAAAAGACTCCTACACAGAATTTAGAGAGGACCCAAGAACTGTAAGAATGGCAAGACTCAAGATATGGACACAAACACATTGCAGTATTATAAATTGTTTCATTGATATATAAAGCTCCTTTATTGGTCTAGCACTTTAATATTTCAAAAGAGAAAATGATATTAAGCAACTCAGAGAAATACTTTGCAATAGTAAAGAGTGCAATGGGAACATCGATCAGACCAAATAATTTCTTTTCCCAAAAATTTCCTACAGTCTCTTCTTAATAGAATATTAAAAGTATAAGAGGGTATTATTAGACAAAGTGAATGATACAAGTTAAAACAAACAAAAGACGGTTATTTACTGTGCTTTGTTATTCTAAGGCCGAGGATTTTAAGCTGAACCACACAGAGTACGAACAAACTGGAGGCAAGGAGCTGAACAGTGCTGGAAAAGAAAACAGAATGAAACTCATTCAGAGAGTATCCCTTTATTGTAAGAAAACACATATCACAGTTCCAAACCAAAATGGCAGTGCAACAATCAAATGGACTAAGATATCTAAACACTTCAATCACAGATATAGAGGAAATATTCAGCTGTATAACTTTGCTGTCCTGTGCTGTCCAGAAGGAAGGTTGAGCAAGCCAGTTGGTCACAGCACCATCCTAGGCCTGCACTACGGTGCCTGTTTGATGTCACTTTAGTGCCCATATTTGCTATCTTACCACTCCCACCTTGAAAATCACATTCTTTACAGAACACTTTGTTTCCTAAATTTGTTTTTGCTTCTTCTCTTACAGCCTCTTACAGATCTTTTCATGGCTCCAAATGGCTTCTTTATAATATTTTTAATTTTTATGGTTTTTTTTTATTCCTGTCACCTTTTGAAAATGACACCAGTCAATATTTGTTTTGTTTTCAACCAAACATGGTCTTTCTTAGAGGCTTTCAGAGCAAAATCTCCAAGTTTATATTATGACCTAGCATGAAATTTCTCCAACTTTAAAATTATTTATATTGACAGCAGAATCTTTTTCTATCTCAAACAATATTTTATCAAAATATGTGTTCTTGAAAAATATCAAGATACCAATGTTTTCTAGCTAGTCCTTTACTTAAAATAGTCAAAATAACCTCAACACCAATACATGCAGCGTTTCACTGACAAATTCCCAACACAATAATTATTCACATTTTTGCATAACCTTTATGTTAAACATTTTTTTTTCTCAAGTTTATCCCCTTCTTTCTTTTGTGACACTCTTCAGACATATTTAATGAAGAGAGGTTTTCTAGACAAAACAATCAGCTGACAATGAAAAAAATCAAGTAATCAGACACAGTCTATTTTTAAAATAAGTCAATGTTGTAACAGTTAGTGCTGCAACATTAAAAATCCCAAAGCATTCTCATGAACCTTGTGTTAAAATTGTGAGCAGTAGTAACTTAAACTGAAAATAATCACCAATTTGCAAGCTATTTCACTGAAAGCTGTCAAAAATTTTTGAAAATCGTGCCCTAAATATATACATTTTAGTAGGTTCTATATTTTTATAAGTCCAAGATTAAAAACCAAAAAGTAACGAAATAACATTTTGGAGTTATTACAATTGTAAAATTCTGCCAACTTATCACCTCTAAACATTCGATGTGACACAAACATGAGAAACAAATTTGGTAAGACAACACAGTATATGTAAAAGTCAAGCTACAAAATGGTAATGGACAAGCAAGACCCTTTAGCTGCAACTAACGTACTGTCCACATGTCAGGTTAGATTTTTTTTTTCAACTTGACTTTCGTTGTTTGACACTGACTTACCTGGATGTCAAATTAAATTATACCAAAGAGAGGAAATACTCCTAAGTAATAGTGAATAGGTCTACCATTTTTTTTAAATACATGGCTAATTAAGTAGTTACAATAGAAAAAGACTGTATTTTTTCTTTATCATCCACAGGTAAAAATAGGCAGAGTTGACACTAAGATGAACTTTGAATCTTTATGCATGTGCAGAATAAAATAGCTATAGTGATTTTAAGTTTGGCACAGGACATGCTCTCCCTTTCATTAATTAATTTATTTATTTAACCCAAAACTGTACCTTTTTCTATCTAAGCAATGGCTAAGTGAGAAATCTCAGCATACGTACATATTGTCACAGTAGTAGTTTAAATGAGTAGCTATAAGAATTTTAAAAATCCAGAAGTCATTTTATACATCAAAGGTGAAACCAGGAGAGAAATCTAATTTCACTTATGCTGAAATATTTTCACATACATCTGCTAGTAAGACATCTTCAGTTCAAGATATGCTTTTGAAAACAGGCCCTAATAAAGAAATCTGAAAGGTTCTGTGAAAGATTTTTTTTCTGGTCCATAGCACAAGAGTACAGCCTTGAAAATGCACGTAGATCTGCCTGGTCAAAACTAAAGAAAACCCCCACCTAATATTTTAAACATGAAATTAGTCATTTCTGGATATAGGCACTCTGCATGAAGAGATGCCAAAGCATAATTCCACTTTTGCAGCTTCTCAGGCAACCAACTGAAGTTAAATAAGTAAATAAATAGATAAATAATAAATAACAATGGTTTCTCTGAAGTCCTCTGCAATGAATCAGAATACAATGAAACTCTACTAGGCAGTGGGTTACGGGCAGAAATATTCTTAACATTTTATTCAGTATTTTGACTTTGGCTGAGAGCTCACAAAGAGAAGATATCAGAGGCCATCCCTAAAGATAAGGACATCAAAATAAGTGCTTATGTTAGGTTATTCTGTTAAATAATGTGGGTTTCTGAACCTTCTTGTGTCCTTTTGCAACAGGACAAGTAAAATGAATAAATAAGCTTCATTTATGGAGTTATTTGGAAGCTGAGCAGTTAGTTTGTCTAAAAGGAATCATACTTTGCAGAGTGCAGTGTCTGATATACATATGTGAACTCAGTTTATTTTTTTTATTATTTGAAAGTCTGTAAAACTTTAGCCACATTGGTGAAAAAGAAGAAAGGACAAATACATAGGCTTGCTTCATGGACCTCTTTTTCCCTAACTGCCAGAAATTTTTCCATACTTTGTAACATCTTGTCATAATAGTGTAATATACATATCTTCATTCCATAGACCGATTACTCAAAACTTCCTTTGACATATCAGAAAATTCCTTGGCACACTAATATTATCTCAGCAGAATTTACCTAATTTCAAAGAAAATAAAAATAATTTGAAAACCCACAAACAGTGTTTTGGTTGGTTTTTTCAGTTTATTTGTATATTTCCAAGATCTTCAAGCATTCATTTCCCAAGCAAGAATACTCTTTCACTGAGTAATATTTCTCTTATTCTTGACAATTTATTTGTTTATAATGTGCTATATTCTCTAATATATCAGTAAGAAACACCTACTAGGAGTGAGAGTGAAAAAAAGTTGACAGAACTACAAAAAAAAGGTCTCAGTCAAATTCTTAACAGAAGAAGAAGGTTTGGAGGTAAATTGATAATAACTTATAATCACCTTAAAAGAGAGAAAATATGAAGTATTAAATTAGTGTTGTTTTTAATGATGAAGAACATAACAGAAAGCAGTGGAATAACATGAAAAAAGACTACTTTCAACTACAAAAAGGACAAAAATGGAAATTGATAAGTGTTGAAATAATACTAGTCATTAATAGTAAAAATTGTGAAAGATTAATATGGAAAGTACTGAACTGTTCACATCTTTAAATCAAGATAAATGCCCTTCTGAAATATAGGTTTAATGAAATAAGTTATTGAGCTCAATGTGGGAATAGATAGAATTCTTTGTGATATAGGAGGTCAAACTAGAGGATCTAATGAAACTTCTGGTTTTAAAATATGTGAAACTGTGAAGAGTTAACCAATAAACCATATGGTGATAATTTTTTCTGTCCAACTCAGCCATTTATATGCAATAATTTCTCCAAGAACAGAGAGAACACACTCCAGGGCCTTGTCTTTCCCTGTCTTTTGCATAATTATATCTACTTCTGAAAGCTAAATTCTGTGTAGTTAGTCAATTGTGTCTAGATAGAAGGAAAATCCTGAGTATTTGAAGCTCTACTCATAAAAGACCAAAAATCTTTAAAAACACAATCTCCCAGAACCTGCTGCTGAAACTCCAAAGTTAATTGCATTTATCAAGTTCTCAAATCTGCTGAAATTTATTGAGATAAAGCTTATTTTTCCAAACAAACAAACAAATTACAGTTAACATATTGACAGTATTGGAGCTAGTGAACTAACGGTAACTTTCTGCTCTCAAAACCAGCCATATTGATAATAGCAATCCAAATAACATTGGATTATTTTTTAATCAAATGTCATCTTTGATTTGAGTCACAACTAATGCAGGAAAGCCCTATGGTGTGCTGTGCATAATTAATTCCTATGAAACTCACCTCCAAACAGATCTATAAACTGACTTCCAAACACACTGGTTTTACAGCAGGTTGATTGGGCACAGAACGCTGATAACAGCAATTTTTCATGATTTTTCAACACAGCACCATAAAAATACCTATCCTTACAGTGAGTTTGAGGACAAGTCACTAATCTTCCCATTTAGACACTATCTTATCTTAAAAGTTGGCAATATTATGCCTTTACTTCTCAGATTGAGATGATTGTGTGTTAAAAACAATTTAATTACATGTTTTCAGTATTTGTTTAAAATATTGCAGAATTTTTTTTGTCTGCCCTACACACCATAATAATCCTTGGCCTTGCAGAATCCTTCGTTCTACAATGTTATGTATGACTTTTCCATTTCTTGCTTCTTTTCTGAATCAAAATGCTAATGCTAAAATATATAAAAAAGATTTCATACCATATAAGTTCGTAATAGGAACAATCTAATAAAAAAATTTCTTCATCTATCGATTCTGTCTACCTTTCCTTTGCTGATAAAGTCAGTACTGTTAAGGGTATTATTTAACTTTTGGTGTTTTTCATAAAATCTATACTTCTATGTGTTGGGGTTTTTTTCTTTATCAGAAAACTGAATAATCCGCATGTTGAACCAATTTTCACAACAGCTGTTTCATCAAGCTGATCTGCTAAAGTATGTTCCTCCTCAGTTCCTCTCTTCTGATATATATGCCTGGACTTTTCTAACCCACGTGTGAACTAGACATAGCCTTTGTTTAATTTAAATTGCAGCAGCGAAATAAAAAGAGCTTTAAAATTTAGGACACTTAGCAATGGATGTCCAACAGTTAGGCAGCAGTTATCTGGTACATTTAAAACAGATGAGGATAAAAATAAAGATATTTCTCTGCTTCTGCAGTGACAAAGCTTTTTGTTAAGTCTCTTCAAATATTCTGGCTATATAGGGAATGCCTTAAAGCTTGCAACAATGAAAACTGATGGAGAGGATACAAATAATTTAACCTAACCAAAAAGAAACAAAATCTTTAAACATCTTTTAAAGTTCAGGTCTTAGGCTGAAAGATACCATGGGGAGATGACAGATTTGCTGCCACTGAATTAAATTAAGCACCGATAAATTATATCACCTTGACTACACTTCTCTCCCAAATCCTTCTCATTGAACAAAGATTCATTACAGAATGTCAGCTTGACATGAATTTTAAATGAGTGAATTCTCAACTAGTTAATTAAAAGTAGAATCTAGTTCTTTGTATTTCTGGAGCAACAAAGAAATATGTTACCCAAGCCTCTTTGAAACATAAAAGATGCATTATAAATTTATTAAAACTAGAAGTTCAATCCAGCCTAACCAGACTTCCAGGATGACTGCTAAGAGAGAGAGATGAGGTGACAGTGGGAAAAATAAAAGTATCTGAGAGATGTCTTAATGGATTGCATTGGCCACTGATCAGAATCAAATATTCTCAATGCAATGCTTGAATTGCGTAAATTGGAAAATTCTTATGACCATGTCTACCTTGTTGAAACCATAGTAAGGGAAATTTTGCTACTCCAGGATTTTTACCAGAATAATTAGTATTAAATAAAACTGAAAAATTTCTTTCGTATGTAGTTGGCCATATCAGCCAGAGGACAAAGAGTTAATCAGAAAATTTGGGATTTTTTCTGTAGCTACAACCTAAAATGTTGCAATACAAACACTTAATTTCAAAGAGATGAAAATTAGAAATATTTATTTTTCATATAGATATGATAAACTAGTTTTCTGGGGGTTTTTGCCTGTCAATATAACCCTTAAAAGTAATTTAGAAATACCTTTGCAATATTTCTTATTTTGATTTATTAATATTCAGAACAAGTTTTCCTCTGATTAATCCTTTATGTAGGAAGATAAGAAATGAAATATTAATACAATCTCGGGATGTACTATAACTGGAATTCGTTTTTCCTAATTAGAAACTTGAACATTTTGTATAACAAGCTGCATTTTCCTTACATAACCTGGATTTCAAAAATAGCTGCAGAAAGACAACCAATATGGCAAAACAAAAAAATGGGGAAGAGTTATGAATAATCACTATCCAAAGTATTTAAAATCAAAATCAGGCAAAGAAGTGATGCACCAACCTGTAATGCTCTTTTTAATATACAGGGAAGCAAACTTCACACGGTCATTCCTTCTTATTCTGTATCTTTATAGAAAGACTTTGTAGAACATTTTGGGTATACATCAGAAATGTGGGAAACTGGTTCTCTAGGCAGCAAAATCTGTTATCTATAAGGTAAAAACATGAATGGAGTTTTTAGTTCACAATATTAAAATATATGGCATTTTTATTTAATATGGAAATATACTTTATCACAAAAAGCATTAGTCACTAAATATTTTTATGATTATGTTATTTATTATATTATTATAACACAAAATGGATGTTATATAATTTTATTTACAGAAATAATTAAAAGAAGGACCATCCTTCAAGGTACATTCTGGAATATCCCCCCCAGGAAAGTATCCTCTGGAGATGGGGACCTTCTGATCACTGAATCTTTTCCACAGTTGCCTGATGATGCCTATTCCTTCATTGAACACTGCCAGACTTAGGGTCAAAAAGAAGGAGGAATAATTTATTTCTGATTCCATAAGCTAAGCTAATGAAGTGTTCAAACCACTGGAGTCCTCAAGAGGCTAAATTGCTATGTGCCTTTGGAAAAGGGGAAACCAAACTGCCACAGGCACTTGCAGAGTCTGCAGTGGCAAGGAGTTACTTTAGATAAGATATGGCCAGACAGTCTTCACAGTTCCCACAGGCCCAAGTGAAGAAAAAAGTTATTGAACTATTGAAATATTGAACACAACACTGATTACTTGAAAATACTAGGGGTTTGTTTCTATTCTTTTTATGAATACTTTCTTTATTTTGTGTGTGTGTGAGCATTTACGGGGCACTTTTATTGAACCAAAATCAAAAGGGTTTTTTAACTGAGCCTTCCTGAAAAATGTTGGAAGACATTTTACTCCTCTGTCTGTGTAATTAGTGTTCAAGCCAGTTTATAAAGTTCCAGTGCAAGTGCAGAAATGCTATTGACTAGTACTTTAACTTCATATTGGAGAAGATTCCCTTGTTTCTTGGTCTAAGTACTCAGAGAATTCAGAGTTCTTGAATACACTGACTTTGGACTGAATAAAAGATTTTAGGCAAGAAGACTTTTAAATAAATAACTATAACCTCAAAAAAGACATTGTAAGTTTACTTATACAACATACTGCTTTGAGAAAAATCAAACCAAATTTTAATTGTGAATGTGTTGAATTAAATATTTTTTGCTCAATATAAATATAAATTCATATTTATAAATTAAATAGAATGAAGAACAAAAAAAGCCAAACCAAAACCAACAACACCAAACCAAAATCATTCCTCTTCATTAGCAGCTGTGAACCCTTCTAATAATCAATTAGCAGAATGGTTTGATAAGAGGAAAAAAGATTATTTTGAAGTATTATCATTGTCATGTTAAAGTAAATAGCAGTTTAAGTGTATGGCACTTGGCAGAATTCCTTACTTTTGCAGCAGTTGTTGGAGAAGGGCATGACCTGTATTCATATTCCTAGTCTATTTGAGGGAAGCTGTGCTGTTATGCAAAGTAGCTCATTTAATGAGCATGAAGACATCCAAGAGTGAAATACTGACAGTATCATTGTTACTTCTTTTCTCGTTTCTCATAATCTTCTCATTTTATTGACTCCCATTTTCTAGCATGCATAGAACTAATATTTCTTGCAATTAGATTTGGACATTTCCCTTTTTTTTTTTTAATTTTAACTCAAGATTGTAAATCTTCCCTCTTCTTTTTTTCTGTGTTTCTCAGAATTCTTTTGTCTAGTTTCTCTTTATCTAACCTAAGTTTACCTAAAGCTTATCTAAGTCACCTAAAGACATCCATTTGTCTGGTCTCTTGTTTCAGGCAGTGAAGGGAAACAAGTCTTTCTGAGGGGCTATTCTTCTTAATGTATATTTATATACCTCTGCAAGTACGAATTCCTTTGTATTAAAAGGGACCTAACAACTAGTTCAAACTTTAGCCATGTGATAAAGTTGGATGAGACAAACCCAACTTCAAGAAGTATTTGTGATGTTGTTTGTAACTGGAACAAAACTGGTCGATCGCCTTGCCTCTAGTTCAAATCTGTCCTTTTTTCATCTTTTCCCTTGAGCAGCTACCACCTTTTCTCACTATAATGTTTACCACATCAGCAGGACAAAATCAAGCAGGCTACCCAAGATGAAATGCTTCAGTCTGTATTCTTGGTTCACTTGGGATAAATTTCAATGTATAAGAGACATTCTCAAAAATGAAAAATAGCATGGAAAATGATACCTCAATTTTAAATTCTTTCAAATATTTCTTTTATGTGATTAAATAAATTTAATAATGAACACTATCATCAGTTGTACAATGGTAGCATACTTGAAGTCTAATTTGCATGGTATTCAAGCTATACATGAATTTAAAATAAGTTGAGAGTGCATTGTCTAATGTAGGTTAAGAAAGAAAGAAAGGAAAGGTCTTCACAAAATTCAATGATTGACTTATTCTTACAGAGAAAAGGAGAGGAGGGTTTTTTTGTAATGCAAAAAAATAGCAAAGAATGATTATCAATCATCTAAATTATCTGTACACAAAGTGAGATATAGAATAATTCAAGGAGACATAGAAGTCATTAGATGTCAGATAGTTCTATCTCATTAGCACAATAAAAACTTAGTTTGATGTTTCACATCACTTGATCATCAGAGAGCAAGATCCATACATAATTGATAAAAACAGAGAAAAGCTAGCGATTAGGGCAAACACTTATTTCCAAAGCTTTAACATGCCAATGGAATTAAAATTTGAGAAAACAGAGAACTTACCTTGTTTATATGATAAAGCTTAAAAAAGATAAAGAATGAATGGATGCTAAAGTTGTTCAAACTTTTCGCACCCTAAGATGTGCTTGTAATATTCATACATATGTTCCTATGCATTTCTGAAAAATCTTTAGGGCACTTTTTGGAATTTTAGGTGTTTGTGTGCTCTTAATTCTGACCCACTCAGTAATAAATGCACTCTTTATGAAAGAGAGGGATGTATTATTAGACAAAATGTTGAAAAACTTCGCCAGAGGAAAAGGCACACTTGATCTTCTTGCTATCAAAGTATTCATTGAGAGCAGGAGAATAAAAAGAATCTAGGTACTGGTGACCAAAATTGGTTGAATATAATGTAGATGGCTAGTGTATACTTGAAGTGTCCAGAAAATTCAAAGCAATGGTCGTAATAAAGGAAATATTAAAAACAAAGTATTGAATCAAAGCTGTTTTCCCAACAGTCTATCTGGTAGAATACAATAGATTACATCATCAAAACAAGGAAAGTGACCTTGTACAGTTTTATAAGAGACATATTTCACAATATTTGAGTTGGGGTTTTTTGGTTTTTTTTTGTCAAAAAACTAATTCGTAAGTTTTACGTTTTAATGCAACTTTTGTACATAAAAAATGCTTCGCATTATCAGTTTCTAGTTTTGAAGATATGACTTCATATTCCAAAGTCATAAAATCACTGATAGGGAGAATATTTTTCTCTGACCCTCGTATTTACAGAATTGCTGTTGTCATGAGGCCTCAGTCATATGAACATAGAAAAAGTTTAGCATGCTTTTTAAAAAAATATTATTTATTTATTTAAAATAGTCAAGATATTTTCCTACTGTACTTTTCTGTATGTTGAAAAATGTTTGGGAAAAGTTTTGGAGAAAGCATGACCCAAGTTAGACCATCATATTTTTCAGGTACTTGAAGGAATGCATGCACCATGTGGTTGACTATTATAAAAGCAGTTACACTTTTAGAGGGAGTCCATATCCAGTGTAATGGAATTTTTTGAAATCATTTTCATCATGTATCAGATTAAGGGAAGAATAAAGAAAAGTTTGCAAAACTCAAGCACAAACAAGAAAAGGTAGATGCATTTTTGCAGGAGACACAATTAAAGCAAAAATTAGGCAAAAAAAAAAAAATTTTTGTATCACATGCAAGCTTTTAACGAGACTCTCATTCTATAATATTACAAGCCTATCACCCTCTGGGTTTTTTTAATGCCAGTTTTATGCCTCATCCTCTATGTTCATATTGTTTATCTTGTTTTGAAATATTAAAAGGCATAAAATCCCATCTGACTCTAAACAACAAGCAGCTTGAATAGATTGGCACCTGTGATACCAACAATTTAAATCATAAGAAAACAACTTAATAAGGGAGGATTTTAGTAGCTTTTGGCATTCCACATATCTCATATGATACCTCTGCATCATTCACTATCAACTGACCATCCAGTTGGAAATAAATGAAGATACTTTTTCAAAGACTGAATATATTCAAAAAGTCTCTCTCTAGAAGAATAATCTTTCTCTGTCATTCTTTTACCTGTTTTGTATGTGTATATATATGTATATATATTAATTCAAATTTATATTTTCTCCTTGCTGTTTTCCCTTCATTTTTTGAATGAATGAATGAATGAATGAATGAATGAATGAATGAATGAATGATTGAAATGCTGCAGTATTACTCTGAGTCACATATGTTGTTTTTAAAAAGGTGAGGTGGGATTCTGCTGCTAATTAGTACTAGACCCTAGTGCTGCTCTCCAATATTCTACGTCTGTTAGGTGCCTGCTTTGCCACAACCATTTTTCCAGTTTGAAAAGTAATGGTACCAATTGTCAATGTTTGACAAATATAGACAGAAAAGGAATCTTTAGTGACAATTTCATGCATCCATTTAGTTTCAGATGGATTTAGTTTTTAGAGATACTTAGCCCTGGGTCCAGTTTTACAGCATAAATAGTTGAGAGTAGATAAAAATCCAGCTAAAATTGTCTTGTGTTTGAATACTTTGCAGTCAACTGAAAATATGGTCAATATATATTTTCCAGATATTTTTTACCTGATTTCCCTAAGATATTTTCAATTGAAGTGATCACTGTAATACAAGGGAATGTCATGTATAGACTAGATATGAATGAGAAGACAGCTTTTTGACACAGGAGCAGGTAAAATGCAAATAAAACTTTGCCTGCTGTGAACAGTAAAATGTATCCTTGGGAAATTATGAGACTAACTTAAGGAACAAAGTACTCACATTTAGTCTGAAATGATGGCTTTATGGACAGAATAGCAAAAACCGCAATTTAGAGAAAAGGAGAGTTTCATTCCATATTTAGTATTAATTTTGAAAGCCAATCAAACACTTCCTTGAGCATATTGGATACTCACCATGCAATAAGGTAGATTTGCAAAGGAATAAAACTAAGATGATGCAATTATTTTAAGAATACAGACTTTCAAAAAATAAAAAAGTCCCCTATTCAGTAATTTTAAAATATCATTTAAAGTGGTGTAATCTGGGACACATTTTGACTGAAATATACAGATCTGATATGTATGTGTGTCTATCTGCCTATCTTCAAAAACACAGTTATGAAGGAATCTGAATATGACATGTGCTACATTGCTTCGTATAAGTTAACATATATTTCATCGTGATAGCAAAACCTAAGAAAAATTAGCTATTAGCCAGAAAAAAATAAAACATATCTTCAGTGTAAGTCCAAGTTCTTTTCGAACACAATATTCTCGGGGTCGGCTGCTTGTTCTCTGCCCCCGAGGTGAGTTGGGTGGTCCAGGGAGCGACCCCAGGCTCTGAAGAATGAGACTGGACTCTTTGCTGTTCGGTCTTCAGGTTGTTTATTAAGTCTTATCTACAAAATTTTCTTCCTGGCAGACAGAGGTCTGACCAGCAAGGCAGCCACGACGCTCTCCGACCGCCCCCGAGGCTGCTCTGTCTCTTATACCACAAATTACGTATATCATATTTACCTTTACCTTCCAATACCTATCACCCATGTTGGACAGTGCACCCCTTCCCCAAACCAATCCCTGAGTGCCAACACCACAGCAGAAGATGGAGAACAAGAAGAAGAAGGAAGAAGGATGAGACACGCCCTGTTCCCTCCATCTTGTCCCCATTACCTTTATACAAAATTTTTTAAAACTTATATTTTCACCCTGTGTACACCTTATAAAAACACCCTTTAAACCTGTGACACCTTCCAGCCCTCATACCAAACTGGCAATTCATTTGCAGGATCGAAATCCAGCCACCAAGTGTTCTGGGCATCATGCCAAGATCTCCGAGCCCCCTGACGGGGTTTCGGCTCTCGACGTGGTCTCGGGGGACTCCTCACATCCGGAGTGATGTGCAGAGTTCCCACACAATATATATTGTTTTGTGATTTTCTGTTTATTATTATGATATCAAAAATATTTAGATGAGACAATAGTGATATCTGTAAGTGAATGTGCATATTTAGGATTGATTTTGAAGACAGATGCCCAAACAACACTGCTGTCTAGCTTAGAACTTCTCTCTGTAAAAAGCAGTGACTTGAAAGAAAATTTAACTTTGCAGATCCTGGTAGAAGCCTGACTTTGAAAGTAGAAAGCATGATCCAAATAATCTTTATGGAATTATTCGGTTATCACAACCCATTGTTTCCATGAAAAACATCCTAGAACTAAGTACCTCAAGGGACATACTGTACTTATTTAAATTTTTTCTTAAAATGAAGTATTTGCCTTTTTAGTTCTCTGATAAGACTCCCTCACATTTCATTATCTGATAGTACAGAAACTAAGAAAAGAGGAAATAAAATTCTCTCTTTTCATGTAATGAAAGAAACTGTGTAAAAACATTCAAGGACACCAGATTAATTCATAGAGGAAATTATTGTACTAAACTATTATACACACGTATGTAAAAATACATTATTTGAACATGCTGTATCTTTACAGAGTGATAGCATAACAACAGCTGATTTTATAGTAACCTGTTTAACAAAAGAAAGAGAGTGAAATTGATCAGTTCTAATTAGAAAAGAGAAAAAAAGAGCCATATTAAATAGGCTTAAAAAGAAATAAATCACTGACACATGACCACAAAGGTAGAGGCATACATGAGTGAGTTTCAAAGTGTAAATTATCCATGTTTCTAAGATTCAATTTCCTCAATTTTTTTCCTAAATGCCTCTGAAGAAGACATCTATACCACAGGAGGTGAATATGTAGGTTTTCTGGTTTTCCTCTGACCAGGACTAAGCAATAAGAAATAAGTAGCTTGATGCATTTTGTGAAATGTCTGGGAAAAATAAAATAATAATACAAAAACTCTTTCTTTCTAATGAGGTAAACTTTGAGAAATTAATTATCCTTATGAAGGCAGAAAAAAAGTTAATCTTTTCAACCAGAGTTGGTTTTTGCCAAATTATCTCAGTTTTCTGAGGGACCATACTTCAGCAGAAAAGAAAGATGATGCATGTATTTATAATTTTTTTAATATTTTTTTCCTGAACCACTTGATCTTATACAGTAATCAAATTATCCTCTCGCAGACACAAAGGAACAGATTTATCTGTTTAAAACTAATGTGACCAGAGACACCTGAGGCTATTCAAAGCATTTCCCTGCTGTTGGTAGATGTGACATGTGGGCTAAAAAAGATTCACTCTCTTTCTCTAGCAGCAGTTGGAGGCAAAACTGGATACTTGAAAGTGCCTAAGATATCACTATGATCACTTTTAAAAATTGTAAATTAGGGTGTCTTTCCAAAGAGTTAACAAGTTTCATTACCAAGGTGTAGATAGTGAGTTTCTGAATGAGGAACAGCTGACTTCAGGCAAAATGATTTCTGATAGAAAAAAAAAAAAAAAAAAAACAAAAACCTCTAGAGGGTACTGAGTCAGTACTTTCTATTTACAGCATATGATTTATATTTTATAGATTTAGATTTATATTTTATAGTGTGACAAGATTGTAGCAAAGAATCATCCTATATTATAGAAAGGCTAAATCTTGACCTTGAGATAAGGCATCTCTAACCTTTAGAGTAAGATTAATGTGGTTATCTGTCTGGAAACCAAATGTTTTTATTTATTTTCAAAGCAAAGTTGGTTCAATGGACCCTTTCATCTATTCTTCCTTATGACAATACAAACTACAGAAAGATCAGCTGAGGCTTTGAGACAAAAAAAAATGATCTTGGTTTGTAGGGAGGGGGATGCCAACAGAACCTTCCTGAAACAGTTTTTAATTACATTCTATTTGTATGGCTTGCATATTCTGATCTCTTTAGCAAATGTTAGGAATATGATTGCTTTTCAAATTTCTGTGAAATTAATTTTAGTGAGTACGACAGTAAATATCTGATATGCACAGATCCCATGAGGAAAAGCAACCACTGAAGAGAGAGAATGATATTGTAGGACAGGTAGTTAAGTAAGCCAAGCAGGGGTAAGAGAAGTTGTAGTTTGTTTAATGGTGTTTCTTCACAAAACCTGTTTTATTTCTAGCATGACAAACACTAGGACACAAACACTTCCCTCATAACAGTGAGAAATCCCTTTGGCAAGTAAAAAACTTTACCATGCATTAAAAATGTATGTGTGTTTATCTACAGGATATCACTTTATTTTCAAATGAAGAGGGCCAGAGACTCTGTTCTATGCACAAGAGATTCTCATTCACTAGTCATTTATTAGTAGTCATTATGTTCAATTATGGTCACAGAGAGTAAAGAAAACTCAACAGTTGAAATGTTACTATACAGCCTGCATATAACCCCTTCCCTCTTTATCTTTTCAGTGGTTTCCCAGGCAAAGTCCTGGCTCTGTTCAGTGAATTTTCCTGCCAGATTTTGAATCACACATAGCCTGCCAGGTCTCTCCTAACACACATCTGCTGCTGTACTGATTCCCCTCAGTAACCTGCTGCTCTATCTGATGCTGGCTGAAGTTCCTGTTCCTGCCAAGGCAGGACATGCTTAGACTGTGCCCGGCAGCCGGGCTGGCCCCAGCTGTGGGACTTTGCCATTGCTGCTTCTGCCTGGTTTCCATTCTGTGGCCTGAATTTCCTGCTGCAATACTTCTTTTGTCTCAAAAAGATCCAAACTCAGTTCTGAACACACCTGTGCAAGAAGTCTAACGAGTGAGGTCCTTTTGTTAATCATGCTGGATTAATTCTTATCTACCTCCCTATATGTTTCCCCTGCCTTTGGTTCTTTGTTTTGGCACTATCTCCTGATCTGAATATAAATAAAAAGATGCTTGGATTTTTATTTTCATTAGAATTTAGCACTGCTAGGCTAATGTACATGAAAAAGAATTGATTGAGCACTACCCTGGCACATGCATTAGCCCTAAAACTTATACATGCAATGAGTTCCTTGTTACAATTTTGCACTGAAGAATCACAAAACTGCTGTTTTGTTTTCCAATTATTAAAATTGGAGAAGTTTCCAGAAGCTGAGAGATCAAGAAGCTATCTATCTTCAAAGAAACTCCACTGTGTGCCAACAGCCACCTCACTGATGAAGAGCTAAAACCTTGAGCTGATAAAGCTACACCTTAGCACACATTACAGCAATGTTATTTCCCACCAATTTCCATATTTAGTAGGAAAAATGATGTTTTCCTGGACCTTTTGCAACACCAAATCCTTTTTTTTCCTTTGAACAAGTTTGTTGCTCAGTTAGTGGTTGTTCAAGTTATATTTGATAGCATGAGAGAGGGGAAGAAACAATTTTCTGAAAAAATAATAGGTAGAGAAAGCATTTTTGGAAAAGTATTTGAGCAAATAAATCTCTTGTGGAAATCAGTGTTAAACAAAAAAAAAGTGCAATTACATACACACACACACATGCACACACACTCACAAACGCACACACTCTGTGTGTCACGTATACATTTATTTATGTCTTTATTGATTTACATGAAGGGGTAATTTCCTTCAGAAACATGTTTCTGTACTGTAGAGGTTCATAAAGTGTGCACTTTAAGTAGCATATAACTCTGTGACAGATCACAGCATATATTACCATAATTGTTGTTGCTCAAGAAGTTAAAAAATTTAACTTTTCATTATAAAAATTTGCCTAGCCACACTTTTCAGCATAAATTCAATTCAGTCTAAATAACATGTCTGTTGCTCTTACTGTCTGGTTTAGGTAGGTTTATTACTTCTGGAGTGCTAGCAATATATTTTATAAGGAGAGATAGAAGAAGAATATGCTCTAAGATTCTATTGCAAATTAGAGTTACTGCTGTCCTAAGGCCTTCGATGTTCTTTTTGTTCCCAAGAGGGGAATCTTTTTAATGGGATTCTGTGAAAAATCCCTGCTGGACATGTGGGTCATATGACTACAGGAATTGGAATTGTCAACAACATGCATTTTAAAAATACATTTTCAATTCTCTCTGTTTGTGTAATGGTTTTGAGCCTTCAGGGTTTCCATTTTCAAATGTTTACTTCTTCTAGCCTAAGTACTAGAAACTATACTCTTTTATTCATGTCAGCAGAAATGCTTCTATCACTAAATCATTCTAGAATCTAGGAATCAAGGAAAACATGCCTGAGTTTATGCACATGCCTTTTATAAGTATTTATATAAATAATATACATATCCATGTATATATATCTATTCTAAATTTTATACAAATATATACCTACAGGCAATATCTATTAATACTACTCCCTCTGTTCCTCAGTGATAAGTTCCCCAGCATCACCACTATCACTATCACCTTGGAAACACCTTTGGTTCATAATAAAAATCTGTTTTATGAAGTAAATCAATATCAATATTTTGCAATGACAAACAAGAGAAGAATATTGATTTGAGTTTGAAATTTTCCTTTTGTTTTCAGACAGTTTTTGTAGTTTCCTAGGTTCATATTATTCCCAAATAATAAAATATCCATGAAAGAAAAAATCTACAAAGAAAAGATTATCATTGTCAATAAATTATCATGATCCTAATACTAATTATGAACACTGTTTGATTGTGCCCCCTGTATGCTCTCTGAGCTCAGCCAGGACACTGCTGTTCTCAGAGTGTACCTATCAGCTTGTTCTCTGTTATGGCAAAAAAAACTTTTTTCAGAGAAGCATCCATTAATATTTGCAAAGAAAACCAAAGACTGGAGTTTCATTATTTCCTGAACACACAACAAGTCAAAATTTTTTTCTTTTTAAATTTCTCTTCTGAGAAATAAATATTTCAGTATTGTCCTTAACATTTTGAAGAGTAGACAAGATTCCAGGAGTGCAATTTTTTTGATCTACCTATAGTATATGAAAAAATTCTAGTTATTTTTCATTATTTTTTCCCCCTATATCTACTGGTCACCACAAATTCATCCTGACATTGTTAGATCATGAAGACTACAATAGCTCAAACTTCCTGTATTTAAATTTTCCCCTTTTTTACATTTGATTTTTACATTATATAATTTATAGTTTACATTATATAGTTCCTAATATGTTAATAAAGGGTGGGGTTATTTTTTCTGTGACATACATCCACACATATTTTGGCATATTGCAGATTCTTACAGAGATTTGAAAACTTTTGATCTAAGCTTGCTGTTTCTGAAAAAAGAATTGACTTCATGTCCTCAAATTAAAATATTTTGACTAATGTTGTATATAGTATTCAGACTGTCAGATGGTGTCTTCCATAATTGATTGCCCTTCCAAAATTTCTTCCAAAGCAGGTTATAGTATCTGATAGGCAATAAATTATAATGAAGTGAGTTTTGTCACTGAATTCATAATGCGTCTGGTCTTTCGGTGTGTAATTTTACAGCAAGATGCCAAAGATTCATTTACTTGAGACTGAACATGTTTGATAAAAAACTCCTTATGAAAATGTATTGTTTTGACTGCTGGTTTAAAATTGCACATTATGTAGGCATTAAATTAAACTGAACAGGGTAATTGTTGATTTTTAATTTATTTTAATGTAATTATAATTTTTTCCATGGATTGACTTAATTAATTTGTGATGTAAATGTAAGATTCATTTTGATGGAGTAAAAGGCATTCCAAAGTAAAGCTCTGACAAGATGTTAATTCACTAATATTTAGTTAGGATGGACTTATAAAATACTTTGTAAGGAGTAGTAACAAGCAGAGCATAAAAATCATATGCCAGTTATTATTCTGTCAGTACAATGTATTCTGAAGATATTGCATATGTACAAAACACAGCCTCCTATTTTGCCTGAAACACCCTTTATTTCATGAACCTCATAAAATAACATGAAAAATTTCAGATTTGATATTACTTCTGTTAGACCTCCTCTGCAATTAGTCCTTTAGAGACAAAAACTCTCATTGGCTTCAATTTGCATTTTTTTCTTATTCTGCATTATAAAAAGAAAAACATCCATGGAAGCTGAGATGTAAAATTTTCATCAGCAAAGACCATTCTTCAATAATTTTTATAGTTCTGAGGTCTAATTTTTCTCTAAATTCTTGATGTCTAACTCTTTTTCAGCCGAAACTGCAGCATCACTGATAAGGTATCAAGGCTCAAGTGTCACCATCACCTTTTGTGGCCTTATGGGCTTAATATGATGTGCTGCCCATTCCTTCTGAGACAGATCTATAAAAAGAGATATTGCAATGCTGAAAATCAAGGTGATGAAAGGAAAAGAACCAAAGCTCACCCTTTTAAGTAAATTATAGGATGCCCTACTGTATGAAACTCTGAATGCTTGAGAAGCCACATGCTTACACAACTCCCATGTCACAGTGTTTGAAGACAGCCAGCATTCTGCAGTCTCTTTCCTTGGCAGGGCCAGAGGTCTGCAGGGGTTTCCCAGGAGCATACAACTTTAGGTGATGGCAGTGCCCATAACACAGACAGAGGAGCATTCACAGAAGAAAACATTTAATGAGGTCAAACACATACTAACCACAATAAAGGTTGGGACATTTTCTGTGGCATCTTTTGGTAGTTATGAAGTAGAACATGTGTTTTGTTATGCAAGAGCACTTCAAACAACACACATTTTAGTCTGAGCTAGTTGAAGCTCCCCCATTTATGGTACTTATCAATATCCTTTGTAAAATACTGTGACATTTTCTACAATGACACTGCTATTTCTGCAGATCCCATCACATTTTTTGAGAAAGAGATTTCCAATTAAAAGAAATGCAGCCATTCACATCAGTAAAGTTCACTTAGTTTTCTGTGAGGTGCGTTTATACATGTGTACAAAATAAAGCATGTGCAGGCACCTGCACACACATTTTCACATCTTACTTTTCTGAAAGTTGAATTCCCCAGCAATGTGTTGGCAGCTTACCTGAAGAGTGGCAGAGAAATTATGTGCAGCTAGGCCCAATTTGATTATCATGGGGATAACCCCCTCAGTCAGGTCTGGCCTTAGATGCCTGAAGCATTGAGCAGGGATGACAACAGTGAGATGCTTCTGCTTCCTTACTTTGGCAGCATGAAAACCCAAGCATAGAGTTCTCCCAAAGCAAATTCATGGGGTAAGAGCAATCTTGCTCTGAGAACTCACACATTACTCATTTTGCAACCCTCATGTAACAGCTTTGCATATTCAGGTTTCAATTCTACGGACCATACAGGCATTTTTAAAATAATCCCTAGTTTTGTATTGCTTTATATATTTTACTATGTGAATGTATATCATACATTACATGCACTAGGTTATTAAGAAGGGAAATTAATAATCTGAGAGAGCAATGCAACATTTTTCCTTTTACTTGTGTATTTATATTTCATCTTTTCAAAAAGTAGTTTTACCTGACATTGTGTACTATGAACAACAAACACTGATCTTGAATAAATAAGAATTTAAAAGGAAATACTGGGGGATTTTGAAATTATTTTTGCTACTTAAACCTTGTCACCCCGACAGTGGGAACAAAATTATGGTGAGGTCAATTTAATCTTTGTGACATAAGCTGAAATGTAATATTTTGAGGCCATTTGACTTGAATTAAAAATTTTGGATTCTAACAAAAAATTTTTCAAACAAAATATCCTAACACCCATGATTATCCTAAATTTTTTTGTTAAAAATTCTAGTCTATTTCTATGTGGGAATGACTGGGGTAAGACCAAGTGCCAGATTCAGCTGTATCCCTGTACAGCCTGCAGGATACAAATGATGCTTTGCTATTTTCAAGGCTTTAAAAAAAGAGCCTCCAGCAAATCAACAAACAGTATCACGGAGGTTTAGGCAGAGAACATAAAGTCTTTAATTTCGTTCAAGATAAAATCTGCCCAACAAGGGATAGGTCAGGAAGACTCACATAGCTGGTTTGTGCCATGACCCATGCAGGACCTTAGCTGAACCTCCACAGACCAAACACTTAAGAAAAGGAAAATTAAATGGGTAAAACACAGTAAAAAGTGGAATCAACAACTAGCACTAGGTTTTTAATGTTCAGGGTGACATTGATATGGGTACTGTATATGGGCAAAATTCAAGATCTCAAAGCTGGGCTACAACACCAGAAGAAAAAATAATGGTAAACTTACTTCATACATTATTATCTCAGTAGATTGTTCAGTTTCAAAACCTCCAGAAAGTCTGAATCCCAGATCTTTGTATTGGCTCAGAAATCTGCTGGCAGTGGGCAGTGTGTTCTTCTACTTGACCAAATATTAAGAAGCACTGAGCTGAAATTTTGTGACCCACGCACTCTACTCTTCCCAAATGGGAGAATATAATCTTTTCCTAGTTAGATTCCAAACTTTCAAAGTTAAAGCAAATTGGTAAATTTTCCTGATACCTGATGTTATTTTTGCATCATCTGTTTCAGTAGGGATTTCAATAATATTCCTTTTTTTCCTTATTCATTTACTCAATTTTTCTTAATATCTTACATAATTTTCCAGAAAAAAAACCCTCAAAAACATCCCTATCTCTTTACACAACCTGTTTATCTATGGACACCTGCCATTCTACTACCTTTAAATACTAAGAAATATGTACATGTTGATTATACTCTTACCATGTGGGTGAAGTACTCATACAAGTAGAAAAAAGACATTTTCATCCTAGGTTTTGAAGGCAAAGGAATAGAACACCGTATCACCTAAAAATATTCCAGGAAGTTCTAAACTTCTTCAGCATAGAAAGTCTCAAGTTGCAATATATATGCCAATGCACATCAATTTGTGGTTATAAGTGGCAAAAAGGACACTGACTCAGTACCAAAAATTATGTTGACTTTGTGTTGCAGCACAGTAAATGTTCAAGACAAGCATGCTAATGAGCTTATACCTGGTCCTCTACAATGTACTTAATCAATGGTTTTTTCTTCATTTAGCCAATGAACTGAAAAATCAACTGAGAGGTATCTAATATAGATGAGATGACTGAAGTTACTACTTCTGTATTAGTTACAGAAAGATCAAGGAGCAGGGCAGACATTGAACTTCTAGATGGTTAAGTAAAATGAAATAAACACAGAACTTTCTATTGAAAATAGTAATAATGCAAAAAAATTCTTGCTGATTTTCTTCACAGAGAACTCAGTATTCAGGCAATAGGTGTTTTCTCAGCAACACCCTTGGGAAAATACATTCAAGGATTTATGGCTCTTTTTTTTGTCCCCTACTTTTTATAAAACCTGGACAACTTCACTGTCCCATTTTCATATAAAATAAAGATACTAGATATGAACCAAGCATTCTTACACTTTGGTTTGCCTAGTTCATTCATTCAGGTGCTAAATAGTGCTGGCTATTGACTATCACTGGAATTCACATGCAGTCTTACTCAAGAATAATAAAAATACCTTTTTTTTATTCCCATCATACACAGCAGTTTTTAAAAGTTTTAACAGAAAATTATTTTCTAATTCAGTAATTCAAACCCAGACCAAATTGAATCCCCTCTCACAATGCATATGATGGGGAAAAAATTAATATATACGTGATAGTATTACAAATGTTCTCAGAATATTAACAGGAGGAGTTCACATTTAAAAATATCTCCTTCAGAGTTAATGTGAATTGGTAATAATAGGATTAATTATAAATTTTTTAAAAGAGAAGATTTGATTTACTGGTTTTTGCTGCCTTATTTTCCTTTTTAGATCAGTAGTATTTGTTCAGTGATTGTTGTGTTCCAATATTTATTTCCTTTTTAAGGAGATAAAAATGATGTAAGTTATGGACCAAAGATTAATTGTTAAGAAACTTCTAAATTTCCACTCTTTGAAAAAATAAAAAAGAACAATGAAGTCCAAGAAAATGAAAAAAGAAATTGCAATCTTATGAATTGCTTTCTATTTCAAAGTGAAAATATTGAAAATATCATCATCATTTTTTGTTTGTTTGTTTTGGGTTTTTAAAAAAATGAATTGAGTATTTGGGGGAAGTGGTTTTCAGGTCCTTGAAAATGTAATCCAGATCAATAGAAACATTTACAGTACAAACCCATGAAATTGGTAACACTGTAAAGATTCTCTCCTTCATAGTTCTGGAAGTTGCTGAGTTTGAGAAAACTAAAAGAACTTCAGAGCACTGCAAGAAATGAGGCAGATTGCCTCCACTGATTCATGAATTTTTACAGTCTTTTCACATCAGGGCAAAGAGTACTTACACACCTGTGAAGGGAATAACCATAAGCAAAAAAATAGAATAAAACAAAAAATTCTAAAGGGTAAAAGAGTAAAAACAATTAGAAACCAAACATTGGAGTGGGCAACTTTAAGCAACAAATCCCTTTCATAAACTAACCATCTTCATAAACAACTAACCACCAATCCAAACGACAGCATAACAAAGCATGAAACATGTAGAAAAGGACCCTTTTTTTCAATCACCTGGGGAATGACAAACTATAAGAATTCCCAATGTATGTTTGAAGAGTACAGCGTTCTTATGTATTTGACAATAAAAAGCTGCAATATACAGTTGGGAATGTCACCAGTAAGCTGGATGAAGGGCCAAAGTTACCCTCAGCAAGTGATTAAAAACTGCTTGCCACTTTAAAAACACAGCACAAACATAAATTTGACTGGGAGAAAAGAAGCAATGTTTTTAAACTGCAAGGGGAAAGATTTAGATTCACTATAAGGAACAAATTTCAAAAGGATGGTAAGGCATTGGAAGAGGTTACTCAGAGAAGCTGTTTAAGCTCCATCCCTGGAAGTGCTGAAGATTGGACAGGGCTTTCAGCAATCTGTTTTACTGAAAGATTTCTCTGCTCATAGCAGAACATTTGGATTAGATGATCTTTAGAGATCCTTTCAATTCCAAGTCGTTGTATGAATCTATGAAATTTGTTTTCAAAGGGAGAAAACTGGTAAATATGGAAAAAACAACACCAAAGAAACAGCAGGAAAATATCTTCCACTCTGAAAGTTGGTCTTTTGAGTATCATAAAATTTATCATGATTTTACTATGCATTGTATTCTCTGAGTCAGCTCCAAGCAAAACAGTAGCTGAAGGAAATATAAGAATCAGATAGTCACTGTGAGATAAATGACAGTATTTTAATTAAAGACACGACTCAATATTCTATTTTATCCCATCATCTCCCAAATTTACCTATATTTCTTTCCCAAATTTCCCTAGATCTAAGCAAAGTTATGTGGAGATTATGTGCTATAACTCACAGTATTAGATTAATGTTTTGGACACAGTTCTTAACACAAGGAAATAATTGTTAAATATATAAATCTACACATTATTCACATTCAGAAGTCATATTCTGTTTGCAATTCCTAAGTGTTATGAGTTGCATGATATATAAATATTTACAAGAAAAAGCATAGGTATTAATAATAAAGATAGCAAAGACATGGTAATATTTGAGAGTTTGCTTCTCATATTCCAGATTTTACAAAGCAGTCACAACAGGTTTATTGAGCTTTAGGTCTATGATTTCATATGCTTTCTAGTCATAAAGTTTCTTTGGTAAAACAAGGAAAAAAGTCTAAACTTGCAATCGAGCAGATGTTCAATACAGTAGTGAGGTATTTCACTATGGATACAAGATTGTTACTATTGTTACTACAGTACTACTGGGATAGTTGCTTCTGGCCTTTTAAAACAAAATCTCTGTTAGAAAACTTCTAGACTCTTTACTGCATACCTGTGATATGCATAGAATTTCCTATGAGTCAGATAGATCAAAAAAAGTAATAAAATGGGAAAATGCAATTGCACAAAAATTATAGAGGACATGGTACTGAACACCTAAATAAAACACAAAAGATGCATAACATCAGCTAGATTACTTTTGTGTTCAGAAACATGACATTTATTAAGGTTTTAATGGATAAAAATATATGTGGCCAAATTTTCAAAGATGTTACTAACAGTCATACATTTTACAAATATTATATGCAACTTAGAAAATAGGATTTCTTAATTTCTCCATTTCTCATTATTTTTAATGAACGCAACAAAGACTTTGTAAATTTCCAATATAACTTGTTTACTGTTTTCATCTAAAGAAATTAAAGAAAAGGAAATACTTTAACTTCCCCAAATAAGCAATTTTCATATGCGAAGTTATTGTTGGACCAATTATTGAAATATTTAACTCTTCATATTACAAACTCTGATTTCATATATAACTTTGTTAAGCATAAGCCTTTTAAAATGAAAATTTCCAATTCGCATGAAAGGCACCAGCTGAATTTATTAGGAAGAAACAAAGAGGTGGGGGAATGAATTATGAACATTTGTAAGTAGAATTTCAGTTACTTTCACTGAAGGTTTTATTACTTTATGTATTGGGGAGGAAGGTCCACTGAATTATCACTGACATAATTTCTGTAGACTATTAATTCACATGGGTTTGATCACATTAAAAATACTGGGATAAGATTTTGAGTTTTTAGATAGTATTTATTTCAGGATTTGGAAACACCTGGATTATGCAGAAATGGCACATCCTGAGACCTCCAATTAATAAAGAGACAACCAGTTAGGAGGCTGATCACACATTGTGCCTCTGAATAGGCTTCTCAGATGGAGAAAGAAAGGCCTAGGAAAAACGTAACCTGAAAATGGAAGAATATGCATGAAGGGGAATGTCATGGAGTATTCAGGGACATCATGATGTTTGAGACCGGTAACTTCAGCAGCTGATCAGCACACACCAGCATGATTTTCCATCTCTCTTTCCTAGACTAGCAGTGATCTCCCTTTTAGAGGTGTGGAAGCCTATGTAAGTGTGCCTTTGAGGGAGGAAGGTATTCCCTTGGAAGCACTTCCACAGAACACATAGAAGGCTGACCTCTCATCTGTGTGCATATCTAGGAAGCTTTCTCAAATTCAGCAAATTTCTGTTCCAGAAAAACAAATCTCAATACAATGATTCCATGACTTTCTAGTCAAGGATATCCGAGAGGACTGTAACAAATCCCATTGAGCTTTCAACCAGAATCTATATGTTATTTTATTTGAAATAGTTTGCTCATATCTTGTTCAGTAATATTAACTGCAATCTTATACCTGCCGATAGCACACTTGCTTGTCACACTTTGATAGGGTAGAGACGTACAAAGTGCATTATTTGGAATGCAGCTGTTTCATTCTAAAATTACAGATTTCTATTTGCCATTGTATCATTCAGGGCCAAATTAGTGCCTTGCCTGTGAAGTCTGTAATATGTCTTTTCTTCTTGCAAGAAAGTAAATCTGGAATAAATCAATTGCCTTCATTGGAGACAACAAGTTTTAAAATACAATTTCAATGACAGCTTTGGAATATTTAGGTTTTAGAGAACATTGAATGGATTACTAGCAGTTGAAAGAATATTATTTTTTTTTTCTGCCCTGCAATAGTATCTAACCAGAATTTATTAATTATGTTCCAGAAGGAATTTTTCCTTAAAAATATTTTATTTCCTCCTTCTCACTTATAATTTCAGAGCTTAAACAGTGAGAAAATATCCTATCCAAGCAGTAAGAGGTTGGGACAGGAACTTCTCATTAATTTTAGAGAGGGGAAAAAAAGTATTTGCAGTTAATATAGTGCAAACCATGCTGTTTCCTGATGACTTTGCTACTTTTCTATGAATATGTTCCCCTATAAATGTTACTGCATGAAAACAACTTGAAACAAGACTTCTCTATTAATCAAGCTGAAATTCTACTACGTAAGCAGATATCTCATTCATAATGCAGAAGATATAACTGTCCTCCCTTAGTAGATATTACATTATTTCCACTTACTAATAAAATATCACAGATGCAATATCTCATACTGAACACCAAAAACTTATTTAAATCCCAGATTTTAATTTGTCAGCAATATTCCACATTGAATTTAGACTAATTTCCAAGTGCACTATGAAACTTAAATTAGATCAAACCAACCTACACCATTTTTTTCCCTTGGAAACCTGCTGGCAGGAAATTACGTTCTTTGTATCTGACCCCAAGCATGGCATGTTATATATTCCAACATACACCATGAAATTCATTAATATGGAGACTGTGTTAGGATTAATCTTGTTCTTATATTTTCTACCGTTCCCATTGGTATAATGCTATAATTTATATATCTTTGTTCACTCAAGGGAATAAAAAATATTGTGAGCATTATGTAGTTTTTGTAACAGAAAGTTGAACACACAGACAAGTTGCACAGAAAGCTTGAAAATACTGACAGCTAGGGAATGTCTTATATTTAATTTTTCATTTATCTAATTGAAATGACATCTCAAACTTTTTACATATAGCTGATATTGCTGTAATGAAAAAAGTTTTCTTGAAAATATGATTTTGCAGTCAGGGAAGGCATTTCCTTGATTTTAGTCCTGTCACATCATTTAAAAATAAAGATAACCTATTTCTATTTTCCCCTAAGATTGCATGAGGTTTAAATGAAGCTGTCATGACAGAAATGTAAAATGTGAAGAATAGTCTAAAAGATTACACAAAACTTTCACTTATGCTGTGGCTCTGCCATCAAAAGCTATTTGTTCCAATTTCCATACTAGCAGATGATGCAGAGTATGTCACCATGAATAGGAAAAAAAACAAAATAGATATGAGAGTGTATGGGACAGGGAGAAGAATAATCTAGTAGGACTGCTCTAAAATAAGCCCCAAAACAAGAAGCCAACAAATAAATCATTTATTTGGGGGAGGTTATTTACAATAACCTCCCCCAAAAATTATCCTGCTGGCAGTCCCCAAATTTAAACAAGTAAAATCACAATAGAGGGAGTATTTCTGTCATCACTAGGTAACTGTCATCAGCACTTTAAATTTATTTCTCTCAACACACACGATTACCTTTCTGACCTGACTTTGAATTTGGGGAGTTGTGATGAAGGATGAATAATACACCTGTGCCCATCTGGGTAATTTTGTTTTCAAGAGGCACTGTCTCACCAAGTAGCACCATTCCTCGTTGTATCAAGATGAAACAACTTCTCTTTTGTTCCATGAACCAGATGCTGCTGCTCCATGGGTCATAGTGTTGCTCTGAATTTGTGAGATAGCTTCAAGCAGTCTATAACAAATGTCCTTCATTTTGTGCCTGTTAAAGACACAAATCAGATCATTCTCATGCCTAAGCTATCCTCATCCTTATGGATCCAGAAACAATAGGTAGAGTTTTCCAGGACAATTTTCAGGATCATGTGGTATCAGAGATTCTAAAAGAGAACAGTTATTTCCTGCAGTCTTAAGGGACATTGCACTTGGTGCCATCTAGGAGTTGCTGAAGCATCTTGGCCATTGGCATGAGAGTAGTAGACCTGGTACCTCAGCTAAAGGAGATTTTTTTGTCTTCCTGGAGCAGTAGCTGTCCTGTCAAATAAATATTTTTCTAATATACACGCATAACTAATATTAGTAGTTGATGGCATAACTGTTACTACTATAAAAGTGAAATTATGAAGTGTTCCCTTAGGCCAGGTTTAGGAGGGACTGTGTGTTAAGGCAGTCCTTTAAACTGCGCCTATTTTATCTATGAATTGAACAGTTTTAAATTACAGGAATACTTAACTTGAAGTGTTACATTATTAATTTCAGGTACTTTATCATAACTGATGTTTCCATGGAGACAGGTTATGGATATTCATTGCAAATTATACTGCTACTAATCTATGAACCCTGTGAAAATTATCAGTATTAATTCCATGGATTTTATTTTTGCGTTCCTTGATAAATGTGTTGTGATGCTGACACTGTTCAATTTGCAAACCAGTATTAGCTGCCTTCTTCCAGACTATGTTGCAATGACTCCTGCCAAGCAAGCACTTGAAATATTGTCTCTTTTCCTTGCTAAAACAGCATAAGCAAAGCTTTTGTGAGAGTAAACACTTCAAAGCTTCAAAGAATAAGAATGATCTCTCTACAGGGTGAATGTCTAAACCTACTTCTACTGCAATGTTAAGTTGGTGTTTTGTTAAGGCCATAAACTCCATGGAGTAGAAGAATGCAAAATTCATCTCTGCTAAAATGGAATTTAGCCATCATATTTCAAGGGATGAAAGTGGAACTATGTAGCACATAAGTCAGTGATAACTACTTTTGAGATATTAAAAGAAAAGGAATACTGTACTGTCTTCTTTTCTTACATGTATTTTCATTTGGATTGGCTATATAAAGAAAATTTTTACCAAACTAGAGAGTCAAATCTACAAATATAATTGATATATATAATACAATATCAGAGCTAAGCAGACTGTTCAGTAAAATTAGCAGTCTACATTCTACAAAGATATTTCTTTACATTCTTACATATACTGAGTTCTCATTTTGCTGTAATCTTTAACTACCTAACCAAATAATTGAAAGTGGCTAAGAACAAAATATTTAAAATTAAGGGCTTTTTCTAACTTGATTTGATAGACCTAACAGGTTGCAGATATTATTGTAGTGGAAATACTTCTAGAACTGTAACATAATTGACACTTGAAGCAAAGGGTTCAGATGATAATAACATCAACTCCTTTCTTAAATTTATAAAAAAGAAAAATAGTAAAGTAAAACCTAAAATAACAATACCATTGTCTCAAATATAATAATAATGTTTAAATATGTCCCTTGCAAAGGGATGTCATGTCTATTTCCTGTGTTGTATGATTGTTGTCTAGCCAAAAATTTCCTGAAATGATCGTGGGAATAGCGAATAACACTGTTATCCATCAATACTTTCATTTTATAAGCATTAGTAACCAGTAAAATCAGCTTAGAAATATGATTTATTCAGCAGGGACACTATTAAGGAGAGTAAAAACATTACTGTGAGTGAGAGGTTTTATAAAATGTTATTTCATTGAACATCAATCTCATTATGATTTTTGAAATTCAGACAAAAATGACATATTCTCCAGCAGAAAGATAAAAATTTCCTCCAGGATGCCTCTCAACTGAGAAAAAAATATAATACGTGTGGCTAGATTTCCCTTGTGCTATTAAAAAACCCTAAAACCCAGAAAAACCACTGCTGATATTTTATTTTGCTTTAAAATGGAATTAGGGAAAAAAAAATATTTCCCAGAACAAAAAGTACAATGCTTTGGGTAGATTTAAGGAAAATTAACTCGAACCAAATATAAAAGCAGTCATAATCAGTGTGTTTAGTACTAACAATGAGGACCACATTCTTTAAAATAGGATGATAGGTAGTTCAGTATATTTACACTTTGATATCTAAACCAGGATTTACTGTTATAACTATCTCCCTCTAAGAAAAACTTCAAGAAATACTGAAAACAAGACTTCTGCTGAAATTACAACTGAAACACATCTGAAGGAATAATAAGTACCCCATCTTCACATCACACACAGTACCCAAACAACTATACTTTTCTTATTTTCCATGGGTAGATTTCCATGGTAGACAGGTAGATTTTTCTCTTTAGAAGTCTTAAGTTTTGGGGGGTTTTATATCTCTGCACCAAGAAAAGCAGACATTAAGCAGAAAAGTGACTAGACATCAGAGCAGTGTCCTTTAATCCATAGTCTGTCTGCTTATTACCTTACTTTAAATAAAACTCCATAGTATATTATATAGTATCTATAGTATTTCTGGTATCAGCTTCTACTGGAGAGCACAGTACAAAGGGTGTCTGCTGCTTTTGTTAAACAGATGAAACAGAGGTTACTAAAAATAAAACTTTTGTGAAAGTTAATATCTATTTCAGACATTGCACTGAGTAATTACAACCTAAATTAGTCTTGATTATCCTTCAGTGTATAAATTAAAAAATGGGCCTGTCAAAAGACTACTTGTAAAATTTAAGGTAACATTTCCAGTTCCTTTATTGAGCTCTATATCACCTAGCAGGAAGTGGCTGTGAATGTATGTATAAATACTGTTTATATCACAGATAAAATGTATATGTATTGATTTAACAGATAAAATACAGCTGGACACATTTGCCTTCTACCAAAAATACTTTCATAGTCTGGGAGCCTGCGTAGAAGAATATTACTCATTCAGTACCCACAAATGCTAGATATATTTACAGTTTGAGCATGGGATTAACTACTGAAGCATTTATGCTTAATGGCAGTCATTAAATTTAAGTATTCTAAATGCAGAAAATCACAGAATCAGTATCAGCTATAACCAAACAAGAAATCTTTTTTCATACAGACTGTCTTCACAGATGGAGAGTTTGCTTCTACTTTAATGTTTTTAGTACTGTTAGATAAGAAGTGCATAATAATTAGAAGCCAGCTCAACTAAATTCTAAAATTTTAACACTAGCAGTTTTAAGTGCTTTTCAGCTCCAAATCATAAACACATAAATTTACTTTCCAAGTGTGGGAGTCTAAATTGGAAAAAGATATGTTTTACTGTAACCAGTTGATGTCTTGGGAAGAATTCACAAAGTCAGCCACTCTTCAGAAGGCTTCCTTTCTTCTTTTTCTTACTAAGTAACTGGCATTTCTTATTAGTTAATATAGGTCAACTTTATGAATACTTAGCACCTAAGCTTCCTGTGACTTGAATAACACAGAATATACAGAAAATAAACAGTGTAAAATGAGATCTGAGTTGATCATGTGGTCACTCTATTGATTTCTTCAGTGCCATGAAATTGAATGGAAGTGATATTTTCAAAGTATAAAAATTATCTTCACTTAAATTTTGGATTTATTTTCCTTCAAATGGAATTCATTAGACTAAAATGATACTACAAGTCTGCTTAAAATTCATTTGGTTTCAGCAGATGAATTTCTTAAATGTTAGAAAATAGGCAAATTATGTATTTTCTTTCAAATATCTTTTTTCAAAGGACACGTTTCTGTTATTTAGATTTTTTTTAAATCTCAACGCCTGTTGATCGAAAACCTACATTTTCCACCAATAATTTCCAAATTCCTTTTTTTTTTCTTTTTGTGAATTGTGAAAAGTAACGCAATACAGGTTGAATTTGTTGTCTTTCTCTACATTTTCCTTCATGTACTGTATTCAGCACTCATTATTTCTATGATTCATCACCATTACTTTTTGACATAGAAATGGTACAGGACATACTCTAATCAGGTCTCAAAACAAGCAGAGAATGCAAACATAAAATATGTGGAGGAACAACATGTGACGCATCTTGATTTCATTTATTCCAGATAAATATATTGACTTTTCAATCAGAACTCTGCAATAACAAAATATTTTTTAAAATTCCAAAGTTTTCCAATTGAAATAATTAAAGAAATCTCTCAGTGTCTGTGACAGACATCTCCTGGATTAATCTTACATTTCCTAAACAGCAAGCAAGCTGACTATTTTGTCATCTTGACTGAGTACTGTCTTATGGCTATGCCCATTTAAAGCATGCATTTTGAGCCACACTAATGTGCAATTGCATGAATGTAAATACATGGAAATACTACCTCAGGAGCAATTTCAACTATTAGTCCAAGTGAGAGTTAAACACAGGGTATTTGGATGTGCAGTATTACAAGCCTAATTAAACAGACAATTGCCAATGAAGCTTTAAAACTAGTCCTATTACACGTTCAAAATAATTGCATACAGAATTTGGCTTTGTCTTGCATTGCACTTCACAGATTTATTTTTAAATTACAACTGAATTTTTATGGAATTGCTTTTCCCTGCAAAAATTGCTAAACATTCAGGTTTTATTTGGTTTTGTGTATTTGGATTTATGATTTCTTTATTTTCAGTTCTTATATGGCAGTAATTTTCTTCACAGTTAAGAAAAAAACAGTATCAGGGAAAATTTTACTAAATATCTTTTAGTGTGTATATTTTCATCAGCAATTTTCCAAAATCTATATATTAAGATATACTTTAACAATTGGTCCATAAATCCAAAATTTTAAAAAAAAAAAAAAAGAAAACAACTAGCCACAATAAGACAACTAAAAAAAATTGATCTTTTTTTTTTCCTTAATACATATTTGGCTTCTATCAGAACACATATAAAAAGCCATGGGAGTAAGGGAAAAAAAAACATTTCAGATCTTTAGGAAAAAAAATATATAGTATCATCATTGGAGCAGTGTGGGCTCTTCTTGACAGTGAAGGTTTTAGTTCTAAAGCACTGAGTAACCTGGATAAAGCAGTTTCAAAAAATGTCTTTTTTGTGCCAGTACTGAGACAAACCAGCTTAGCAAGAGGAATGTTCCAAACCTTCTATTTTTCCATGGTCAATGCCTCATCACCACATAATATTCACAGAGCTGGTAGACTAGACATCAGCTCTCCAGAACTGATCTTCAGTGGAAATTCACCATTGCCCAAGCTTGCCTTTTATCAATATAATAGCAACCACTGCTTCAAATGATACTATTTTAATATTTTAATTTAATTTGAACACAGATCCTCAGATCCTGTAGGCAATGCAAGGGGAAGCAGCAACTGAGAGTTCTTCCCCCTCCTTCTCTCCTCCATGGCACTTACAGCACTGGTGCCGATGTTGTATTGCAGAGATGAATGTCTATTTAGCCTTTCCAGTTAGATCAGGACTGTGTCTATTCCAGGTTCTGTATTGTGAAAAACAAAGATGTTTTTTCGGTTCTGCCTCTAGAGTTCTTGTTTAAACATGAACAAATTAATCAACTACCTGTTTAGGCAGGAAATGTTCCATTCAAAATTGCCACTGACAAATGTGTTTCAAGAAAAGCGTGGTTGTAGTTTGGGTTGTTTTTCATTTCTTGCTACTTGCAGAAAAGGAAGACAGGATGAATTAATTTGGGACAGAATAGATGGGAGAGATGAGATGGAGCTAATTTAGAAGCTCTGTAAAACTGTTTCTCTCTTTTCCTTATGCCACTTATGACAGGAAAGCAAATGCATACTCATAATAATTCTGCTGGTGTCAATGGAGTTATTCTGTAGAATAATTTGACCTTCAAATTCTAGTTTTCGATTTCCTTACACCCTTTTGAAGTCACAGATACATGCTCTGAATAAAGACAGTAATTTGTGATATTTGATGGTTTATATCTATTTCTCCTTTAGGTTGAATTAACTTATTAAGTGGGGAAGCTTAATGTGGGGTGACTGCACCACCTCAAACCACCACTTGTCCACTGCCTTCAAAGTTATATCAAAGTTAATACTTTTTAATTTTTTAAAATATTGGAACTCTCTTTCTTTGGCAAGGCCTCATTTGAGATTTAGAAAGTGCACTATAAAGGTTTCTGTTCTAATGTAATTGATGTAATTTTTATTAAAAATAAAGGTTTCAAATATAGATACAGTTTTTTTATTTATCTACGTATAAATGTAACATTTTTTCTGGATTTTTTTAAAACACAAATTAAGTTTGAAAAGCTTCTGGAGGTCATGTAGGATACTTCTGTCTTTTGAAACACTGCTAGACATCTGATCTTTACTTGAATCCTGTGACACCACTGCTAACATCCCCAGAGGAAGCCATCTAGCCTTTCATCTGAACAGCCAGCGGCTTCCCAGTTCGACTGCTGCACACTACACAACGTTCAGCAGTTGCAGCAGTGAGGCCAGGATCTCTTCAGGGTCCTTGTTGCCTCCCCCACTTTCATGCCAGTGTGTCTGGTAAGCTCCAGAGCATCCTGAATGGTCCTGCATGTTAATGTTTAGGCAATCTGAAGAGGTGTGAGTTACTAAAGAAAGGCTTGTGTACAGAAGCATGTATCTCAGGGTGGGAAAGTCTAACAATTTTTGAGTAGGCCACACTATTTGGTGACATCTTCCTGTTTAACCTACAACTTTCCTTATTATGGAGAAAACCTCTGCTTATATTTATTTAGGCCACATTCAAAATATTGTGGTCTAAACTTGATGGAATTGCAAATATTTGGTGTTTTTCTTTTTCTATAGCCCATCAAAATATTTTCTTCATTTGATCTCTTGGTGATTTTATTATATAGAAGGTGATTTTATTTAGTGTCATTAAAGAACCTGGCATGTATGGTAAACACTGTTTGTTTGCCTATTTGTAGTTATTTAACACTACATAAGATATTCTGAGGTATCCTGGTCTTCCATTTGGCTGTCAACTTCCTCTCTCTAAGACTTAGGTCTTAGTCTTCCATATGTTTGGGACTGCATTGACCACATTTTTTTGTGACTTTCTTGTATATAGGAACATACAGAAAAATGTGCATTTGAAATTTAGTTGTCTTCTGGAATTTTTTTTCCTATTGGCTGAAATTACATCATTATCTCCTAACTCACTGATCTGTACATAATTACAACTCTATTAGTCAAGAAACCAGATGTGCAGATTCCCAACAAAAGCTGATAGCCAGAAAAGAAATGCTATAGTACATCACATCATTATTTGATTTTTGCGTTTCACACACACACTTTTCTTGCTTAAGTCTCCTGTGTGGTAACATTTACCTTACATAGTAAATAAGTGCTGCATTACTTGCTTATGTACAAACTGTTCTGATATCCAGAGACGTAAGGATCTCTATGTCATTCCCAAATGATAAAAATTCATCCAAACTCTTTAAGATATGTAAGGCATGCGGATATATCAGAGATTAGATAGTTATATTAGAGTTCATCATTTTGATCCACTTAATTTTAACATTAATTTTTGGCAGAAGCAAATAAATATCTGGACTACAAGCCATGAAAACCAAGCAAAACATGAACTTAACATTTTGTTTAAGATCTTCAGATTATTGGGATTTTGCATTTATAAGTAAAGAGTTCTCAATGTAAAATACTTTATAAATATCCTAACTTTCAGAAAATTTTATTTCCTAATTTTTCTCAGTCCTCCAAAATAGCAGGTTGAGGAATTAAAATTAGCACAGCAAAAAAAATGAGTACTTGTCAAAAATCCTGAGTAAAAGTTATGTCTTATTCATTCAGAAAGAGCAAGAATAAATGCATTATGTAATCTGTAATAATAGATATTTATATTTCTTGCTTACATGAAAGTTATATTATCAAGCATTCTTACTTCTGCAAAAAGAGATTCTCTGTCTGCTCTAAACATTAGAGTTGAATATTTTGAAATTCTGGATACAAATGATTTTTTGTCAGTTACTGCCTCTGCTTTTCAGTACACTGGCATTCAAAACTATTTTACAGGAGGAACATAAAGATTTTCTAAACCTATAAATATATGCTATGTATGTAATTTGAAATTCCTGTCCTTTTTAAAATGAAGAAAAATGCAACTGAATAAATATCTATCACTTGAACAGAGGAATTTTGTTGTGGAGGTCTATTTATAAGCAATGAATTCACTGCATTCACAGAGCTACACAATAATATATCTTTGTGCTACCATACAGCAGTTGGGAGCAGGAAGAAATGATTTTTGCAAAATACTATTTTTATCAGAAACTGTCAGAAATTGCATCTTTTATACCTTGAAATTTTATTCATAACCAGGCATTCTTCTAGATTTAATTCCTTCCTAGTTCAATATCAAAATACAAAAGAAAAAGTCTTAATTATTCTGTTTAACTTCTGTAATAATTGAATTTTGCAATTTATGTAGCCCACCCATTACTATTTTTGAAAAACTAATCCAATACTCTTCATAAAAATGATTTTTAAACATTTAGGCTTGCATCAAGTGTGTTCAGATGTGCATAAGTTATCCAGATATCTGTCTGTATTTCAGTCATAATTGCAGCCACACGAGCTGTGCTTGGGAGTGCAGCACCAGCAGACCAGGATCCGTGTCCAGCAAATTAAGACAAGCCAGATTCTGATGGCCTAGCAGATTTTATTGTTTTGTATTACTATTTCCTTTAATATCATTGCCCAGAGACAAGTTGAACCCTATGTATTTTGTTCTATAGCAGAATATTGAAAGAGAAAAAAGACCTTTTCTTTTCTTTGCACATGTATTGAAGTATAATACATTTTCCTTCTTAAGAAGTTATTAAATGCTAGGTTGTTGGAGTTGAGTATAGTAATAGTTTGAAAAGGAAAGCAAATTCGTATTATTCTACACTGCTTCCCTTGCAGCTGTGTAGATTCAGAGTATGAGATCCACTACTTTGTACATATGTGTGTCTTCCATTGTAGTACCAGTTTAAGCATCACTCCCTTGTGCAGTGTGATCAACAGGCAAAATCCTCTGCTCGCATCACACATATTTATGGGATTGAGTAGGAGACAATTGACACAATGAGGACAGTACTAGAAAACAAATTTTAGCTGCTAAAATGAATGATAGCTGACAAGGACTACCAGTAAAGGATCCAATAGGTCAATGAAAAAATCAGAAGCCAAAGAACAGAACATGGTGTAAAGGAAACTGTTGATAAAAGACATATTCTGGCATTTTGGGGAGACAAAAGAAGAATAGAGGAAGATAAAGGAATTTGTTGTTTCTGCTTCTGATAACAGCAGAAAGAGGAAAGTGAGTCTGTCAGTACAGCATTTTCAGCAAATAAATAAATAAATACAACCGTGCTGGCAGTAGTCAGGCTAAGTTTGATATGTTAAGACATTTTAGAGGAGACTGCCACTGAGATTTTCAACCTGCTCTTCTTCCTTACAGGGCTGAGATAACGTTTTTTAACATATTCAAACTTTGGCAGGCTTTTACAAACCAAAAGGAGCTCGTGGAACTTTTGAATATTACCTGTCTCTCTGCTTGAATGCTCTTCTTCCCATAGATTTTGTAACTTCATGTTGATTCCATGTCTGCAAATCAGGATTAACTCACATGGCAAATCAAAGCAATAATTTGGGTAGTGTCATGTAGTCATATAGCAGCATTTGAATTACTAAAATGCATGCAACACATGCATGGGGCTGGCATATATGATACAGGACCTTCAGGAGAATAGGGAAATCTGTGGCTGGCAGATATCAGCCACAGGTTAATATGTAATATCTAAGATGCCACCATGTTCAGGCACTAGAATTACACATCTTCCTTCACTTTTAATAAGAATCATGTAGGTAACAGATGTAAGCCTCAGTTGCTCCCTAAAATCTCCCTCAAGATTAGATTTTCTATCCATACCAATAGAGATGCTGCTAGGATAGCTCATTGTGTATTAGGTGCAGAAGCAGAATGGGAGGATAAGCATGCCGCAGTATAGTACTAAGACCAGGAGTTATCTGTGAGCAGGGTGTTTGTTTTCTGTCTTCAAGGACCTCATAGGAAAAAAATAAAAAACTTTCTTTAGAAAGCTGTTTGGATTTTAGCTCTAAAGCCTCCAAGGCAAGTTTTCAGGCAGGTACAATGGCATGACTTATCTCATTGTGCTGTAATTTAGAGGTGATATCACTGAAGTTATTAAGGTCACACACATCCAAGCCACAGAGAGAAGAAAAAATAAAGAGGTCTAATGAATTATGTAAAAACAATATTTCTCCTGGAATTACTGTTCCTGTTTTCCAAGTTACATATCTCTCAACAAATTGCACATGCTTCAAGATTTCAGCAAGACCCTGCATGCATTATCACGTACTCCCTTTGTTAGAGGAGGTAAAGAATTTATTACTAAAAAAACTATTTTCCGTGTTCAGAACTATACTGAGCAAGTTATATGGTTTTTTGATCCAAGCATTTTGTGTCAACATAGATAATGTTGTCATTCAATCTTGATAATCAGATGAAGTCTATTCTTCCCCAGTTACTAGTGCTGTCAAATTGATATCTCCCTTTTAAAACACTAGTTTTCCCAAGAGAGTCAGAGTAATTCCTTTGAAGACTGAATTTGGACTAAAAAATTTAGAGTAACAAAAAGAACACAAATAAAAGAATAGAAGCTTGCCAAGAGGTTTTCTAGCTATCCTAGATGGGTTAAGGATATTAATAGCCTTCTGAAGGTGCAATACTTGCTCTAACTTAAACCAGGACAAAGATAAGAATAAACACCTGGTCCTCATTTAGGAAATCATAAGAAAAAACCTCTCTAAGAGCAGAATTTCTATCTGAAAGAGTAAAGAAAATATTTCTTCAGTAGACTACTGTACTATTCTTTGTCATAAGCTTTTGCTTAGCTACGATGGCTATTCACAAAGATGCCATTATTGGGATACACAAAGTCTATCTTGATGAATTTGAAACTAAAATAAAACACAATGAATATCTTCAAAACCTATCCCCAAATTAACATTAGGGAAACTATCTGGGTTGCACGTGTGCTAGCAAACTAAGCTAGCACCAAGGCAAACTAGAATAGAGCAGCTTATGCTGATGGTCCTAAACTCTGAAATTACAAAACAACCAATTATAAAGTTGCTCCATGGCCTATGCCTTGTTCTGAAATTTGCCTATGATCAAAACCCATGCTAAAGGCCCTTTTAAGAGCACAACTGGATAGATGGTCAAATTTCAGCCTGAGAAGATTCCTGGCCACTGTTTAATTCCCAAGTACAGAAATATCTTAGTTACTAAAATTCTAAATTTCAGTCCTTTTCATTTCAATACCAGATATTTGTGAGCCGACTCTCAGCTTCTGTAATAGCGATCTCATTCTGAAATTAGATCCTCAGCCCCTCGTTCCAGTTTGTCAAGATCTCTTAGGGCCTTCCCCCATTCCAGCAGATCAACACCTCCACCTAAACTTGGTGTCATCTTTGAACTTACTGAGGTTGCATTTAAATCCCCTTGTCTCAGTCATTGATAAAGATGTAAGCACTGTCCCTGATACTGAGGCCTGGGGAACTCCCCTAGCGACCAGCCACCTATCACTCTCTGGACCCAGCCATCCAGCCAGTATTGTGCCAAGCAAAGAGTGAACCCATCCAACCCATCGCAGCCAGCCTCTGCAGGAGAATGCCAGGAGAGACAATGTCACATGCATTACCTTAGATAGACATATAAATGCTTTACATTAGATAGATACATCCACAGCCTTTCCACTACATACTGAGCATGTTACTTTGTCATAGAAGCAGAATTTAATACTACTTTTCCCCATAATTTAACCGAAATCTGTATGAATTGAAATGACCAGTTTAGGGGCTGAACTTTCCTTACTTTACAATTTGATAAGAGAAGAATATATACATTAATTAAGGCAGAATTTGAAGACAAATTATTTATATGTAGAAAGGCATGCATATTTCATGGGTTTTTCTGAAGCTAAATCATGCCCCTTTGTGTTTTCTCTTAGATGTGAGCAATAAAAAACCCTGGTATAATGGAGTATGGGCATAAAAGCAATGCAGTAAGTAGTACAGATTGATTTGAATGTAATTACCCTGTGTTTAGGTACCTGAATTTGTTTTTCTATTATCAATCCAGTATGAAACAGAAGAGTTCAAAGCATGGAATCACCTTTGCAAATCCAGCAAATAAAGAGACCTTGAATTGCCTGACAGAAGTTTCTCTTATATTTCATTAAATTCAAAACTTCCTTCAAATACTTCTAGTAAAAACCCACCTGTATACAGCATCTAAATTTGGTGTTCTGTAGACAACCAAGCCTATATTTTCTTGGTCCCACAACTGAATGTCATCTGAAGACATATTTTGTGAAATACTGATTTCAGCAAAGAGTTATAGTGATCTTTATACCAAGCAGAGTGTTAATGATATTTTATACCAAGTAGAGGAGAATATTCAGAACAGCTGGGAAAAGATTCCGAGCACATACCTACAACTGAGCAAGTTGCTTTAAGTTTCTGTATTCAAAGATGTACAATGTTATGAACAGAATTTGGGTAAATTTTATTTCTGTAGAAAAACTAAGTTACAAAATTTTTAGACCTGCAGCGCTCCGACGTGTAATTGTTATGTTATTACAAGTCGTTCGAGTTAATAGTTTTTTGTATTAAAACGCTGCCCTAAGGCAAAGGTACGCTCCCAGTCAGGGAGAAAAACAAAATATGCAGATTTTGAGAACCAGTGTACCATGGCGATTAATTAAAAAACCCCAAAACAACGAGCAAATATAAAGTGAGAAACTAGAGTATTCTGGAAAGGACAGCGTTGGACCTGCAGAGATGTTGGGAGACTTGGTGCCCTCACGACTACAGAAGCTGCCTGAGACCAGGACCTGAAGCCGGGAGGCAGGGAAAAGCAGAAACACAGGGTTGCCCAGACGCCTGTGAGGATCGGACCCTCCCGGCTTGCCCCCTCGTGGACAAAGCGCATATCCTCCTCCCCTCTGAGCCACGCTGGAAAGAAACGGGGACTGCAGACCCGTTGAGCTTCCCAATCTTGAGCTGATCACTTTTAATAAAGGCATTAAAAGGAGAAAAGTCTCCTGCCCTGAGTGTTTATTTCATACAATAAAAAAGTCTCATGCCACAGTACATCAATTGATTTAGGGGAGCATACTTGGATTTACTCTGGGTGGTGCTTGGGAAAAACAACAAAATTCTCAGGAGGTTCAATTTTTCTTGCAACATTTAGAACATTCCAACTGAATATGTCATGTGGCAAATTTTCAATTAGCAGTCTTTAACTTATCCAGACACAGCAAGGCACTTAACAAGATATTGACTAGAAATTTTTGGCCTGGCTTACAATATCTTTCAAGGAGAAGATTGGAGAAGAAAGAACAAGAAAAGAGAAAGAGAAAGAGAAAGAGAAAGAGAAAGAGAAAGAGAAAGAGAAAGAGAAAGAGAAAGAGAAAGTCACCACTCTAGAATTCAGCATTATCTCAGATGCTTTCAAACCCAGGGGTGGTCAGGTGTGCCTCGCAGCACATGTCACTGTACTTTTATCTGTTCTGGTCTGCTGGGTCCCTCCTCCAGATGAGCTTATGCTGATTTCAGCACCAAAATCTTGTGCCTGCATTTCACACAGAGCCACAATGTTCCCAGCTGGCCCTTGCAGCCGACCACCCCCATTACAGCAGTGATCACAGCACAGCACGAGAAGGCTCAGGGGTGCCGGGGGAAGCAGAGCATTGTCCCACCTACGGCTGAGCTTGCCTTGTTCCCCACTACTTCCAAACTAATTGTTTTAAGCCAGTCAGCCTCTCCTCCAGTCTCCCACATTGAGGAACAATTGATATAGTCTATTTTAAATGCCAAATTTCGGACAAGATGGATTACATCTTTTAAGTATCCATTTTATTGTGAAGGGATTCTATGCAACTAATCCAAATATAGGATATTAATCTAACTTCAAGTTCTGTCATGGTGTTTATTCAGAGAGGCAGATGCAGATGAAGAGGTCTGAGTATAGCAAACTGTTAATGATTCTTAGAAAGGTTATGGGTTTTTTTAAGCAAGTATAATTAAATGAGGATTTTGATTTCAGGTGCATCTTTGAGCCGAGGATCTTTTGCTGTTATTAAGAATGATGAGGAGAGCTACAGCTTCAGCCTGTCTCTGATTGAACAGATAGGAGTGGAGGCATGACATGCTTTGGGATGTTAATTCTTCCTTCATATTTATGTCAAATCTAGTTAGGAAGATACTGTAAAAATGTCTTTTCTCTGTCAGATACTGATTTGGTATGTTCCAGGAAATTAGGTCTTATTCTTTTAAATTACCTGTGTGCCCATGACTATGAATTTCACAAAGTCATTTTCAAAGGAAGTAGAAAATGCTATCAACATTTAATTTCTGGATCATTTATAGCATTTTGCCTTATGGAAAGGATGTAATAAAAGAAAATTTCACATTTGAGATGGATGTGGGGAAATTCTCTGACAGCTGCTTTGTACCTTTGTTACATGATGCTGGATTCTAACTACTTGATTTACCTAAAATACAGATATCTAAGCTTTGCTAGTCAGCTTGAAAATTAAAGAACAAAAGTAAACCCATCTAGATGATAGTGATGATTCATTTTACTTCTCTTAGACGCCTGTGTTAATAGATATATCTCACCCTGGAGGTATGTATTTCTCTGACATGACTATGAAGAAAGTCTGTCATGACTTACTTGGATTTAAATGCTTAGCTGTTAGACATCAGAATTAAGTTGGGATAAATTTCACATCATGTGAGATGAAAATAAGCAAAAAAAAAAAAGACATGAAAACATGTAATTTGTCATTTTTAATCATACATATATAATATTGCATGTATCTATTATAGTGTGTATATATAATGGTATATATAAATTTATAAATAAGTTTCTATTATATATATAGTTTCCCCTTAACAACTTGAAAGATTCATTTACTAACTGTTATTATTCGGGAAGATAAATAGATTTCTTTTTGCGTAATTCTTCCTGTTAAAGTGTAGCTAAATTCTTGCAATACTCCTTGTTCTAAAACAATTGTATGGGTGATGATACAGCAGTTGGCACAGCAGTTCCACCAGCATCACATCTGTCCAATAGAAGCGGTGGCTTTAAACTACATATTTTTTTGCAGTTGTGATTAGTCACGGTCACTCTCAGTCAGTTCTCATTTTTCATTGGAGAAAGCTGGTTCTAGGAACAGACTACTGCACAGACCGTCTGTGTGCTAGTAGATATATGTACTAATTAATGTGGTAAGAGGCCATCTCCACAATCACAACAGAGCACAGAAAGACAATAGTGGGAATGGGAGCTCAAATGATACTCTGCCCTCATTACTGATAACCAGGACAAAACAACCTTTGTTTAGCAAGAAACTGGTTTTCAGCCAAGAGTCTGATAAGAAGCAGACCCTCCAAAGTAAGATAGTTTTTATCATGCCAGTGTCCTCTCTTACACAGCTGTCCCAGTCACAAAATTTTCCCCTGTGATGGTATTGGGACATTCATACATAGGATTGAGGGATTTTACCCCTTCTGATGGAACATAACTGTTTAATTATGCTGAGGTGAGAGGCAGCTGTCATGTCTTAGACGGGATCATAAACCATCAAAGATCCCTGAGGTGCCTCCAGACTCATTTCTGGGGCCTTCCAGCCAGAGGACCACACATGATCCACAGTGTTGCAATAGACAGTGTAAAACTTCCTCCCCAGGGGAGGTACCTGGGCATTCCCACTTGAACATTAACCTGTTGAACTTTGTGGTTTGGGAGCTTCCTCCACGCCTGATGGATCAAGAGTGTGGTCCAACATCCAATGGATATAGAAATTGCAACAGACAAGCCTTGTTGCTGGATCCACAGGTGATATCTTTGCTACCTGCCCTTAACCTTTCTTTCTCTGCATTTCTTTTCCTTATATATTTTCTTAAGTGATGTCTTTATACTTTTATATAGATAATAACAAAAAGAGTTACATATCTCCTTTCCAATGCAACCAAATTCTTCTAAAACAAACCTGTTGTACATATATAGAAACACCAGTAATTCAGTATCATTTCACTTTAATCCACCCCAAGGGATCTATTATTGACAAGAAGCTCAGTTGCCCCACCTTCAGATGGTAACAGGGCCACATAGTGGCTGAGTGGTGATTGTTTCAGCAGTGCACATGGCTTAACATGGGATGTTTTGAGGAGGAATAAAAGGAAGGAAAAATGAATTTACGTTATTTGGGGAGGAGCAAGGATGGATAAATAAATGAGTAATGGGGGTAAAAAAGCCTGGCCATGTGTCAATATTTTGTTGTTCAGTACATTTGTATATTTTCACTCTGGAAAAAAGAATGTGGGTGTGACCTAATCACAGCCTTCCAGTAACTGAAGGGAGCCTACAACAAAGACAGAGATGGGCTATTTGCAGGAGCCAAGGGAGAATAGATTCAAACTAAAATAGAGTAGATTTAGACTAGATATTAGAAGGAAATTCTTTGTTGTGAGAGTGGTAAAGCACTGGGACATGTTGTCCAGAGAAGTTGTGGATGCTCCATCCCTGGAAGTATTCAAGGCCAGGTTAGGTGGGGCTTTGAGCTTACTCTGGCCTAATGAAAGGTGTCCCTGCCCATGGCAGAGGGTTTGGAACTAGATGATCTTTAAGCTCCCTTCCAACCCAAACCGTTCTATGATACCATGATATATGTGGTGAACATGTCTGACGATATGCATGTGCCTACTGGCTGTATATGCTCAGCTTTGCTACCAGTTGCACCTGGGAGCACAGAGCTGCAGCAGCCTCACCTCTGTCGTTGTTGGATCTGGCCCAGTGTTTTTCTGTTATGACGTCCTCTTACTTACATATGTGGCTTTCAAGGTGAGCTCTGCTCCCCATCTGACTGCTCAGATATGACCAGGTGAATGCACAGATTTGCTTTTATAAAAAAATATCAAGGTAAGCGCCCACAGCTGTAGCCCTTCCCCAGTGGATCCACTGTTCTTTCATAGAACTTAGGGTATGCAGTACTCCATCTGTTTTCTACATGAATAAAGTGAGGATGAGGCATAATGTGGCATCACTCAGCCTTTCTGAAATGTTAACAGCATTGCCCTATGTTGTATTTCCATTTGTTTTACAAAAATAACATCTTAGCTTTCCTATCACTTTTTACAACTAAAAGCAAATACTGCATTTTATGTCCTTGGGATAATCCTTTCCCCATGCCACTTCCATGGTCTTTTCACATTTTAAAATTCAAATATTGGTTCTGTAAAAAGAGTGTTCCAAAAGTACAGTAAAATATTTATTATTCACATTTTAAAGCATCATGTGAATCAATTAATTTAGATTTATTTCAAGTAGCATATGTCTCTTGAGCCATTGAAAATACAGAAATCCTTCTGTATATATTTAAGTTTCTCAAAATTCTAAGGAAAATAATGCATCAAATAAAAAAAAATCCATAATTATTGCTGGTAGCTCTTAGCTACTGTAATTTATGATTAAAAGTACTGGATGTCTCCTGCATATTTATAGTAGCCAATATTATTTCAGCACTTATGAATAATAAAAATAGGCATGTTTCCCATATGACTGATACAAATTCATTACTACTCTTGTTAAAATTCGAGTTAGGAACTCAGAAAGCTAATTATGATTTCTTTTTCTGTGTTAAGTGAACATGCAGGGATATGGCAGTTACTGCTTTAAGCTCTTAAAGTTTATAGACATTAAGTAGAATAACAAACATTTGATACATATTAAATAATTTGTGGGCAGAAAATATGCTTTATTCAATTTTTCCTTCTACTGAAATAGCTTCCTCCCTCCCTTCCTCAGTTCACTCTTTTTCTTTCTTTCTTTTACTTCTCTCACACTGAATCAGGGAAGGAAGGAAGGAAGGAAGGAAGGAGACATAAAATAGGAAAATAAGAGCTTATAGCAATGCATAATCCAGGTGGTCATTACTTATACTATTGTTAATATCGTCCATTATTTGTCATATTAAAACAATCTTATTAGGAAGCCATGACTGCCATTGTTCATGCTTATTTCTTGAGATATCCTAACTGCTTTTTGGGATCTGACATAAAATTCTGTATTTCTTTCTCCATCTCACGCAGCTCAGAAGGCATGGAATGAGAATTCCATGGTTATTGCCAATGGAGAAAAGACACTCATGAATGAAGCAGTGCACTGTTAGAAAATGAATTAACATTCAGAAACAATCCTCACTGTTATAAACACAAATAACTGATATTCTTAAACAAAAAAGAGAGAGTGAGAGTGACAGAAGGGCAGTATTTTCTAGTGTTTCTAAGCAAAACCAAAGCAAATAGATGATAAGAAATTTAAGTCCGAGTTTACAAACTGTGGAATTCACAGTCACTAAATATTTCACATTTTTATGGTTTGCAGCTGTGTTTAAATAAATCTATCTAATTATATTGAAGGCTGCATTGTAATCACAGGCTAATCCCATTTGCCTGCCCAGAACATGATAACAATGAGCTTGACTGGGTTATTAAGATTTACAAATGGAGTGGGTTTTGGATTTATCCTAAGGTTCTTCTTCCTTCCTTCCTTCCTTCCTTCCTTCCTTCCTTCCTTCCTTCCTTCCTTCCTTCCTTCCTTCCGTTTTCTTTGTTTGTTTGGTTTTGTTAGATTTTTTTCCTAAATATGATTGGCTTTCTGCTTCAAAAGAATCATGTTCATGACCTTAAATTCAAAGTAAGAAAGACAGATATGTCAATTCTTGACGCTTTCCCACAAAGACCAGACCATCTGGACATTCTGTGTTTGTAACAGGTGCTTCTGGGACTTAGAGCCTAATTCTGGCCCAGATTCTGTTCTGTATGGGTGACTCCATTACTGTGTGCAACTGCACATTGCATTAATTGAAGGGATTCAGAAAGGCCAAGTAAAGTAATTAGTCAGTTGGTCATGCAGAAAAGAGACTAGTGGCTTAGTGCCACCGAATGCTGAATGCACAGATGTACAGCACCATCAGCTTTTGCTCTCTGTGGTACTCTGCTAATCTCCGTCAGGTAGAGCAAAGATCTGTCTTAGCCCAGGTTTTCAGTCTCCTGGAAGCAACTACATAAATTTCATATCCACTTGGGAGAGAAATCATAAGTTTGAATGACCTAAAAAAGAAGCTACATCAGCATAAAATTGTCAGAATGGTAAAAGTGCCAGATGGGCCAAATATGGCAGTTGGGTGTTTAGGTTCCAGTCTGAGTTTTTAGCTTTTTCCAGCAGCAACTGGCATATGCAATACAAGCTGTAAAATGGGTGTAATTTTGATTTTATAAGCTTATTTTTTGAACTATGCTGTTCTTCTTTTCCTGTACTTTGCATTTTTTGTAAGCCTAGCTATTTTGGGGTCAGAGTTTGATCGGAATTGTTAGCTAGTGTCACCTGGAAAGTTAAGAAAATATCTGCTCTGCAACTCATTTCCACTGGGCAGTAAACTAAATGTGGGCAATGGGGGCATTGAAAAAAGTTGTGAGAGTAGTTTATACTTCAGGTTTTGTGTAGTTTAAGGCAGAAATTCAAATCCTTTTTCTGTTTCTTTCACAGATGCCATGTGTGTGCTGTTTTGCTGTACATCCACTCAGAGTGAGTGTCATTAAAAGGTTTGGATTGTTGTATTTCACTGCATTGTAAAATCTATAGTCTAAACCTTTATTTTTAAAAGAGTATTTTTAACTTTCTGATCAGAACAACCAGAATTAAGAACTGGTAAACTCAAATCAGTTTGCCTAGGCCACTATCATGTTAGGTTTTACACACATTGTCATGTTGAAATAATCCTCAGCAGCATGCATTGCAATGATATACTCTCACAGCCTTCAATCATAGACCTCACTGCAAAAATTGCTTACAATAGTAAGATAAATATTATATTTGAAATATTTGAAACATTATAAAAACGTTTAATATTTATTTAATCTTTACTTTAGTCATTTTAGAACCCTCTATTCACATTCTCTATATTTCCCATGTACTTTGATAGCTAAACAGCAGTGTGATCAACTCCCTCAAGGGCAGAAAGGCTCTGCAGAGAAACTCAACAAATTAGGGAGACGGGTAAATACCAACAGTACAATGTCCCACAAGGGCAATTGCCAGATTCCTCACCTTTGACAGGGCAACACAGTTTGTGTCAATAGGCTGGGGAATGAGAGGCTGGCTGGAGGGCAGCGCTGCAGAAAGGGACTGGGGTGTCCTGGTCAATGGCAAGTTGAGCACGAGTCAGCAGTGCCCTGGCAGCCAGGAGGGCCAACCCTGTCTTGGGTTGCATCAGACACAGCATCACCAGCTGGGCAAGGAAGGGGATTGTTCTGCTCTGCTCTGCACTGGGGCAGCCTCACCTTGTGTATTGGGTGCAGCTTTTGTGCCACAATATAAGAAAGACATTGTGCTACTAGAGAGCATTGAGAGGGGGGCCATGAGGAGAGTGAAGAGGCTAGAGAGGAAGCCTTATAAGAAGTGGCTGAGGTCACTTGGCTTGTTTATCCTGGAGGAGACTGAGGGGCGACATCATCAGAGTCTTCAATTACATCAAGATGGGAAGTGCAGGGGCAGCTACCAATGTCTTCACTGCTGTGACTAGTGACAGGACTCAAGAAAACATCATTAAGCTGAGTTAGGATAAGTTTACCTTCATTTCTAGTGGAGTAAATAATTATTGGTATAATTTCAGCTGTATGGTTTTAGTCCAGTTCTGGAGTGCATTTATAAAATTCCCTCCTTTGCAAACCTCAGATTATTCTTTCTTTTACTATGTAGATTGAGGAGGAAATATGGCCTTAGTCTTTGCCACTTGTTGAAACTGACAGCTTTTTCCTACTACTTATATTTCTAAATTATAAAATAAGGGGACCTACATGTCAAAATAACCAGTGTTACTTTACACTTTATATTTGGAAACAACTACAAAAGCTACCGATTTACTTGAACTACCTCTTTTTAATCACTATGACATTTTTAAAGAAGCGGAAAAAAAATTACCTGAACTATAATATTCAGATATATCTTGGTGATAAGCATGGAAGAAATAAGATTTAAATAGTTCTTGGGGACTTAAAGTGAGGTAAAAAGCCTGGGAAAGATATATGAACCCAAGATACTGATCTTGTTTGCTATTATAGGTTTCAATATTACTCATCTGCATTGCCTATTTAATTTGAGTGAGCAGACAGGGGAATCAAATATCCTGGAGAAAAGGATTCAGAGGGCTGATCATCTTGTAAAGTTTTCAGTGGGAATTGTATATATTCATCTCCTGGGATTACTGAACATTTTACATGCCATATTTCAGTCCCCTACCTAATTAACATAAAGAACAGAGCTGAGGGACAGTACAAAGAGATGATGTGATGTGTGTAGTGATTTAAACAGAATTGCCAAATTTAATTGTAAGCTCACTGGACTTTTTTTAATATCCTGAGCACATAGTGCATGATTAAAAAAGCCCCACATATCAGTCGCTTTGATCGGATAACAAATATTGGAAACAGGTTTATATTTTAGTTGGAATAAAGTATTCCTCTGTCCCTCAAAATTCATAAGGAATAGACAAGTTACCAGCGTAATCTAAGATGTTCATGTGTCTGAAGTAATTCATCCTCTTTTCAAACAAAGCAAAGTGATTGTCATAAAATACATGGATCCTGTTTGAGCTGGAAAAAAGAATGTAACCTGGGAGGCAATGAAGATTGCAAATACCCTACCATCATGCTCTTTTATTATTTAATTCTCTCTTTTCATGTGCATTTGTTAAATATACTCAAATATTTGCAATTATGAATACCGATGCTAGTCTGTTTTGAATAATATAGAGACCATATATTGTTTCATCAATGGAATTTCTTATAATTTAGAAATAACTACAGTTACCCCAAATTTATGCCAAGGTAGCTAGAAGCAAAAGCTCACTTTTAGAGTCCATGTAAGAAAATATTTCATGGCAGCCATCAATGCCATTGCAAAAAAAAAAAAAATTAGCCAGACAGAAAATAATGTTTTGAATTAACATAATGGATGGAGAAATATTAAAAAAATACTCACAAAAATAAAGACTGACTTGCTAGAGAACCCTAGACATACAAACCCTAATGATTTAGTTCATATGGACGCAACTTATTTGATTACCACTGCCTCTTAATGCTGTGTCACTGCTGCTATGCCTTTTGAAATTACATCATTGAGGATAGCCTCACTGACAGGTCTGCCATGAGCTGCCAGACAGCACACTGATTCAAGGATAACACAATGGTAGCTATTGCATTATTTCCTTAATTTATCATCATTTTTCTGCTGGATACTCCACAGATATTACATCGTTTCTCTGAACAGCTAGAATATGTATTTGCATTTAGCTGTATGTATAAATTATAAGATTGAGCAGCATGTTAACTAATTTTTTAGTGTTTCCAAGTAAACACCAGGCATATATCCAAAACATATTTGATTTTAAAATATTTTCCTTTATATTGAAATTAAACTTATAAAAATCCTACTTAATCTGTACATTTGCTCAAATCCAAACAATATAACATTGTTGCAGCAGGGTAGAATAAGGAATAAACAACAATTAAAAGTGTTTATTGCTACCCTACCTCAGTTATAATCAAGTTAATGAGAACAATTGACAAAGTTTTTGGACCCTAAAAGGACTCTAAGAGGAAATAGTATAATCAAGTTAGCCTTGTGAAATTTAATCTGCTGAACATACTTCGGCACATACAAAAATATACAGTGCTTGTCAAATGTCAGTATTGATTTACTGTTATTTTTATTTTAGATTTAGTACTATATTTATTTATTTACTTACTTACTTGGACATTTAACCTCTATTCTCTGTTCCATGACTACTGCATATGGAAGGTGGAATCACCTGGACCACAGCACAGCCCCTGAGTAGCACAGCTGAGTGGGAAAGAATCTGACTCAAGGGATAAATATTCTTTAAGGAACATCAGCAATTTATCACTGCTGCTTCTACTCCTACTTGCCATCTCCTGTCATACGGCATGATTTAACCAAACTGGAAGGAGAATCTAGTCTTTCAAGAAGAGAATCAAAATTTTCGGCAAAAGAACAAAGTTTTCATATTAAGAACAAAGCCTACTATCAGGAGAATCTGTGTCCACAGAGACAACAAAGTCCTTTGGGAACAGAATAAAATCCTTTAAAGGAAGCATAGGGACTCTTCAGAGGAAACAAAGAACCTTGAGAAACAGCAAAAGGCTTGCCAAAAAAATAAAGCCCTCAGAGAAGAGATTAAGTCTCTCAAAGGATATGAATGAAGGGAAAAGCTCTTCAGGATGAGATTTTGGCTTTCTGAGAAAAACACAAAGCCTTCAAGAACCACCTTAGAGCTCTTCAAGAGGACAACAAAGCCATTCAGTTGGAGGAAAAAAGCTGTTTGTGAAAAAAAATTCTCCTCTCTCAATGAGCAGCAATTTGCTCTGCAAGAACGGAATATGCCCCTTCAAATGAGAAAAAGGCCCTAGGAGGTTAGGAGAAAACTCTCCAAGAACAGCACAGAGACCTCCATGAATGGAATAAGATGCTTCAAGAGAAGGAACAATGCAATATAAGTAAAGAACTAGGTGCTTTGGGAGATTTTGCAGCAGGGCTGAGGAGTTTAGAAAAAACAGTAGTTTTTGTTGTTGACCAAGCATCAGCAAGTAATGGGTGAACACAGGCATCAAGCAGCCTGTTAGGCTTAGTGCAGAGGTCTTGCAGAAGTGCTGAAGCATGGATGTTGGTATTTCAGATCCCTGAAGCCTAGTAAATTAATGTTGCAATGCATAATGAATATCTGTAGATGTCACAGATATTCAGATATCACAGAGAACAACTTATTTTAGTATTTCAAAGGTTTGATTAACACTTTTTACCATAGAATATTAGGAGATATTATTAGAAAATGGATTCTGATATAATTAATATTAGTCATATACAAGTGATCTTGTGACAGACTTATTTTTTGCATCTAGATTAACCAGTAATACAACATTTCTGAAAATAATTGGTATGAAATACTTTCAGAATATGCTAGCAAATTCTTTCTCTTGGAGGTTTTCCTTCAAAGATCCAATTTTAACTTGAATTGTGGGAAAAATAATGCGGTATATCTGTGCTACTAAAAAAAGAAATATGAAACAAGCTTGAACACTGTTTGCCTGGGCAGTCCACCATGCTACTTTTCTCTGCTTCTGCTTTGTGCAATTTCAAAGTCAGTATGCACAGTTACTGCCAAAAGCAATACTTAGATGAGCCAGTGTTTGTCTTTAATGGTATATGTTCTTCAAATGTCAGCCTTGTAAGCTTTGTACCCTTTGACACCTGTACATGTATTTATACCACATTTCAGTACCCATAAAAAAGGCTGTGCTATCATATGATAGAAATACTGCCCTTGTGGTGTGCAAAAATATTATTTCAAAATCTTGAAACCAAAAAAACCAGACCAGAGTAAAACTAACACATTGAGACTACCTGGTGTGCATTTAGGAAATCAGGGACAAGAACTCATTGTATGAATGTGACCAGTCTCCTTTTGTTAAGTCTAACCATAACCAGACTGACACACAAGTGGAGTACTCGACACATGACCTTGAGTCCAGGTCTTTGGAAAATATTTCTTGTTCACCCAGCAACTGAGTTAGCAAAAAAATGTGTTAAAATACAGAATACTTGTTAGTGTAGAAACAGTAGGGGTGGCAAAGAAAGTTTTCTAGTGATGGTTCCAAAATCTCAAGGAGAAGGAGTATTTCAGGCAGTAGAGCAATGACATGTGTAGTAGCTAGCAGCTGAGAGAAAAATTTACATTTTATTTCTTTTGCCAAATGTTAAACTCTTAATAACTACATCTCTGGCCTAAAGACTAGATAGGCTTTGTAAAGTTGAGCACAGTGTTGTACTAGTGAACATCACACCTGAGAAAACTATTGCAATTTGGAAATATTGTGCTGGAGAATCATCAGGAGGTTTTTTGCTTGTACAGATGATTTCCCGTGAGAACATTGACAAGACTACTTTATCCTCAGATTAGAGAGGATTTTTTTATTCAGCCCCTTCCTTTGGATACAGACACTTTGTATGTTAGAGGCATTGTCAGCAGATGTCTATCTTGCTTGTGATCTTTTTTGTGATCTTAGAAGACCATAGAAGAGAGAGCTAAGGAGTGATGAACCATGGACTACAGATCAGTATTTGAAAGTTTTTATGAATGTAGGCTAAATTACATGACTGCTTATGTAAATACTGTATAATAATTGTTGAATATCATGTGAGCTAAAAAAAAAGCAACAAACCTCTATAACCATAGAAATATTTAGGTTGCATATGACCTTTAGAGATCACTCATTGAAAGCAACGACAGATTTCAGGTTACTTTACATAAGGAAAACACATCTGTCTCCAGTATTTGCCTGGTTCCTCTGCTTGGTTCATTGGTCCAGTACTGGACATGTCTGATGGGTCCTAGTTGCAGAGAGAGGTGGCAGAGCCACAGCATCTCTGGGTGATATGATTTCAGGGGAAAAAATGGTGAATGTACTCTGCAAGTGTCCCACAATTTCTCTGGAGGTGTTTTTTTTTTTCATCTTTTTCATGCCTCCAGTAACAGGTTCTCTTTCCTGAGCAGGTATAAATCAGGGTGCTGGGACCTCCCTTGCCTTGCTGCATGTTTAATTGAAGATAAGTTTCTTATGGCAGTGCCAGAGCTTGCCAAAGCCTACTGGTTCAGAGTAGTTCAGAGCCTTCTCCACAGAATGAACCCTGCAGCTAACAGAAACCCAGCCAGCCTACCAGTTACGCTCAATACAGTATTTCTATACCTTTATTACATCAGTGGATCAGAATGGTTCTGTCCTCTAGCCTGTATCTTGTGTCAGATAACTTTTTCAACTAGGTACAAAATGGATGTGTGGGTGCATTTCAGTCACGGGTTTTTTCCATATTGGATAAGCAATTATAGTTTCTGTGCCTTGCAACTCACAAATACCATTTTCTAGATAATTTTTTCTTCTATTCTGGCCATTCAGAGTTGAATTGCAACAGGTTTCTTGGATAATGCTCCTAATCATGATTTGCAAAGTCTAACGACTCATCGTTTAGTCTGCATGGCAGCAGGAAATCCTAAGGGTTCGTTCACACAATAGATAGAGGAATTTGTGATTGCAGTGGACAGAATTTTTAAAACTTTAATGCCGAGGCAAATTGTTTTCTGGACAAGGAGTCAGGGCAGTAAGTTGGGGTAGTTAAGACGCATTCTGAGTCAAATATCAGAGTCATCCAAGCTAGACAGTCCTGGTACTCACATAACTTAAGTGATAGCTTATGCTTTGTCTCTGATGGGATATCTATATAAGGAGCAATCCCTGACACAGAAAAAAGACAGAATTTGCTGTTATGCAGCAGAAAGTCTCAACCTTTGTTCTTTACTAGCTGTGTAGTGACCAGCTGAGGGAGAACTACCACTTTCCCCATGGAAACTTGACACACACAGCTGTGTGACCTGTGAGACACTCACATAGAACTTGCACCTAAACTCATGGCTCCCCATATCTGTGAGGAGAAAGAAGTCCTTCCTGTTTTCTGATAGTCTCATATCCAAGTATGTTTCAAGTTCTGTTGAAGTATATGAAGGTGTTCTTCTAGAGCTGCTTTCTCTAATCTTTTTCTTCCCTTGGTCCCCTTTGAATTTTATGATGCGTTTAGTCAGAATAAGGGATTATGATAATAACTTGGCAAGATTATGTGCTAGTGATGATAATATGCCTTTTGGAAAATACTGCATTAAATTCTAATTGCATTTGGGTGTATTTTAATTCTGGGATCGGATACTTATATAATGAAGAAATATGGTGCTTTAATTTGTCTTTATTGCATTAATATGATTACATTAACTTGCATACAAATAAATTAATTATTCCATAAATACATTATGTTTAAAACATCACAAAATTATTGTGTGTAATTAAAAACTTCAAGTATGATTAACAGTGTTTCAAAGTATTCTAAATTAGCTGTTTATTTCCTGGTGTTCAGTGAAAAACTGAACACCACTGTGGTATAAGGAGTGATGATAAAGCTTCAGCTAAATCTGTATAATGATAGATTGACTTTTGTGTGATGATGAAGGTCTTGGCTGTAACAAACAGAATTAAGTCCTGGAGGTTTGGTGAGTTTACTGCGATTGGATGCCAGATATCCATCAAATCTGCTCTATTACTCCCCTCCACTGCAGGACAGGGGAGAGGAAATATAAAAAAAAGGTTCATGGGTTGAGATAGGGACAGGGAGAAATCACTCACTGATTATTGTCACAGGAAAAACAGACTCAGCTTGAGAATATTAAATTAATTTATTACTGATCATATTCAGAGAAGGATAATGAGAAGTAAAACAAATCTTAAAAACACCTTTCCTCCTTCATGGGCTCTACCTCCTCCCTGACAGAAGTGCAGGGACATGGGGAGTGGGGGTTACACTCAATTTATCACATGTTGTTTCTGTCACTGCAGTCCTTCCCCTGCTCCAGCATAGCATTCCTGCCACAGGAGACAATTCTCAATGAACTTCTCCAGAGGGAGTCTTTCCCACAGTTCTTCATTAACTGTTTCACTGTGGGTCCCTTTCCTATGACATCCAGTCCTTCAGGATCAGCCTACTCAACACTGGGGTCCTTATAGTGTCACAAGTCCTGCCAGAAGATCTGTTTCAGCATGGGTTCCTCCCTTCATGAGTGCACAGGACCCTGCCAGAAAGCTGCTCCAGGACGGGTTTCCCAAAGGTTCACAGCCCTTTTTCAGGCATACATCTGCTCTGGCTTGGGTCTCCACCACTGACCTCCACAGGCTTCATAGGGACAGCTTTACTCACCATAGTCTTCACAACAGGCTTCATGGGAATCTCAGCTCCAGCACCTGGAGCACCTCCTCTGCCTCCTTCTTCACTGACCTTGCTGTTTCCAGAGTTGCTTCTCTCACATATTCTCACTTCTGTCTTCTCTCAGCATGCTTAAATCTGCACAAAGACTTCTTCTTCCTACTTAAATATCTTATCACAGAGTTGCTACTACCATCTCTGGCTCAGCCTTGACAGTCTGCAGATCTGTCTTGTAACTGATTGGCATTGGCTCTGTTGGACATGGGGGAAGCTTCTGGCAACTTTTTAGAGAAGCCAGTCTCCACCCCAACCCCTCTACCAAAACCTGGCCACGCAAACCCAATACAAGGAAAATCCCCAATGCCAAAACCCAGTTACCAGCAGTGTGCATCAGGCATTAATACTGAGACCCGTGCTGCTTAACACCCTCATTAATGACCCAGAGAATAGGATGGCATGCACCCTCAGCAAGTTTGCAGATGACTTAAAACCAGGAGGAGTGACTGATATTCCCAATAGTTGTGCTGCCATTCAGATGAATGGACTGGAGACTCAGACAGATAGGAACCTAATGAAGTTCAGCAAAATCAAACACATATTTCCCCAGGGAAATTCCTGTGGAGGAATAAGCTCATGTACCAGTAAATGCTTCCTGCTGACCATCTGGAAAGCAGCTTTGTAAAAAAAACCTGACCTGAGGCACTGGCAGACACTGAGTTGAAAAGGAGATGTCAGTGTGACCTTGCAGTAAAGAAAGTTAATGGTATCCTGGGCTGCATTAGGAAAAGTGTTGACAGCAGGGAGGTGATCCTCCCCCTCACTGTGGATGAGACCACAATTAAATAGTGCATCCAGGTCTGGGCACCTCAGTACAAGAGAGATATGGATTTATTGGAGAGAGCCAAGAAAAGGCCCACTGTCTCTTGGTTTAAGTCATTGAGTAGAGGCTGGCAGACCTGGAACTGTTCAATTTGGAGAAGAGAAGATTCAGGGGAATCTTACGCATATGTATAGATAACTGATTTGAGCAGGGGAGGAGAGCAGTAAAGAATTTGGAGCAAGACTTTTGTCTGTGTTATCTACTAAAAAAAACAGAGGTAATGGACAGAAATGATGATATAAGAAATCCAGGGAAATTTTTTATATTATTAAAATCCCCGCACTTTTTATTGTAAGAGTTATCAGACTTACAAATAGGATGTCCAGTGAGATTGTAGAGCCTCCATCTCTGGAGATATTCAAAACTTTAATATCTTGGACTTTTCCTGGGTCAAGGCCTGTATCTTTTTCTTTGAGCAGGGGGCTGGACTCCACAATTTGCAGTGGCCCCTTCCAACCTCAACCATTCTGGGATTCTTTGGCTTACCATTCCAGCCATTGAGACCACAGATGTGTGCTAAGCACCTTCTACTTCTAGCCTAACCTAAAGGTTTCTTTCCTGCCATAGGGTTTCTTTAAATTTTCAATAAGATGACAAGCAGAAGAATCTCAGAAACAAGTGTTACACTGAAGTATAGACAATGTATTTAAAGAAGAATACTATTAGCAGCAGCATCATAATCCAGATCAGACCAAGGTCAGGAAAAAGAACATTTTCAGAGGATCATTTCCACTGGGCATTAAACAGCTATCTAGTTGAATGGGATTTAAATTGCAACTTTTACAGAAAAAAAAAAAAGGTAAAAAGAGAAAATGCTACTGGAAATCTTTAAATGCAATTATAATATGCAAGGTGTTCCGTTTTAAAATCTTTTGAAAATACAAGCCCTTTAACATGATCATTTTTTATATTATTGTTTTATACTTTATCTCTTTTCCTTCTATCCCTCTCATAATTTTCTACCATGGTTAAAAGTATGAGACAAGGGATAACTAACATAAATTGAATCTGCCTTGCAATATATGCTTTCAAAAATTGTGAAAGTCCTAGATCTATAGGTAAACAATATTTTTCACATGTTTCCATTGCCATAAAGAGAAAGAGGAGTTAAAGGGAAAGTAATTGCATGAAAATAGCATTGCAATTTCTCTTATTAGGGTGGAAAATTCAATGTCCTGCTCAGTTTCTTTCCCACCCATCTCTCTAGGATTTTAATGTGCATGTAGATGACTCATGAACATTTGGAGCTGCCTGCACAGACACCTTTAACATACAGGAGGGGATAATTTTTTGGTAACACGTTGCCTGAGTGTGTTGGTTTTGTCTGGGGTAATTTCCTTTACAGTGTCTGGGGCTGTGTTTTGTGTTTGTGCCAAACACAGAGTTGATAATAGAGAGATGTTTCTGCTATCACTGATCAAGGCTTACACAGAGCCAAGGCCTTTGCTGCTCTTCCTGCTGCCATGCTGGCAAGGATTGTAGGGGTGCATGGGAGGTTGGGAAGAGACAGAGCTGGAACAGGTGGCCCAAACTGGTCAAAGGGATATTCCAAACCATATGGCATCATGCTCTGTATTTAAAGCAGGGGAAAGAAAAAGGGATGTGTGGAGGGATGTTCAAAGTGATGGTGTTTGTCTTCCCAATTCACTGTTACATGTGATGGGGCCCTGCTGTCCTGGAGATGGCTGAACCCCTGACTGCTCATGGGAAGCAGTGAATTAATTCCTTGTTTTGTTTTTCTTGTATGTGTGGCTTTTGCTTTCCCTATTAAACTGTCTTTATTTCAACCCACGAGTTTTCTAGCATTTACCCTTCTGATTCTCTTCCCAATCCCACTGGTGGGGGAGTGAGAAAGCAATTGTGTGAGGTTTGGTCACTGGCTGGGTTAAACCACAACGCTCATGGACACATGGACATACCTGCACGGACACTTTTAATATACAGGAGGGATACATTTTTTTGGTCGGGTGAGCTACATAAAAGACAATGCTAGGTACAGAGACTGTAGGCACATAAAACCAAGATAAATATGCTGTGAGTATAAGACACAAAAGAAATAATATCAAATGCTAACACTGGAGGGAAATGTGAGGCAAACTTATTTATGATCATTCAAAAAAATATGTTTGTATTTTGGATTCATTTTCCAATGAAATATATCTTCAGAGAATGCTTCCAGATGATGGACAACTCTGTAGTGTCAAAACCCTCGGATTTGAGGGTTGTGGGGTGACCAAAATCATTATAATGGGAGGAAAACCAGTACAAATTTAAAATATCAGCAAAGTCTTATACATTCTGAAGCAGTCTTAGGAGCTCAAAAATTATTTCACTATCCAGAACCCTTTGAGACATAAAAGGAAAGTTAGAGAGCTTTAAGGTCTCAGGAAGGGGTAGCGCTAGTCGCAGAATCACAGCAAAGATACAGAGAGATGAATGCACATCCCTACAGCTTTACTGAAGAAGCAAACATGCCAAAGAAGATGAAAGTGCAGTGCTGTAGAGGACTTGTAAGTGTTTTGCAAGGAGTTTACAGAAAAAGTACATCATTAAACTATGTAGGAAGGAAATCTTCAGAAGGGCATTACCTAAAAGCCGAATCTCTGCACATTAGTGAGTTCCAGTCTCAAGCTACTCAGCATCTTACACTACGCTCTTGGTTACGAAAACAGAATAAATGAAATGCTCAGCTTGGTACCCACCATGAATGACCTTAGCTCTGTCAAGTGTTTGCCATGCAGTAGTGAATCTAATAAAAGTCAAAATCTTCTAAATGCAAAAAATAATTGTTAGAAGAGTCTGGAATGGATTATCAGCTGGTAAGCAGGAACAATTTCTTCTGGATAAAAATTGTATGCCTTTCTTTGCACTGTAGAAGAGTTCGTCTGTTCTTGTCAGATGTTAGGGAAAGTTGAAGTTACCACAGCAGAAATGTGTTCGGCTCTACATTTAGCTCCTACAAAGGAGTCTTTTAAGAAAGTTTGTGCCAGCTTAAGGCAAAGTGATGAAAATATGGTTTTGTGTTAATTGTGCGGAAAAAATATTTCTACCTTTTGAAAATAATACATTTTCAGTTGCCCCAGGAGATTTTTTGAACTAAGTAGATATCTCATTCAAACATCCTCATGGCATTAACTTGGAATATTAAATATAATATAAAATAAAATATAAAATCGACAGGGGCCCCAGAAGGCAGAACTATCTGTTAGAACAAGGGTTTGAGGCTTATTAAAAGGATCAAAATATTGAAAGTCAATAAAATGAAGACAATTGATGTATAAATTCAATATACAATCTCTTTGCGCTAGGGAATACACATATCTTGGTTGGCAGAGCCACAAAGCTTCAGAAATTCTCTGAGCCAGACGCATAGTTTTCTGTTTCTTCCCTACAGTTACAGACATTGGATATGCTTCATCTCAGTGTACCCAGGAGTTAGTAGACATACTAACTTTTTAAAGGCATGCTTTTATAACTTAGGATGAATTTTAGAAAAATGTTAAATGGATGGGTATAGCTTCCACTGAAGTTCCACTTGCTGGTTATTTTACCTGGAGCATAATATTAACAACATCTCTGGGTGAGGAAAGCTTTTTAGAAACAAGCTAAATAAGACCAAAAATAGACAATAAAATAAAATAAAATAAAATAAAATAAAATAAAATAAAATAAAATAAAATAAAATTAAATTAAATTAAATTAAATTAAATTAAATTAAATTAAATTTTAAAAGAGGGTTCATTTCATACAGTTCATATTGCTTGAAAATTTAAAAACATGGAAAAAAAAGGAGATGCTTTAGTCTAAGGCTACTTATAGGTGAAAATTTTTTCTTAGATCTCCTGTGGAAGAGCAGAGAATTTAATAACTACAGTTTTCTTGCACAATAAGAGGTAGATTGATGAGAAAGTTATCTAGCAGTCTCAGGACATCCAGTGTCTACATTTAAAGTAAACTGTTTCAGGATGGCCCACTTCCCTGGGAAGCCTTTTCCCATGCCCAATCATCCTTTCAGAGAAGAAAAATTTTCCCTAATATCCAATATCCCCTGGTACAGCTTGAGGCCATTTTCTCTGGTCCTGAGAGATTCACCTTAGGAGGATCTTATCAACGTATATAAATATTTGAAGGGAGGCTGTAAAGAAGACAAGGTCAGGCTCTTTAAGGTGGTCTCCACTGTAGGGATGTCTGAACATCAGGAAAGCCCTTTACTGTCAGGGTAACTGAGCACTGCTCCAATTTGCCCAGAAAGGTTGTGAAGGCTCATCTGTGGCAATTTTCAGAAGTCACTTGCACACTTTCCTCAGCAAGTGTCTCAAGGTGTCCTTGAGCGGGCTGGTTACACTAGGTGACCTCCTAAGGTCAACTCAAACATTCTGTGATTCTGTGAGTGTATGATCAGGACTGTTGTGTCTCAGAAGTTCAAAAAGTAGTAAGAAAATAAAATGAAGGGTGAAAAAGTTCTCCTCGGATCTATATGGAAAGAAGATGAAAACTTAAGTAGGACCAGACTCTGTGGAGGGAAAGATAAACATCAGGAATGATCTAAGTGTTGCTAACCTACTAAATACATGTTCTGTTCTTGTTTCAATAAGGATGCTGATGCATGTAATACCAATGGAAATGTAATCTAAAGGCAACGAGAAAGAGGAATTAGAAAATCATATGTGACCTGTAAATTTTTGTCTGCTTGTAATGATTTTATTGAATATCTATATATATTGAAAAATCTGTGCCCCAACTACTTAAAGAACTAACATATTAAATAAGATATTAACAGATCTGGGCAATATAGTAGGAGAAAAACACATTATTAAAATTAAAAAAAAAAAGAAGAAGAAAGCAAAATGAGACAAGTATAGCCAGTTACTTTATTCTAAGGATCATGTTTTGGGTTTCTTTAATAGAGTTTTTATTAAGGACATCAGTATTATCAGAGACAGAAGGAAATTAACAATGATATAAAACATAAATGAACTCATTGAAGACATATCACATTAGAGTTCTTAAACATCTCCTCTAATAGATTAATTTCCAAGATAAGGTTAATTGAAAAGACTTGATATCTAAACAGCATGATACTATCATAAAAAAAGTTCAAGTTGGAAATCTTCCATCAGTTAATAAAAAATTTATTAAATGGATAAAGAGACAATTTTGGTGATTATTAAAAGCACATTACTGAAATGAAGGGAAGATTGCAGTGTTTCTAGGGTTCAGTCTTGTAATAAATATTTATTATTCTCCTAATTGTCTGTGTTTTCAAGTATAGATCCTGAAGTCCATGCAAAACACAAAGTACAAAATTTTGACCAGCCCTCTGAAAGGAAAAAATTGCGTTGAATATTGATATCACAGAAATTGTGTTGTATTTGAAGTACATAATATATCTCTAAATCAGGGGTTGATATTTTTAGGGACCAAGACAGAGGGAGAGAAACTGATGACAATAATCTGTTGATTTCTCAATGAAATCTTAGAACTTCAAAATAAATAAATAAACAAATAAATAAATGTCTGAAAATCTCAGTAATATTTTTACAGAAGGTAATGTTAGTCTACCTGTCGTTGTATTCATTTCTGGTCACATGTGGTCAGGAAGCACAAATTTGAACTTGAAGAAATGAAGATGAATGGAAAATATATTTTACAATATGAGAATAAAATCTATGTCTAGCTTAGTCTAGTAAGATAAGTATTGAAAAACATGGATCATCTGAGTAAGAAACACAATGGGAGGAGATCTATTTAAGTACAGGATCTGTGAACATACACTGCTCATAAATAAATTATTAGCAATTATTACAAAAGTACTTCTCACTGTAAAACAACTCAGTGATCTGTCAGCCATCATAGTTGGATGCAAGGAACTCATTGCTTCACATGTCCTTAGATTCACTTCCTGTAAATGGTTTTGTTATTATTACTGCTCTTAATATCCAGTATGTGGGGTTTCTTCTGGTTGCTGAACAGGATTAAGAGATGCTCTACTTCTTACCTCTCATAGCATAACTTTTCTTCTCTTTCATTGCACTTGCATCACCAGCTTCTACATTAAGAAGAAAGAATGACCAACACTTGGTTTCACATCAGAGATTTTTGCCCTTGGACCATATATTCATGTGATAGTTTACAAGTAGTCTGTGTCAGCTGTATGGTTCCCAGGAATGACAGATACATTCTAAAGAGCCAAGCCCTGGAGGACCCTTCATCTGCAGTGCTGTAGATGTGTCCCAGAAATTACTTTGATTATGATTCCACTAGGAAGGAAATCACTTGGATGCACCACTCCAGTGCTATGTTCAAACACCCACTGGAGGACTACAGATAACAGGTGCAAGACAGATTTACAGATTAAAACAACCTGCCACAGATGCAGCTATTGGGGATGGAAATGTCAGAGCCTGGCCATGGCTAGAAATTAATGAAGACAGAATGCACTGATGTTATTTAGAGTTACTACAAGCATGTTTGCACACATTTTGTAGGTAGGCAGGCACTTCCTTGACTGACACTCAGTGTTCTGAAAACAGCTTCTGCTGTAGCTGAAAAAGTACCTTGAAAGCAGACACAAGAGAAGTGACTGGAAAAATAAACCAGACCTTCTGTAACTCAACATCTTCAGCATAAATTTTGGCAGTTACCATGTTTTAGCCTGACTAGCTTGAAAGAATTTTAAAGCTCAGTATTGGATCTATACAAGGCTTAGGCTCATGTCAAGAGACCTTAAAGTAGATGTGCAATTGCCTTTCTGAAAAAGAAAGGTTGTTTCCTTAATTGAAACCCAAATGAACTTTTTTTTTATGTTGAGTATAAGGAAATATTAAAGTACTATAAAGTTTTCTGGGAGGAGAAAGGAAACCTGTAATATAGTTATGTATGTTCTATAAACTTATGGAACATAGATGACATATATAACAAGGTATTTTCTATAAATACTTCTGATTAAATGTGTACTTTATTCATGTCTGTAGTTACTGGGTGTCATAAGACAGGCAGTCTGGTCTTGTCTGATGATTCCATCTGCTACTCAGTATTAGTTATGGATTGAAGGGTTTTATTTCCAGGCTTAGAATTTAGTGATCTATACTTAGTATGAAGTCTCTATTAGGGAAAATGAAGACTGATGATGTTTTATTTAAAATAAAGGAAAATAATCTCTTTTCTTTCCATTCAAATAATAAAGCCCAGAAAGCCAATGTATTGAACACAAGTGTAACTTTAAATACATTCACAATTACTGTGAAATTACATCATTAAGGAAAAACATCTGTTTAAGTACTTGGATGAATTGTGGCCACCTTGGTCCTAAAGGGAATGTTGACAATATCTGATCTGCAGATAAAAGGTGCAAAAGTCTTTTCTGTATTACATCAAATGACAACAATTCTCCATCATTTCAATTAAAAAGGGCAAAACTACAAATTTATTCCTGTCTAGACAGAAGAAATAATGGTTTTTTATCTAAATTGTCTTGGGCCACTGCTGGGACGTTCATGGAAAATCTCTACTACTAATGAATAAAAAGACAATTTTTTTACAATTAATGAGTCATAGATATTTTAAGCGCTGCAATTTGAGGACAGAAAGCTATTAGATTTAGAGAAAGAATGGAAGAAAATAATGAGATCAGAGGGGTGAGCTATTTTGGTACATGAGAAAGGTTGTTATTCTAATTTAATATTTATCATGCAGTAACAACTTTAAAGTGAAGAATCTAAAGTAAAGATGCTTGAATCTTGGATACCATCTGGAAAGTTCAGCTGAAGAGAATCAGGCATAAGGAAAGTAATAACATTAGTAAGTGAAAATATGTCTGTAAAACACATTTTTTTAATTCAAAACAGGGGGAAAAAAAGCAGATGGTAGAATTTGGAAGGGAAGATTAGAAATTAACATATTAATGGCCAGATCCTGCAGTGACTGGAATAAACAGAGCTTTCCCATTGATTTTAATGAGAGTAGAATAAAGTATGTCATCAGAAGTGGTGAGAAAAGGTTGTAAACACAAAAGACCAAATTCTCCAGTTGAGGCAGTTTGCTCCTTTGAAAACACAAATTGAACTTCAAGGGGCTAAACATAACCACAGGCCAAGCTCTCTAGTCAGGGGAACAGTTCTCTGGAAAACAGTTAACAAAAGTACCCTCATTCTTTGGATTTAAATGATTTTCATGAGGGAAAGATGTGACACAAGCAGATACCTATTTGTACATAAACTAGGGCAGCTCTATACTTAGATCTTCAACAAATCTAGGTAGCTCAAATCAAAAAGGAAGAACTAGCTCCCCTGTAATCCTGTGTTCTCTCTATAAAGTTCAGTTTGAACAAGATAGGGTATCTGTCAACCAAGATATAATTACTGTTATATTGCAGAACTCCACTGGTTTACAACTATGTGTACCAAGCTCTACTCTGCGTTTTCAAAGCACCCTCTTCCAGGACATGGAGCGATATGTCCTCCTAAAGGCCCCAAAGTCATAAGCTTGTATTTAAGCACCTAAAAAAAAGTGTAATTTAACCCACAAAGGGCATGAGGAAGATTTTCGCAGATATAAACCTTATTCTGTAAAGCAAACATATTACTGAGAGTAGAGCTGCATTTTCATATTGAATTGATTTGGTTTGCCTCTAAGGGTCATTGCACTGTGCAAGCAAAGATCAAGGGATCAAATGTTAAAGAAAATATGATTGCATAACGTAGTTTGTTATTTCAAAAAAATGTAGCTATATATGTTATTTACTAGTTCTTGGCTTTAATTAAAAACAAATAAAAAGGCGAATGTAAATGGAATTGGGAATACTGTGCTAATTTACATTATTGTTTAATTTCCTGAAATACAATAATTAAAGTAAACACTAATTACTAAAACTATTTTTCATTTTTAAAGTGCAAAATGTACTTATTTCTCAAGTAGCCTTATGTTTTTACAAGAGCTCTCTCTTGTGGCTATCACTGTTTCTGCATTGTAACAAGTTTGGGTATTTTGAGGACCATTTTAAAAATAATTTTTTTATTGTAATTTGAGGTAGTAGGAAAAACAATACCAGAACGCAGTCTGGCTGTGCAGCAGATAGGGATAATATACTATAAATCTGGAGAAATAATTCTTATTCACCAAAACATAGGCTATTGGAAATAGTTTCTTGTATTTTATTCTAATAGGAAGGCTTAAAATAATAGCCAGCCTAGAAAAGATGACAAAAATTATTGCTGCAAAGCAAAAATAAAACAATAAAAATAAATGTAGCATACAATCAGGAGTACTGGCCACACAAGACTGGAGAACTCCTTAAAAACAATGAAGAAAAATGACTAAACCGCTATTGCTTCTGCTTCTCTTGTGCAGTTGTTTACCTCTGGTTATCCTCTGCATAACAGGATATACTTGTAGCAAGTAAGAGGTGTTCAGAAAGGGATTTGAGCCAAGTTGTTCTGTGATGTTGTGCTCAGTATTGGTCATCTTATAGCAGGTGCTCACTTAAATGAACTATGCTGAGGACCTGGTCCACACCATCTACTGACTGCATTCATGCCTGACGCCAGAACTTTTACCTGCAACCTCTTCATTCTCATAAAAGGGGACTTCTGGGAATCCCTTACTGTGGGCTTAGATGTCTGAGCAACCTCCCTTTTCTGCCCAGAATGAAGGGATTTTCAGTAGTACCTCTGCTGATTAGGAGAGAACAGTGCAAAACAGCTTTGGGAAATGGTGTACTGCAGGAAAGGTACTGTGATTGCTAGCAAGGATTAGACACTTCAAGTTTAACGCAGAATTTGGACATTTGAATAATGGAAGGTAAATCTCTGTTAAAGGGAGAAAATAGATGTCTGGAGTTTAGTACTAATGGGAGTTACTCTCACCAATGTTTGGCAAGTAGATTAATTACTCTTTACTAACCTGCTCTCATCAAATGCTGATGGAATGTCTTTAGGCAGGCTATGGGACTTTTGTTTGATATGGCTTTTCTGCTTCTCAGAGGCATGTACTGATATGTAGCTGCAAAAATAATAAATGATAAATCCAGCTTTCAATTTTCCCCAGCTCACTGCTATGCTACACGGTTTTACTGACTCACTTATTAATGTTTAGGAATACTTTGAGATCCTCAGATGGAAGATGCTGTATCAAAAAAGGTTATTGTCTCATGAAAAGAATCTGAAGAAATAAAATTTAAAATATCTGCAAGTCCTTGCATGATTTTTGTATGCTTATAACTTTCCATACAGCTAATAAAGGTTTTCCTAAAAAAGGCAAAAAAATTTACCCTTGAAATCAAAAAAGCTATTCTTGCAAATTAGTCAAACTCTTTTTAAAGTATACCAACCTCTAGTTTTTATATCACCAGAAGAACATGATGGATGAAAGCCTTCAATCTCAGGAGCTAAAGCTATGTCAATAGCTTTGTCAGATTAAACAGAAGTCAGAAAACTTTCTGGGCATGAGGTTAAATTGAATGACCCTAATCTATTATTAAATGCTTTTAACAACAAAAAGAGAGTGGCTACACGTAAAATGCCAGCTGACATTAAGACACAGTAGCTGGAATATTCGACTTTCTAAACCATATCTATGAATTAGTTAAGAGTTTGCTATTTGGCTAAGGTCAAAAATATTCCTGAGATTAGTCTAAGAGCTTAAAAATATAGACAATTGCATTGCCTAGTTCTGTTTAAGTTACCAACATAGATGCAGTCTAGAAAGTGATTGTGCATGACATAGATGTAAATGGTGAGGTGACTCAAGAGTGGAAGAAATTTATGATGAGATTTAAATATTAAAGCTTATCAAACTAACTTGAAAAAAACATGTCATTACATTATTGGATTACAGTAATTCCTTTATCAAAGTTGGAGAGAAAAAGACAAATGGACTTAAATATAACTATTGTTGAGTTTCTCAGTATTAAAAAATGACATGCAAAACAAGTAAATTTAATGTCACAGTCCTCAAAATACAATCTGATTCAACAATAAATAATAACAAAATGTCAGCCGTTTTATTTGAATGAGTAGTTTAACTGACTTCAGAGGCTAAATTCTTAGGGATTTAACACGTTAAAAAAGTAAGACTGACAAGCCTTAGTCCCAAGGCTATGTGAACTCAGGCCATAAAGCCATGGCCTGGTACTACCAATGGCATGACTGTATTTACTGCACTGCAGGACAACGCTCTCAGACTCTACCCTCTGGTTCTGATCTATCACTCTACTGCACCTCCATGTGGCACCTCCTTGGTGTGGGGAGATCATCCATGGGATGTCCTGATCTCTGCAGGAGGGCAATGAATAGATCCAAGCCCCTCTCCTGGCACACACAGCTTTTCACTGATGTTCTTTATTTCCAAAAGTGCGTCTGATTCAGTTTAGAACTGGACCATAAATCAGGGAATAAGAATTCCCTAGGAAAGAGAATCCTCTAGGAAAGAGAATTTCTTGTGAAGAAATTACATAAATTTTGAAGCTTGTTTTGGTTGCTGCTAGTAGTGCTTACACCCAGCCAAGGACTTCCAGTTTCCCATACTACACCAGTGACCAAACACACAAGAAGATGGGAGGGAGCACAGGTGGAACACCTGATCTGAACTGGACAATATGATAATCCATATACTAGGACATCATTCCCTGTAGATAAACTAGAGAAAGTTGACTAGAAGGGGAAGTTCACTGCTGGGGAATGGCCAGGGCATCAGAGGTCAGGGGAGTCAGAGGCTGGTGAGCAATTGTATTGTTTATCTCCAGTATTTCCTGGGTCTTTTTTTTTTCTTTTTCTTTTTCTTTTTCTTTTTCTTTTTCTTTTTCTTTTTCTTTTTCTTTTTCTTTTTCTTTTTCTTTTTCTTTTTCTTTTTCTTTTTTTTTTTCTCTTTTTTATTTTTATTGTTTTCTTTTTATTTTTCCCTTTTTCTGTTATTATAATTTTAATTATTAAACTGTTCTTATTTCAACCCATGGGTTTTAGCTGTTTGCTGGTCTCTCCCACATGCCAGTGGGGGGGGGGTGGCAGAAGTGAGCCAGCAGCTGTGTGGTGTTTAATTGCTGGCTGGGGTTAAACCACAAAAAGTCCTTTTTGAAACATAAGGTGGGGCATGGAGAGTTGATATAACAACAGATCTGTTAAGGATATGTTAAAATATTTTTTATAAGTATATATAAATTGAATAGTTGCTGGTTATAATATTTATTTGCTCTCAGAGTTGCGCTTGTTCTCAGAGCTGCATTTAACTTTACTTGCAATGTGTGTTCCTTATCACACTACTGTGCTATTATCACCTCTGGACTGAGGTTATCACGTTGCTGATCTTTGTAACACTGCCTTATGATATGATGGAATTACTGCTCCTGAAACTAATCTGGCGTTTGTACTCAGCACTGCCGTCAGCTCTGTACTTCGGGAGCCATCTATCGGAAATGGTCAATAATTACACCTTTTACCCTCTCGGAGAGACAGTCTGTAGAGGAGACAGCCTCCCATATCTTCTTCTCCCGCAGGACAATAGTGTTTAAGAATAGTGCAATAGTGTTTAAGAATTTTGAAAATTTTGAATTTCCTTGGGATGTTAAAGCCAACATATTCCTATTGCTAGTAACCATGAATGTGGTTAAGATCTTGTTTATGGTTTAGAAACTCTTTGTGACTACTCCAACCCCTGTGACAAGCACTGTAGCTACACAAAGCCTGATTATGAGCACTGTGGTTATTCAAACCCTGCTTAGGGAGGGGCACTGCAGCTACTCCGACTCTGGTGATGAGTGGTGCAGCTGAACCAGAGAACCAATCCATGCCAGCATCAGAAACCTCTCTCTATAAGAAGAAACGGACATGAAAGTCAGCTTGCTGCTTACGAAAGAGAGTAAAACATGGTCACTACAAGAACAGGGGGAAGAAGCAGAACAAGTGTTAAAACCAAAAATTTCTATCTCTGAGTGTGTTATAGGATAAGTGAAAAAACTTCAGCATGTTATCACCTGGTTTGTTCGATGCTGTGCTAACAAGGCCAACGGGCCGCCATTAGAGGATAGAGAGGTCAAACACATGACATCACTTGCTAGGGAAAGAGGCTTTGATAAGGCAGTTGGAAAAGGGACACAAGTCCTGAGTCTCTGGAGGCAGCTCCTGTCAAGTGTGAAGGGAAGGAAACTCTTTCAAGGAAAATATTGTTTCTCACACAGATAAATGGGCCACAATAGAGAGAGGTATCTAGCACCTGAGGGAATTAGCTGTGATAGAGATGATCTATTATGATTTAAACAACATGCATTCACCTGTATGTCCAGAAGTCCAATGCAGATGAACCATGTGGTGGAAATTCAACCAGAGCACACAATTGTCACATGCCAACCCAATGGAGAGACAGAGTCACCATCAACACATTAATTGTCCCTCTAACTCTGGAAATACAAATAAAACCTCTCTTCTCCCTACAGGCTTGCATCTTGGCAATGGAAAAATTGTCCAAAAAGCGGGGAAAACTATCCTAGGGGTTCCAGGAAATCAAAAGAGGATATGTCCCATTTCCCACCTGTATGCACTTGCATCTCAGCTGTGAACAGTAAGTATATTTTTCCTCCAGGGTGAGGTTATAGAAGGTACACATCACACATTCTCCTTCCTGCGTGGCCAAAGAGACAACATGAGGAGGTGGGATGGAAAAACTACCTCTACCCTAGAAGCATAGGTGTGAGAATCACAGGGAAAGACAATCACAAATGGGAGTCCTTCCAGGGAAGTCGCTGCTCCAGTCTCCAGTGGGCAGCAACTCAGAGAGTTGCTGATATTACTCCTGATTCTATGGGAAAAAAATTCTAATCTGTTTTTACAAGAGGTAGGTGGAGATTCCTATGATCAGTACTAGCGAGGCCTGGCCTCTAGCCAGGCGGAAGAGAGGGACAACCAGATTTGCTGGTATGCGTGTATTTGATGGCCTGACAAATCAGACTCACAGAGATAAAAGGGCCCAGTTTTGTACTGGTGCACAGTGTACCCTCATGCCTTGAAGCTATACAGAAACAGGACCCATTTGTATTTCCAGAGCAACAGGAGGGTCTCAACAGCTAAAGCTATTGGAAGCTGAAATGAGCCAAACTAGGAATGAGTGGCAAAAGCATCCCATTGTGTTGGCCCAGAGGTTCTATGCGTCTTTGGCATAGACTAATTATCTCAGCAAAGGCCCAAAAGTAAATCATTGGGTTTTCAGTATAGTTGCCTTGGAAATGGAAGAAAATAAAAAGCTGTTCTACCTTGTCTGATCTCTCCCTTTTGTTTTGGAGTTGCTGAAAGCAAAAGGACCACAGGCGCCTATCACTACCAGCACAGGGCATCAGTGACAGTGTTGCACCAACTGAGACCTAACTGGAGAGCCAAGGAATGACCAGCAGGACCCGCTCACCCTATAAGAGTTCCACATGGATGGTGAATAAGTCTTAAAGTATATGAAGTCTGATTTGTCTGTTCAGTTTTTGAACAATTGATCACCTCCCTTCAAGCTTGGCTTGAGCTTGATAGTCCATCCAGCTTTCCATTCATATCACGGTGCATCTCTCCAGTCCTATTCTGTCAGTTTGTCCCCAAAGGCTACGTGGGATGTTGTCAACTAAGCAATTATTCACTCAGTTTTAACTTTTAAATTTTTTTTATTCTGGAAGTTATTCTGTTGTTTCCTTTTTCATTCTTTATTTCAGATGGATACCTGGGGACTGGATACTTCCCCATGAGAACTGAGTCATAGAAGACACAAGATACCTCAGCCTTTTCCACGCCATTTTGAAGTATCTTGCCAGTCCTGTTCAGCAGAGGACCTATGTCTTCCAAGTACTTCCACTGAATTTCTGAAAATGAAAAATAGCAAATAAAAATGCAGAAATAAAAGAAATGTACATATTGTTGGCACTTAAGGTTTGAGAATTCATGTGTGGGGTTTTTTTCCCTCCATGTGCAAAATAAAGTTTTCTCATTGTCTCTCTTCAAAACACCAGATGTTTATAATTTCATACTTTAAATATTACGCCTTCGGTTTTATTTTCAGCTGTAATCATGTAATGTGATCATAGAACAATAAATAAAGACATGGCAAATCAAAAGGTTGTATTGTTAGACCAAAGTTTTTTCTGCAATGTAATAGTATGTATTATTTCACTGAAATCATCTGCTTTAGAAGACATGTAACTACATTGAACTCCTTTTCATATAATGAAAAATCAAACAAAACAGAATAACAACAAAAAGCAACTCAAACAATAACCCCCTCTTAAATTCTTCAGAATATTTGGAACAGAATTTAAAAGTAATATGCCTGAATCAAGACAGTCAAAAGACAAAGCATCTTTTGTAGTAAAAGTTGTATTTTCCTTATAATTCTTATGACTTTAAGACAAGAATATCAACTCTAAACTAACTGTATAATTGTAATTGAATTTTCGCATGGAACTGTAAAACCAATCTCTCCTTATTGTGGAAATGAGTGTTAGAATTTGCCATTTGCCAAAAAGGAAAGGCTTGTGAGTTGAAATTCTGTGAATGGAAATTCAGGATTTTTTAAATTATAATTATATAAGTTATCTCTTAGTTTGAGCAGTATATGTCTTCAAGGATAAATAATTTATTAGCTCCTAATAATTTTGCAATCTTCATGAGATAAAATTGTCTTTTAAAAGCTGATTCTTATTGCTAAAAAAAGTAAAAAAAATCCTAACAAGTTAAGCCGTTAAAATTGATGAAATATTTTTTCCATGCTATGTAGATGAAAACAGGATTTTTTATGTTGTATGAATATCATGAAAGGTAAAACATCATCAGAACTTAAATGAAGGGCACACACTACAATAAAAATGTTAAATTAACAACTCCTCTACTTCTTACATTTTCTTGTTTGTTTCCTATCCTACTAAATATTCAGTAGATATTTAAAAATTCTTAGTCATTGTTTTCTTGATACTAAATAACTTTTTTAACGCACAGCCAGCTTATATATCTTGTCTGTTCACAGAGCAGTTTGTGAATGACATATATCATCTGTCATCCTCTAATACGGAAACATTAATGGCCTTTAAAGTACATAGGCAGCAAGTAAGGTTTTTATGCTTCATCAGTGGTGGGTGTTGCACTGATTTTATCAGTGTGAAGCAGAGCATAAGAGCAAAAAAGATTGAAAATTAAGTCAGAATTTTGAAGGAATAGAGGTAAAAAAAGAGAAACTCAGCAGTGACAAATGGAAGACCAAAAAGAAAAATTACTTTTGAGTAAGAAACGACACAAACCCCTCTACATACAGACCAGACATTCAAGAACATGCAAAATGAAATTACAGTTGCAAAAGTTCACTTTGCGGATTATCTTTTTGATCTGTTGCAAGCCGAGTAGAAGAAGAAGAGGAAAAAGAAGAAGAGGAAGAAGAAGAGGAAGAGGAAGAGGAAGAGGAAGAGGAAGAGGAAGAAGGGAAGGGAAGGGAAGGGAAGGGAAGGGAAGGGAAGGGAAGGGAAGGGAAGGGAAGGGAAGGGAAGGAAGGAAGGAAGGGAAGGGAAGGGAAGGAAGGAAGGGAAGGAAGGGAAGGGAAGGGAAGGAAGGAAGGAAGGAAGGGAAGGAAGGGAAGGGAAGGGAAGGGAAGGGAAGGGAAGGGAAGGAAGGGAAGGAAGAAGAAGAGAAGAGAAGAGAAGAGAAGAGAAGAGAAGAGAAGAGAAGAGAAGAGAAGAGAAGAGAAGAGAAGAGAAGAGAAGAGAAGAGAAGAGAAGAGAAGAGAAGAGAAGAGAAGAGAAGAGAAGAGAAGAGAAGAGAAGAGAAGAGAAGAGAAGAGAAGAGAAGCATTGAAAGGATGTACAGCAATGCTATAGTCTGCAGTCTTGTCCCACAGCCACAGGAGCTGACGGGTGCCGGCTAGCCGCTCCTGGAGTGGCCGATGGAGACCACGGATTCCGCCACTCCCAGGTTCTTTGCAAGAACCCTGGGTAGTGGTTCCATCTGCGGTGTGGTGGCGCAGGTGAGGGTGGGACTACGAAGCACTGAGGCCAAGGAAGGGAGGAGCCAACACTCGTATAGATGCCAAAGCGCTTTATTGACCCAGGCAGGACCAGTAATGGCTTCAGAGAAAGAGCCATTGGGGAGACACTGATAAAGGGGATGGGTGTGACGGGAGGAGACACGAGGGAACCAATAAACGAAGCCCAGGGGAGGAGCAAGGGACACAATTGAACCAATAAGGATGGCACAGGGGAGGGAAAAGGCTCAGGAGACAAATCGTATCTTAAGTAAGGGATAATTGACGTAGAAATTTCTCGAAATAAAGGGGGTGTTTACAATAATGGACGGGGAAACTGGGCAGCACCAAGAGGGAGGAGATAAACTTATAAGGACATAAGGGGAAGGACTAGGGGATCAGTCATCTTAATGGACAGGTCACTGGTGGGAAAACAAGGGACAAACAACTCAGGAACAAACCATTATGAGGGAAAACATGGGGGAAACTGAGGGCCAAAGCATAATCTTAACTTATAAAAAAATAACCGACTTTACAACAAAACGTATAAAACACACAATGCTACCATAGTCCAGCTGCCTGACCTGTTCAGGGCTGACTAAAAGTTGAAGCATGTTCTTAAGAGAATTGTCCAAATGCCTTGTAAAGACTGTTGAGGCATTGACTACTTCTCTAGGAAGCCTGTTACAGGGTTTGGCCTCCCTCTTAGCAAAGAAATACTTCTTGATATCCAGTCTGTTTCTCCCCTGGGACAGCATTGAACCATTCTCATGCATTCTAGCACTGGATACCTTCCTTCTAGCACCTTCCTCTCCACCTCCTGAGGAAGCTGTAGAGAGCTGTAGGAGTTGTGAGGTCACCCATCTGCCTCCCCCTCTAGACAACCCCACAGAATATTCCTCAGCCGCTCTTCACAGGGCATTCATTTCAGGTCTTTCCCCAGCTTTGTTGCCCTCCCCTGGGCACAATCAAGCACCTTCACATCCATCTTAAATTGTGGGGTTCAGAACTGCACACAGAACTCCAGATGAGGCCACTAGAGGTGATGTTGAATACAGCAGGATAATCATGTCTTTTAACATCAAAACCAACTGGTTATTATGTTTTTTATGCATCTCAGGATGTGGTCTTCCCTCCTGGCTTCCAGGGCACACTGCTAGTTCCTATTGAGCTGCTGTCGACCAGCACACTCATTTATTCTCAAACAATATCTGTTCCATGAAGAGATTGGTACTCATTCATCACAGCCTCATGGACTAGCAGACTGCAAGTGCTATAAAGTGGGGGTTTCTGAAGTAGAGATGGGCTAAACTCTGTCACATACTGCTAGATGGACATATGTGAATATAGTCATATGTGTCTAAATGTTTTGATCGTGCTGTTGTATGTATTTTAAAATGTGTTTTTGTTTACAAATAAAACCAGAAGATAATTAGACTTTCTTTGGAAAGATTTTCTTCCCAAATAGCATGGTAGAAACAGAACTCTTGATGTTGAAATCTTTACTGGGGTTTTATTTTCTCCCGTAGGTGATGTTGGAAAGATGACTCAGAACTAATGCAATGAAACCCACTCTAAGTACTTTGAATGAGCATTATGTAGTCGCAGTGTTTTATTGAGGTGTTTGGTCAAACGTCCACCAGATGTCAGTACATACTTGCACAATCGCAAAGGTTGTGGGACAGAGATGTTTCACACAAATCTGGTCGTGATACATAGTCCAGAAGTGCAGTGTTGCATATCACTGATGCTGCTGAAAAAAAAAAAAAAAAAAAGTGCAAAATAGTGCACTTTTAGAAATCCTTAAACTTTCTAAATGACAGAGAAAAAAAAAGATTGATTCTGAATTTTTCTATATCAAGCACTGTGGCTGCTAGTTAGTTACATCTGCTCTGAGGTTTCATTGTGAAAACAGAAACTATGTGGCAGAAAACTGCCCTGTAGATATTGTAGACATTAATATTCTTAAATATGAGCGATTAGGAAAGAAAGAGCTAGACTTCTTCAATCATAATAAATGAAGATCAAAGAATAATTTTATGGTTGCCTTCAAATATATATACTGTCTTATAGTGTGGAAGAAGCCAGACTGTTCTTGGGCAAGTACAGCTATAAGGTGTAGGACCATAGATACCAGTTGCAATAAGGAAAATCATGATTTGTCAGGAAAAAAACCCACAACCCACAACTGGGTCACACAATGCTTGTTGAATCTGTCTTCAGATATTAAAAAAATCAGTCAAAGAAGATAAAAAGCAATTTTATCAAACTTTGAAGTTACATCCAAAGCTTCAAAGTTGGTTTGACAGGGTTTGGACCACGTGAGCTCAAGAGGCCCCCTCCTGTGGTGGTGTTCACAGGGGTCCCAGGAAGAGGGAAGAGACAAGGACCTGACTCCATGTTTCAGAAGGCTTGATTTATTATTTTATGATATATATTATATTAAAATGATCTATTAAAACTATACTAAAAGAATAGAAGAATTTCATCAGAAGGCTAGCAAGGAATAGAATAGGAATGGAATCATAATAAAATCTTGTGACTGACCACACAGTCTGAGACAGCTGGACTGTGATTGGCCATTAATTAGAAACAACAACATGAGACCAATGAAATATGCACCTGTTGCATTCCACAGCAGCAGATAATTATTGTTTACATTTTGTTTCTGAGGCCTCTCAGCTTCTCAGGAGAAAAAATCCTAAGGAAAGGATTTTTCATAAAATGTGTCTGTGACACTCTCCAATCAAAATTATTTTCTGGTTTTATTTCAGTGGTATTTCAGAAGCAGGAAACTTAAAGGTACATGAAATCTCATTAGGCTCCAGTCTGTTGTCAGATTTTTTTCTTTTTTTAAGATAGTTTATGGAAATCAGCCTCCTGACTACAACAGTCAGCTATATCTTTACTATCACATGGTTGGCACTGCACTGAGATGCCTCAGTGATTTTCTGTATTTTTTGTATGAAGCATCTCCACGTACAAAATTCATTATCATGAAAACTCTTCTCAACGACATTTTAGTTTTTGAATGTCATCATTTGGTTTCATATCATTATAGATCTGACAAGTTTGTTTTATTTCCTGACCTAGTATTAAATACTCCACATAAGTCCAGTGATTTTTGATGACAGCTTCAGTTAGGAAGTGTTTCAGTGTGATGGTGTTCACAGGGGTTTTCAGGTGAGGGAAGAGACAAGAATGTTGACTCCGTGTTCAGAAGGCTTGATTTATTATTTTATGATATATATTACATTAAAACTATACTAAAAAGAATAGAAGGAAAATTTCATCTCAGAAGGCTAGCTAAGCTTAGTATAGAAAGGAAAGAATGAAACAAGGGTCTGTGGCTTGGACAGAGAGAGAGAGCCAGCTTTTCCGTGACTGGTCACTAAATCCAAACATCCACACGAGACCAATCACAGATTCACCTGTTGCATTCCACAGCAGCAGATAACCATTGTTTACATTTTGTTTCTGAGGCCTCTCAGCTTCTCAGAAGGAAAAATCCTAAAGAAGGGTTTTTAATGAAAAGATGTCTGTGACATTTCAGGACATAGCTTGCATTGTTGGAAGAGTTTAATAGCATGTATTGCAACATCACCAAAATAGAAAGAAAGGGGGCCTAAAGTTAATATCTAACTTAAAGAAACAGGTATTTTCTGAGTTCAAGAACAATTAAAAAATTATTTTAATGAGAATTACTCTCATTAATCAAATATCATCTCAGTAATTAAATATATTTTTTCTGAAAATCTATGAATGTATTACAGAATAATTGCATTCCCTTTCACTTTTTCTGCAAGGCTTCTCTTAAAAATTCTTCAGATAAAATTTAAAATTTCAATACACAATTACTTTCTCATAATGCCCATCATCCTCAAAAATCTTACAATACTTAGCATAGAAACTAAGTATTATAACATATTACTTGTCATGGCTTTAAAAATAGTGGCACATGTCCCAAGAAGTTTGATAACAACATTTACCTTGGTTACAGCATGATACTACAAGTGCCAAGGTTGGGTGCTTGATTCCTGTATGGGCCATTCACTTAAGAGCTGGGCTTGATGATCCTTATGGGTCCCTTCCAACTCAGAATATTCTCTGATTGTAACATTCCTGTTGCTTTCAGTTTGCATTTTGTTTATTTTTGTGAATTAATGTTTCATGCTATACTTAAAATAAAACTGCTATTTTACTCACAAGATTAATCAAACCTTACACAACCTAAGACCTGATACACAGCCCTTAACTGAAATGTAGAAGAAACCTAAAGTATTTTCTTCTAGAAAGAAATGGAAATTGTTTTTCATATATTTCTGAAATAATAACATAACTCGCTTGATTCTCTGTTTTCTGATAATGATCCTTAGAGGCAAAAAGTGATGTCCAGAGGCTTAAGGCTGCTCAGCACAGCAGTTAAAATGTTTAATACTGGCTGACAACAGAGTGTGTTGTACTCCAGGGATGTATTGATATAGCATCTAAAGGCTTTTGTTGGCAAGCCTTAGGCAAAAAATTAGAGGTGTGAGGATAGTGTCCTGACAAAACCAGAATCTACTTCCCCACAGGGGTGGGTCCCCACTGGTCCTGTATAAGATGAGAGTCATTTTACTTCATTTATCATGTTATTCTCTTTCTCAGGATTCCAGCTAGTGCCTATCTGCTGAATAGTCAGCAGTCAAAAGAAGCATGCTTGGGTATTCATATTTTATGGTTTGGAGATAGAAAGTGTTTGGGAGTATTTTTGTTTAATTTGCTGCAGTTTTTTTGGGGTTGCTTTCATTTTTTTGGTTGATTTTGTTGGTTTGGTTTTTTTTTAACTACTCCACAGTTTTCATTGTTTTCAGCATCAGGATAGTTGAAATCCCACATGATTACAGTTCAGAACACTTCACCATCTCTGCTTATCTGCATAAACAATCAGAGTCTAGTTCCTTGTTTCACCCTGCAGATACAGCAGTCAATGTTTGAAATGCTTTTATATTTTACTTCACCATTTATGTCAGACCATTTGATTTAAAGTTTACAAGAGCATTCTGCCGCATAATAATACTCTTATTTTATTATTTTATAAATTCCATTACATCTATAATATATTTATTTTCTGCCAAAACAAAGTTTCTCTGAAGAATTTTAGAGCAATTACAAATACAAAAGTGTAAAGAGTGATGTAGAGTTTGGGACACAGGAATATTATTTGTTTTTCAGGGATATCTTGCACGACACAGGTATATTTTATGTGTCTTTACCAGTAATTAAAAATAAATATGTACAAATAGTGCTCAAGTGAGATGAATTAGACTTAATAAAAGAGAAAATCTTGTCAAAATATTAAAATTTGATAGCTTCATTTTGAGAGGGAGCATAAATAAGCCAAAGATAAATGAGCCATTTATTATAGTAGATTGTAATATGAAGACTTCCAGAGCCATATTATGGTAAATCCCAGTTTTATTTCCTATATTGTAAGAATGGGAAAATAAATCTACATGCTGAAGGAAGAAAGAGGCATTTTTTATTGGCATGACATTTAATGTCATTCAATGTAAAAATAAAACATGTTACTGCTTCATGACTGCTGAAACTGGTGACTGTAATGGGAGGGATGACAACTCAAGTGAAAAAATTTGTGTATGCTTTGAACAGAATGGGGGAAACAATATATTGTTTCACAAACATTCTGTGCTCATTAGGATTCCAGCTGTATGACTGCCTGTTAGCAGGAGTATTTGCTTACAAACCAAAATATCATATTTCCAGTCCTCCAGGCAAAGAGACTGTAACAGCAACCAAAGTTCAGGCCTTCCCAAACACCAGTGTGTCCTCCAAAGCATCCTTGTGTGGTTTAATTTGTTTGTTCTGGTTTCCTTCAAACTGCATAATATCAAGAATTAATCAAAACCTGGTGATCATTAAGGATAATGAGAGGTCACTTACTGATACTTGTAACAACCTGTCAAAAGGACATTTTAACATTGACAAGTTTCATTTCCATTTCTAAATCTGTGGGAGCAGCTACAAGACACTGCTTGTTTACTGTTTCTCATTGAAGTAATTTTATAGCCATTGTTGTATCCACATTTTGTGTTAAAAGAATTGCAGAGTGGAGAGGATTAAATAATGGAATTTAATAATAGAAAAAAGGAGAAAGAAAATAATGTGCAATTACTGAAAATAAAAATAGGATTTAATAATACCAGATTGGATATAACCATAAATGGTTTAAAAATTAAGCAAAAAATAGGAAAAAATAAATAAAATAAAATATGTATGATAAAAGAATATCTTTCATTACAGATAAAATGCAACACAAACTCTAGTTTCACAAGGATATATGTACACAGAGACATCTGAGTTCTCATGTAGAATTCTTAATTGAATTGGCACATTGTACAAAACCGGGAGTATTTGTACAGGATCTGGGACCCCTTTAACCTGGGGAAAAAAAAAACAGAAATATTATTGCAAAAGGATAATCAAAAGCTACAATCGTTGAATGGTTTTCATAGAATGCAAAAACTTCCTATGATCCATAGTCCTTTACCACTCCTATGACTCTGTAATTCTTCTTGATGAGCTTCATACTGCTCCTGGCAGTATCTCTAGTGCATACATGAAACTTTAGCAGTGAAAAATAATCAGAGGACTGTATGGAGCTTCGTATTCTCTTAATGAAATCCCTGAAACATGGCCCTGGTAAGCAGCACACCTCTTACACATCAGGTTAGCAAGTAGGCTGAGGCGCACAGTTTGTGGTAATTGGGAGTGGGGCTGCGGCAGAGCCTCATCCCCAGTGGGCTACAGCTGTGCAGGGCAGGTGAGCAGCATTGAAGGTAATGAGCCAGGGAGTGCCAAGGTGCACTGACCAATCACGAGAGAGAACAGAAGACACACAGGTGTAAAGCATGTAAGATAAAGGATATAAAAGGTTGGACTAAGCACAAGGAAGGGACATGTTTGAAGCCTTCTGGTGTGGTATGGAGTTATTTTGTATGGGCTGAAACGTTGTGAAGTTGTGTGGTGATACTCTGTGTATTGTGGCTGTCTCAACCATGGCATACACTGAGAAGGTAGGTGCCTCTGCAGCTCTCAGAAGACAGTTGCCTGCTACTATCACTCTAATGATAAAACTAAAATAGAGCTATTTATATGTTTATATGACTCCCTTGATTAGTGGTTTCATTGATTATGAAACCTAGTGACAGTTCCTATATCATCAATCCTCACACACTTATCTGCTGAATATCTTGCCTACTAATGCTTCTCATTTTTTTTCTGCATGGAAACATGAGAAATGGCTTTCACTTACTAAATTTTCATTTAGCAAATCCTCTGCTTTCTTGGACTGTAAAAATACTTGGTGTTGTGGAACAAGCAAAAGCTAATGAAAAATGGCACCCCAAAAGAAATAACAATCGCTTTGCAATGAATAACAATAAAAAGTTCTGAATGTAGTTTTTTGCAGGTATCATTCTTCCTCTGAAAAACTGTGTTGAGACAGCTCTAAAGATACTGATAAGTGCATTAATTTGGAGAGATCACATACAGGGGCATTATTTCAAAGTAATATATGCATATGGGTTAAAAAAGAAAACAGTATTTTAGAATATTGGGTGAGAAGAAAGCAAAACTAAAGATTGTAATAACAATAGCATCAACAGTAATAGTAATAATAACTCCCAGTTATTTGTAGAAACAGTGAGTATTAAACTGAACTTGAAAATAATTCCTTCAAATAAGCTTTCACAGCCAATAGAGTCTCCTGTGGGAAATGAAGTGTGTTATTTCTCTTGAACATTTAAAACTAAATCAGGCAAAACTCTATTGAAAACTTGACAAGGGGTAATTATGAATCACCAGACTGATGAACCATTTGACATAATACATCTTCTCCTCTAGTTAAATTATATTATTCTGTTACTTAAATTATGTTCCTTCTCATTTCTAAGCAGATTTTTTTCTTGTAATGAGTGCTTTATTCACAATGAAGATGCCAATCATTTTTGTTTGAAATGACAGCTTTTCTTATGAAGTTACATTTTTTCATTTATGTATTTGGACTTGCCTGAAAATAGCTTTTATCAGTCTATTCATTCTGTAAGGCTCAGCAGACATGAATTTACAGTGTTGTATCATGCATGTGTTTAATAGAAGTCACTGTTAAGTATACTATTTGACAGTCATACCTGTATTGAAAGCAAAATATTAGATATTTGTCAGTTTAAAGGAAAATTACAAAATAAATTTTTCTTTTAGTTGGTCCTTTTATGCATTTTACTAAGTCATGAAACAGGCATTAACTATTTGTATGGTTTAGAGATAATACTAAGTCATAAAATCTAAACAGCTGCAATCTGGTTTTGTTCTCACAATATCTGTATAATATACTATTAATATTTTTTTAAAGAAAGATTCAGATTTCAGTGAAGTAGCAAAAGTTCTTCAGGAACAAAAGTTCCTCTCAATACATTGAGAACAATAAATGACTGTTGGTTCACTCCAGCCAAAAACTGAGCTCAGATTTTTGATTTTTCCTTGCCTAGATAACTTCCAAAATGTGAAGTCAACTGACTAAATTAGGTCTTTCTGGATGGGGATTCATCTTCCTAGAGTTAAAATATTTTCAGTGCATGTTCTACATTTAAAAGAATGGCTCTTTGTCATTTTTGATTTGTCTAATCTACTTTAGGATGAGAGGACTTGTATTTAGTTTGTTTGACTTTAAAAATCAAGGTAAGAAGTTCAGGAATTTACACTGAAAGCAGCTGAAATTCAGCGAGAAAGATCTGACCACTCGTTTTCTACTAAAAATGTCCTTCCTGTGATTTTTCATAAATCTTGAACATGTATCAGGAGATTAGCCTTAGGATAACAGGCAAAAAGGGATTTAAAGATGTTTCTGGTCCAACCTCCTGGTAACTGCAGTCCAACTGTGAGGTTACATCAGGTTTCTCTGGCCTCAATTTAGCCACAGCTAGGAATCCTTCAAGGCTGAATACTGCACAATATTTCTGGGCAATTTATTCCATTGGGAATGGGGGAAAAGATGCTCCTTATATCCAATGTATACCTGTCTCATTCAGACTTATGCCCTTTGTCTCTGATATTTTTCTCATACACTGCTGTGGATATCTGGGTCCATTCTCTCGGTAACCTCCCTGTAGGGAATGTCAGGAATTCTGTGAGGTCCTGCCACTGAGTCTCTTCTCTGAGCTGAACCAGCTTCTCTCTCCCAGAATCTTCTCATGGATGAGTTTCTCACCCTGACCAACCTGCCTTGTATCTGATAATATTGCTTCACTTTGCCAATGTCTTTCCTGGAATGGGGAGTCCAAAACTAGTCATAATTTTCTAAGTATGGTCTGAGCGCTGAACACAGGAAATAAGCCCCTCCTGTTATCTGCTGCCTAGGCTCCTGCTAATACACTCCTGGAGACTGCGGGCTACCTCCACAGCCAGGCCACATTGCTGGCTAGCCTTCAGTCACTGCCTGCCGGGGATTCCCGAAAGCCTTTTCCACAGGGTAGGTCACTAGCCTTTCCCCAGTCTGTATTGATGTCAGGGAATCTTCTTTCCCAGGGATGGGACTTTCTGTGCTTTTTGAATTTCATTAATTCCTCCCTTCTGTCTGTCCTACAAGATAGCTGTGCCCTGAAGCATATGCATCCTCCAAGATTCATGTCACATGTAGACTTGCTGAAAGCACACTTCATCCCCTGTAGGTCACTGATAGAGATGCTGAACAGGGCAGGTCCTAGTACAGACCTCTGAAGTGTTCTTTGATTGGTGCACTCCTAGGAGAGTGCAAACCATTAATGATTATCTGCTCAGCCTAATCATCTAGCCAGGTCTTTCTGAGATTTCCCATCCATGCTATAGCATCCCAAACATTGTGTGAGGTTGTATTGAAAGGCTTGATTTTCAAATTACACCTTCTCCACTTCCTTCACCCACAAATTCAGTCATTTTTGCTTAAGAGGCAATCAGGTCATTCAGACTTATCCTTGGCAAATCCATACAAATTCTTCCCAGTCATTTCCTCCTTTGTTGCCTCAATGTGTGCTTGAAGGGGCTTCACTCAAAGATTCTTCCAGGAAACAAAGTGAAGCTACAGAGAGCAGTGTAAGAATAAGCAAGAGAATGGTTTTCCATCTCTCTCTAAGGTAACCCATATCTACATCTGATCTAGCAACCTTTACAGCCAAGGCCTAGAAACAGAAACTCCAGGTGATTGTTTACTTTACAATGCCTTAGAAGCAGATAAACTCCTCTCCAGAGCTTTCTATTACTCTCTGTTGAATAGAAAAGGACTTTATGTTGTCTGTGTAAGGCAGCTGATGTGGGATGCAGTTCATAGACTGTCAAAAGTAACACTGGACTTGCCTCCCTGATTATACCAAATGAAAATTTAAGAAATCAGTATAGTTTTTCTCATGTAGGGGTATTGTGACATATAAGATGCCCTAAGGTACATGGTTATTCGTAACCATGTATAAGGCAGGACTTATTTTTGTATTTGTATCCCTCTCATGTGGCAGTTGATGGCCAAGATACCCCGAGGCATCTCAAAAAATAACAACAAAGCCTAGAAAATTAAAGGAGTCACTAATCAACAATGAAAGGATCCAGAGAGCTATTAGCTTAGTCTAAAATGGAAAATTCTACATGCAGACATTGACATTTAAATTTCTAAAGTCTGAAGATGCTTTTCCACTCTAATTTTCTCATGTCAAAGTCAAAGCAGATGTATCTCAACTATAGAAATCCTAAGGGCCATTAATGTCCCATATCAACCCTCAATACTTCTAACCATGACCTATCACTGAAAATAATATACCATAAAATGTTCATCTTGAGATAAAATTCTTCCCCTTAGTTCTCCCTCATTTGAAGGATCAAACTGACAATTACCTGGATGCACTAGATGGGAAAAACCATAATTTTTTGAAATTCAAAAATGGAAGATGTCATATAAAATCACAGAGTGATAGAATATCCTGAGTTGGAAGGGACCCAGAAGGATCATCAAGTCCAACTCCTGGCCTTGAACAACACCATCTCCAAGAGTCACATCAAGTGCTCAAGAGTGTTATCCAAATGTTTGAACTCTGTCAGGTTTGGTGCTGTGACCTCTTCCCTGGGGAGCCTGTTCAACCACCCTCTGGGTGAAGAACTTTGTCCTACCATACAACCTAAACCTCCCCTGACACAACTTCAGTCCATTACCTCAAAATCTGTTGCTGGTAACCAGAGACAAGAGATCAATGCCTGCCCCTCCTCTTCCCATCACAAGAAAGTTGCAGACTGCAATGAGGTCTCCCCTCAGTCTCCTCCAGGCTGACAGACCAAAAGACCACAGCCACTCCTCATATGGCTTCCCCTCAAGGCCCTTCACCATCTGTTTTGTCTTGGATGCTCTCTAATAGCTTAATGTCTTATTCTGGAAGCCAACTCTGCCCCCAGCACTCGAGGTGAGGCTGCCCCAGTGCAGAGCAGAGCAGGACAATCCCCCTTCCTTGCCTGGGTGGCACTGCTGTGCCTCATGCACCCCAGGACGTGGCTGCCACAAAGCTCCAGGCTTTGTGGCAGTTTACAATTGGTTACTAGAAAACTGGGCAGGGGCTTAAGACTGACAAACAAGTAAAGCAACCTTCAGATCATTAACCAAAGTAATGCTGCTCTTAAAAAAAAAAATTAATTTTCTCCTTAGTTTTGGTGTTTACTGTAGGGCTTTTTGTTATTGTTTTTTGATTTTTTCAAATAATGCTTTTGTGTAGTCTAAATTGTGGAGTTGCTTAGAATTATTTGTAACAAGAAAAAATATACTTCAAAAGAGAGTGTGATTTAAAAAAAGTCATAAAATGTAGACGTGAGGAGGTATGTTCCTGAGATGTTATTGTTCTCCTAGAGAAGGTGGATATAAGATTTTTTTTTTTCCTTTTTTTAAAGATTTGGAAAAATGATTTAACAACATATTTTCCAGCTTATTGTAGACAGAAGAATCAATTAATCATAAGGCATCCTGAACAGAAGAGATTTATGGATCAGCATTTCTTGGGCTATGGTGGCCTAGAAAAAGCTGATATGACTGATGTGGAAGAAAACCTGTTATCAGAACAGTATCAATCTTTATGAATTTAGCTCTGCATCATGCAATATATCAGTTTATTCTGAATCTTAGCTTGAGCAAGCATAAGTCACACTTCATATCTACAACAGAAAGTATGGAAGGCTGTTCCTCTATATTCCAGATTTCCCTGAAGTAATTAGTAAGCATGCTGGATAGAACCCTTACCAGAGACCTGAAGAAAACAAACTATGATGGGGTGAAATAGAAAATTGTTCTACAATGACTAGTGAAAAGACTGGAGACAAATTTGTAGGAGTAGATAGCAAGCTTCATACTGAAAGAAATTCATCAATGGAATGCCGTGAGGATGTTTGGGTGCTGAGTATGGGCAAAATATGCATTTTATAAGTAATGACTTGGAAAAGGACTACTGAAGACAAAATGTATGTATTTTGTCAAAGACTAAATAGTTACTGAAGGATTTATTACTATGGATTTATCAGAAAATAAAAGGGAGACAAAACATTGTAAATATAATTCCCAAGAAATTCATATTGAAAAATATAATCCAGCTTTCTTGAACATACATCGAGGAGCTGTAAATGGGGCTTTGCTACTGAAAAAGAAATTACTTTATCCAGGAAGAAAAACAAAATAAAATATATTAGTATGTCTATGTTGGTGCATAATAAAGTGTATGCAGTTCTGACCCTCTACCTTGAATAGAATCCAGAAGGTATGAAAAGATATGAAAAAATATAAAGACTAGCAAAGATGAAAACAGACTTGGAAATGCTTCTGTAAAAAACAGCAATTAGAGTAGAACTCTTAACCCTGAACAGTAACAACAACTGTGGAATCCATAAAAGCCTAAACAAAATGTTGCCATTCATTTTCTGGTTAAAAAAAATATTAGTTTCTATCAAGCAGAACAAAAATCTCTTATTATAAATACTGTATGTCCTGGTATTTATTTGGGATTTATTTTAGTAGTATGGTACAGCATATCCACACCAAACATTTGTTGCTTTCATAAAGCTGGTTTCCTAGGGAAAAAATAATTGCCTTCCATTCTGCTGCACTGTCTAGTATAGGGATGTACTTACATATGAAGTAAAACTGATAAGAATTAATATGGTAAGTGACAATGGCTGAGGGAAAGGCTGAGAGAAGTTCTTTATGCCTTCTTTGCCTCAGCCTTTACTAGCAAGACCAGATGTTTACTGGGCACCCAGACCTCTGAGCTAGAAGATAGGGATGGGGGCAGAATGAAGCTCCCAACACAAATTTGGGTGAGGATGTTGATCTGGAGGGTAGGAATGCTCTGCAGAGGGATCTGGACAAGTTGGATCCATAGGCTGAGGCAATGGTGTGAGGCTGAACATGACAAAGCACAGTCCAAACAACTCCATGCTATGGACCTAGGAATGTGTGGCTGGAGGTGGTCGAGTCACCATCCCCAGAGGTATTTAAAAAACTTGTGGATGTGGCACTTAGGGACATGGTTTAGTGGTTTTGGACAATTTACTTGATCTTAAAGGTCTTTCCAACCTGAACAATTCTTTGATTCTATGTGGCAAGGTCAGCTGCAGGTAGAAGAAAATCACAACAACATAGAAGGAACAAATTAACAACAGAATACTCCAAAATTTTCTTCTGTTCAATTTTATGTATGTATCTTTCAGGCACTTCATTTCATATTTCTATCAGGTGAGATTCACCACTGACATAGATATATTACATTGCACGCAAGAGATTTACGAGGGGCACAAGAGAGCTGCTTTCTGACCCAAAAATAAGGGGAACATAAGTCTCTCCTATTAAAATGTCCTCCAAAGCTATTCTCATGCTGAAAACATAAAGTCTGATATATTTTTTGTCACTGAAAGTACTTTTAGAAGCTATGAGTCACTATCCTTCATTTGGAAAAAAATTGTCTTAAGTTCACTTAGCTTCTATTTGATGTGTTTCTTACAGAAAACTCATTATACAAATGAAATAATAATTTTAAAAGGTAGCACAGATTATTTTCTTCTTTAAAAATCCCTTCAAAATTGGAAAAGGGACTTGGACTCAAACTTTTTTTTAAAAAACAGTAAGTGTTTTTTTTTTATAACAAACTTACTTTTAACATGGATGTTTCTCTTTTGAATTCTTCACAAGACCTTTAACAGAAATATTACTACAAAGCAGACCTTACAAGTTAGCTAAATAATGATAAAAAAACCAAACTCTGATAGAATTAATTCATGTTTTGCTTTTTTGACTGAGAAAAAAATATGTTGGAGCTGATTTCTTGGAGAGAACAATTATTAAATATTCTACTAATTTGTGACAGGTCTGTATGTCAGCGTTCTCACTGTAATTATTTTTGAAAACTTAATATCTTTTTCATTTCCTTTGGAAAGTACAATCTTAAAAAGCTCACTCAATAAAGGACCTCTAGTAGACCATACTATCGCAACAAGAAATATTACTGCGAAATTTGCTAAAGACTGAAATGTAAATTAAGATATCTAAAAGCTTGTAATTTTCTGGATGTCTCTGTTAAATAAAACAAGGCACAAAACCACAATCTTCTGATAATTTCATATTTAAAAACATATTTGCCTATTGTTTAATAATTTCACATAATTGTATTTTCCTATCTCTGATCTTGAAATTTACTTAATGTTCTTTCAAAACCACCCAAAATCATACTGCATAATGGTGAATTATAGTTCAGCTAGGTAATCCTGCAATTTACATCAGCCAAGTTCTATTTAGTTCTCTCTTTTGTTTGGTGGTGGTTTGGGGTTTTGTTGTTTAGTTTTTCCCCCCACTTTCTTGTTATTTAAGACTACTGGTTTTTTTGGAATTAAAATTGGCTGTGTTGACACAGTGAAAAAAAGCTTATCCTCTCTCAAGTAATAACATAAATTATTCACCTAGTTATTAGTATTTCTATATTTCTGAGAAATCCAAGACACCCAAGGCTGCAAAAGCAATTGAATAATTTAATCACTAACATTTAATATACTGCTTTGGCATTCTTTAAAATGAACCTATTTCCCGTGCAATTGCAAATTCTGATGGCTCTACAGATTGTTCAACAGTATCTGTAAAGAAAAAGCTGGTTCTAAAATGACAACTGCTATTTTGTATCCCTTTGAATAATTACTAGGAAATGTATGAACCTTTTTCAAGTGTAGTAGTACAGTTCACAAGACAATCCATGTCTTTGTAACTAAAGGCACGCTGGATAAATCCCTAGTCCTCCAGCTAGAAAGTGATAGAATTTCTTGTGTCTGCAGTCACCAGGTAAGGTCTATCAGGGTGGAGTGGCCATAGTCAACTACAAAGAACTTTCCCAGTGAGTCTCTCTGTACCATCAGGAGCAATCATCACTTTTTTAGTACTTTTTCAGTTAAGTGCTATATCACAACTCACTAGGACAATATACCAAAAAACGTATGTTACATATGCTGAAATTACATTTGAGAGCATGTAGTGTTTTTTTAAGGGCACATAATTTACTAATCTGTATGGTAAAGGGAATGATTTGGGGCTAGTTTTTCCATTTTGTTTACATGGAGGGTAATTACATGGAGCCTGGGGAATTAGCTTTTCTGAGATCTGCAGTTGTGTTGTGTCTTAAAGATAATGTGATTCTTTAATTAAAATGACAGCTTAAGAGCAAATAAGCATGCACTGCAACTGACTGGGAAATGAGAGTCCGAGAACAGACTCCATATACATATTACCCGATGGTGTGGAAGCCTGCAATATTTTGAAATTCTTTTATGAAATATTAAGGTACTAATAAATAAATGTTATTTTATTTAAACACTATGAAATTATATATAATTTCAATTAAATTATTTAGACTATTTTTATTATGTTGTATTTTCCTGTACTTTTCTAATCTTTGTTTCACTGTACAGAAGTAGGATATCAAAGCATCCTGAGACTAATTGATAGATTTCATAATTTAAGTCTGAAAATATTTATATTTCTGGGATTAATACTCATTATTGTAGAAAGCAAGATTAAATTCCTGAATTGTGTTGCGAAAACTCAGCAAGAAAATCTCACAATGGTATATTATGAAAGTATATTTTATTTTTTAAGTATGTTGAGTGAAATTTAGCAAACTTCTACACTTCTACATTGCAAGATTAGACGTTATTTAGTGTTTTAGTTATGTCACCATTTCCTCTGGCAATACTGTATTAAAATTTTAAATAAGCAAAGGGGTTTTTTCCCTTCTGTTTGCTTAAATAAACAGCCATCGGGAATTTCTACAAGATTCATCATTATCACCTTCATTTTGCGAAGTAAAATTATTATTCAGCCCAGCAGGAGATGTAGAGCAGGCAAACTTCTGAAGGCTTCTCCTCAAAGAATGGAAAACATTCAGCGCGCCTTGCAGTCACTTAATCAATTACAGTGCTAGCTGCATTGCCAAATGCATTTTGAAAATAGAGAAATAGGCACCTTAGGAAGACATGACAGAAAACTTAGTGCTTAAACTTGATCAGATTTCCTCTCCAATTGAAAAACCATACCTCAGACTGATAAAGGTGAAAATTAGAAAGCTTATAAATTTAGATCAGCCTGACTGTTACAGATAAAACCTGCAAAAGTAACACAGCACATAAGACAACCTTCAGAAAGATTGGAAAGTATACATCAATATTTGCTTATCTGGAACATTTGTGTACAATTTTTGACTAAAAGAACTCTAGATAAGCAGTAGAAGTTATTGTGTATGCTAAATAATATGAAAGTATTAGGTTGTAGCAGTAAGTTTACATAAATGAAATCAGAAAAGAGAGTATCAAATACGTGACAAATCTGAGTCATTCAAACTTTATGGTGCAACCATGAGATCTTTCTGAATTTTCTTATTCTATTCTTAGATTATACATAGATTCAAGGATATTTTACATGCAGTGTCTCACACGTGTGTGCTTTTTTGCTAAGCGCCACAGTGAAATGGACAGCATGAATTGACTTGCACTCATGGAAGGAAAAAAAAAAGCTGAAGCTTAAAATGCTCTGCAGTTCTTAACCATTTTGCTTGACACCTGCAGCTGCTTGGGATTCGCAGATCTGCAGGGAGCCTCTCAGAGATGTAAGGATCTTCTTCGGTGCTTTTCATTTTATCATGACAAAAGAACAGGCTGAACAGATATTGCCTGTGTATATTTAACAGACTCAACAGAAGCACAGCTCACTTTAAATGTGATGACAGAAGATTGTCTCACCCAGCTGGGATATGCACATCCAAAGGGCAGATAACTTATGCCCCTCCAAGACTCTCATTTCTGTCTTCACTGCTTTCATGGATAAAGGGTGGCAATCTATACCTCTCTAAGGTAAACCTTTCTTTATTTGTTGAAATAATCTCTTCAAGTGGTTTGGGATATTAATTAGTATCCCTATGCAATATTCACTGTAGCTACATCTGTACTGATAAATGAAGTAAACCCAAGGGGCGCACACAGTCTGGCAGATCAGAGTGGTTTCCAGACATATTTCTCTGATCATCTGACTTTAGAGATTACCTAACTACTGGACATTTGGCCCTGAGTCCTCTCAGACTTGTGGCATTCCTGGAACCCTAAGGCATAATTTCTTCAGTTTAAAATGCCTAAAATAATGTAACACGTTTCTTCCCTTTCTTGCTGCCTTCCTACTTCATCTCTGCCTTTCTGTCCACCTGTCTTTCCTTCCACCTTTCTTGCTCTCCATCTGTTTTTCTTTCAGTCTTTCTCGTCTTTTTTTCTTTCTGTTTTCATCTGACTGTCTGTTACCCTTTCTTCTCTTTATTTTCTCCAGCCACTTGCTTTTCCTTGCCTTCTTTCTGCACAGCACTCTTACTTGAGAGGTAAATCATATATTTAGTATCCTGGGGCAGTTTCTTAATACAAGTCCATTTTTTTCTTTTCTTAATGGCTTTTCTTAATGTGTTTCTAGGAAATTGTGGGTAATACTGTAGAGACAAAAGCACCTACACCAGGTTGAACTTCTTTTTACTGATTTTAGAGAATAATTTTTGGTGTAACTATGTGCTTAAAGTCATCTTTTTGTGATTTGTTTTGTCTTGAAGAAAACTATAATGCATGCAACATGGATGATGGATTGATATCATCAAGAAAAACAATTACGATGAAGAAATTTGACAGTGAGTATATGTCTAAGTTATCCCACCTTTGTTTCCTGTAAGCAGAGTGTGATGTTGTCAGCTGGGGCATGCTATTACACTGCAATTCTAGTTTTTCTTTCATAGAATCTTGAACAGGGGAAAGAGAAATGGAGAATGAAGATGTGGAGTCAGGACGTTACCAGCCAGTGGAAACGCTTAATCCCAAACACCTGGAATTCCTGTGTTATTTTGGTATTTTTTGTACTTCAAGGTGAATTTAATGCACAAAACAGATTTACAAAAACTATACTTTTTTTTTCTTCCTTCCTACCAATAAAATCTTTTCTAGTAAATATCAAGCTGCTGCCTAAGTATCTGAGATTTCAGCAAACATTAGAGGACCCAGAAGTAAGGGTAAACATCATTCCAACGTTTCTGGCTAAGCTGTGAGGTTTTCTGAATTATTTGATTTGTCTCTGAACATATCCCAGAGGTAAAGTAGAGCTCAGGCATCTCAGCAGGGAAGATAGTGTAATATATTCACCCTGGATCATTAAAACTTTGAAACAGTGCATTCTTTTACCCACTCTTGGTCAGGGATTAGAAAATGTATTATCACTTCTGCAGATTCCAAGCACTGTAGCTACTGTTCTATTCACACCTTGAAGCCTTCTGTCCCTGAGGATACCTTCTTTACGGAAACTATTGATTTTTTCCTTCTGATGTACAGTCCCTCACAAAGTATTCCAGTCGTCTGTTTGCCTGCATGACTTTTATGAAGGGAACCATTGATTTTATCTTTTTTGTAATAGGTTTTTAAAATAGTTCTTTTAAAATTTAACTTTCTTCCTCTTCTGTGTCAGTAGAAAGAAGAAAAGTAAAGAATATAGAAAGGAACTGAAATGAACTGTGTTGTCATTGAATTTATGATGCATGTGGGATCCATATATACAGACTTTATAAAGCTGTTACAAAAATTGGCTGCAGTTCTCTGGAAAACAGCCTATTTTGTGAGGAAAATATTCTCTATAAATAAAACTGAAGTTAATAGTTTGCAGGTATTCTCTTTTTTTATCGTATAGGTTTTGTAATGCCATAAATTAAAAAATCCTTTTGTATGGTTAGGACTTACTCACTATAAATTTCTACAAGCGAAGTTTTCCGTCAAGATTCTTGTTAGATAAAAATCAAAACTGTAAGCTTGTATTCAATTTTAAGTCAGGCAAACCACAATCTTTTTTGCTTGTGGGATTTTTTCCCAACTCTCTAGAATGCCTCTTTAGAACCAGTGATAGCACATTTGTTTTATTGATTTTATTCTCTCCTGACACAGATTAGTGTCTTATGAAAAGAGCTCACTTGTACACGCTATTTTGTGTGCCAAAATAAATATAAGCTTTTATGTTATGATTTATTAGTTACTTTCTTACTTACATGTCCATGTGTTTACATGGATGACTTAATGTGTACTAATTACTTTTGGTGATATATACAGACCTAATAGTTACCAATATTTTTGGTTATGAGTGAAGAGGAAGAATGAAAAGTCAGCTGTATCATATTTCAGAATCAAGCCCAAGGACTAATTAAGTAGGCTGATCAAGATCCTTTTACACTTATCCCTAAGAGTTTTTAAAAACAAAAAATAGAGGTTTTATGTGTATATATATTTACAATATTAAAAAGTAGTTATATATTGTAGATCTTTGCCTAACCACTCCAAAACGCTATAATACACTTTAAAACAGGTAAAAATATCACCATGATTTTTTTAGAAGGGTGCAATTTTATTCAGATTATTTAGATGAATTTTGCATTGCAGCAGATTACTCTAATTTACATTACAAGGCACTGACACCTAATAAAACATTGTATTGTAGTACAGATAATTCACATAAAGTTGCCATGAACAGTATTCTTATTTGAAATTTAATTCCTTATTCTGTTAGTGACAATGAGAGTTTTCACATAATTTGCAGAAATATAAGAGTTTCACTTGGCAGTTTGAGCCACTGCTTGTTTATCCATTGGCTATGAATGTGATCTGAAAATTCTGTTGGAGAGATGCATATGACTCAGATAGTTTTCAAGTTTGTTTAAAGAAACTGGTAAATGTCCATGTCACATTTTCAACTTTAACTGCAAAAATGGAATTTACCTAGTCACACAGAATTGAGGATTTTTTTCATGCTTACCTGACACTTTTATATGAGAGTAGAAACACAGAAATAGATTAGGAAATCCTTTGAAGTTCCTCCAAAGATAGGGTGAAATACTAATGAATGGATAATTTAAGTAATTTTCAAACAGATCTTTAGTCTGGTTAAAAAGTGCTTAACTTGCAAATGTAGTCAAAGGAAAGAGGCAGGTGTCTTTGATGGTATTTAATGGAAAAACCTACCTTCCTGTTTGATTCTTTTTTTTTTTTTTGTTCCCTAGGTTAGACACTTAGGGTCAAGTGAAATGGATTTTTATAATGGAAATTGAGTTAATAACAAAATTTTAACCGCACGAAGCACTATTTCAAGCCTTAAATGTTCTAACTGAAACATTTATGAGATAGTAGAAGCAGTACAGTAAATGCTACTTTTCTCTTGGGAGAAACAATTGGATTGATATGGGTATGCAGTATTTTCTTTTTATTCAGTATTTTGGTACTAATAATTCATCAAGGTTAAAATATACATAATTTGTACTGCTTGTTTCAATGAAATTGTACACAGGTTTGAATCTAGAGACATTTCTGGTTTTTCGACAGTTTGTCACTGACTTTCAAAAGTCTTCAAGATAGGTTAATAATATCCTACAAAGATATGAGTGAAAGTATTTTTTTAAAAGCCATGAACTGTGGAAACTCATCTGGGAAAGACAGCTACCTGCACATTTTATAGAAGGATGCTAAAGTAATTTGCAAAAAGACAATCAGAAACTCTTCAGTGAAATTAGCCATGCAGAGAATTCTTCAAGACATTAAGACAACCGTAATTTAACAAAATTCAGAGTAGAAAGGCCCTGCTGTTCAAGTTATTGTCTATCTAAAGGTATTTTAAATTGTAGCCTGTGTGGACTGTAGCCTTCTTAAAGATCCAGAGTCCTAATACACTGGGAGTTATTGGGATGATGCACATTGCAAGAGATGCAGGAATAGCTGCGTTTAACAAAGTTGACAAATTAGAAAAGCGTATCATCAAAAAATTAAAGGAAAGAGAAAAAAAGTCTGACCTCTGCTTCTACTTTATTTTATGCCTCAAAAGGCTGCAACTTCACCTGTTAGGTATCTTTTTATAAGTGCTGTATCTGTGCTATAGGGTTATTAATCTCTCTTTTCACTAATGAGAATTGTTGAAGTCATTTAGTCCAAAATCTTCACTGAACTGTAGAAAGGCTTTCTTTTCACAGAATATGTTGAATGTCCATGAAAATAAAGAGGTGATGAACAATTTACATGATGATTTAGGTTAGGTTAAAGACCTGTATGCCATTCACCCGCCGTGTAGATAGATGAAAAATAGGTAGATGGTTAGATCAGTAGGTCTTCTTCCTCACAGTGTACATTGCATGAAAGCAGGGTTCCATCCTGAAGTTTAGGACATGCTCATCCAAATTGCTGTGTGATTAGGGAATAATCACACAAAAGGCTTAAATATTTGCTCAGCTTACAGTGTGAAAATATTTACTACTGAGTGGGAAAAGAAGGAGATATGTTAAATGATGAAAAGACCGTAGCAAAACAAACCTAACGATTGAGTTCTAAAAATATTTTTTTTTATCCTTAAAATTAAATTGTATTTTATTATAACAATAGTACATATCCTTCACTATGAGAAAGACACATAACTTTCTTTTTTCTTTTAACTAGATAGCTCCACTAAGTGTTTTCCACATAAAAAGAAAGGGGCATGTCTCACAACAGTTTAACAGTTTTCGTCTCATTGAGTAACAGCTAAAAAAAGACAGAATTAAATAGGTTAGATGTCTTTTTTTGTAGTTTGTTCCTTGTGTATTATTTTATGTTACATGGCTTATACCATGTCTCTGATTCTTCATTACTTCTTTGGCTTCTTCTGCCTTGTGGGTTCAAATGAAGTTTTTTCACACTATGCTCTGCATACTTAGTATTTTATTTTAATTTCTCAATATTTTGCGGAAAAAAATTCCACTTTGTGCAATTTCTTCTTTGATTCCTAGTTTTCTGACTGCAAAATATACGTGCACATGGAAGAGTTTCTTCCAGCAGACTTTGTGAAGGTGGAGCTGAGACATCCTAAATGGAAATATAAGGGAATTTTTCTAGCATGATTTGTCTCTGCCAAGGAGAAAAACTGAAAACTACTATGTTCTCATCTTAATATGATCTTTTCCTAATGTTGCCTTTTTCAAATCAAATATATTGGACTTTTTAGAGTGGATGTAGCCTTGCAAGTTGTGGTAGATTAATCATTATATTTTTATAGAAGGAAGAAAAAGCTATTTACAAAAGGTAATCAGAAACTCTCCAATTAAATAAGCACTACAGATAATTCTTCGAACCAATAAGACAAAGATAATTTAGCACAGTTCATGACAGAAAGACCCTAGTGAGGAAATTATTGTCTATCAAAAGTAATTTTAAACTGTAGCCTGTATGTACTGTAATCTTGTGAAAGATCTGGAGGCATAACACATTGGGAGTTCAGAGCATTTTCTAGTTTTTCCCTGACTGAGGATTCATTGGTGCTCCTTCATGGCATGGTATGTTATTTGAGGCCTTAGTGTACCCAAGGGACATAAAAATCTGTTATTAAAACTCTCAGAGAAATGTTCACTTGAGGCAATTTGAGGAGGCAGAAGGGATGATGCAATGGCTTCAGCAGAAACTACATAACCTACACAACCTCCTCCACACCCTAATCTCTGGTTGTTTTCTCTCTAGAAAAATTTAATTTTCTGGTTTTCACTATGTTTCCATTTCTACATCAATGCCAGGGTAGCACATGTTTTTACCTCCCAAAAACAGTAACAGATTCACAGAAAGAAAACAATGTATAACACAATACACAGACATTAAATTAATGCCCAGTTTTTATCTGAGAGTTGGATATAGGTCAGATGATATTTTTCTAGATTTCTGATAGATGAGAATTCTGTCCCTTCTCTAGACATATAGATGAAGATATGAAAAATGATGCTTTAAAATATCTTAGTTGTATGGAAACTGGTTTGTACATAAGTGTTCCAAGTCCTTTTTCTTAGTGGCTGTATCACTGGTGTTCTCATCAGTGGGGGCTGGACAAGAGGGCTGAGGGGTCCTGAGGAGGTCAACTTGACCACCACTCTCTTTCCAAGAAATTTTGCCATGTAGTTTCACTCCAATAAATTTTGTCTTTGTGACAGCGACAAATGATGGCCAGGCGTTTGTGCGAAGTCTTTCACACACACCTGGCCCTTCCTGCCACCTCTAATGGGAAATGTCATTCCTCCTAAGATGAGAACACCCTCTGGGGATGGCACAAAAACTCTCTGGCCATGGTCTTGCAGGTTATTACCTCCTTGTCTTTAAAGAAGTCCTGCTGTGTCACCAAAACTTTAAATATTTCTTGCATGTCCTCAAAAAGGGATTAGATACTTTTTAAAGGTTAGTGATCTATTTCAAATCTGCAAGTGCAAGGACTCTTTAATCAGGGACAGGATTCTTTAGTAGTTCTTTATTTTCTCTTTTGAGAAAACTTTTCTCTTTTTTTTGCTTTTCATTTACATGAGTGAAATCCCATCTTTATCTAAGTAATTTTTCCTCTTGACTGTTGAAAAAATTCAAAGCTAATATACTCTAAGTGTTCTCCAGGTATAATTGAATTTTCTATCATCTTCCAAAGGTGAAGATTCAAGTGTCCATGAAGTATAATATATTTGATATAGCATTATTTCTATTTGAATCGATACTTAACATTATGAAGACCTTTCCCTTGTGTAGCAAAAACTGCTGTTTGATTATAATTGCCATCCTACTGTGAATAATCACTTCATTCACTCATAAATGCAATTAGAATATTCATATTTTATTAGATGTTTGATAAGTAGCACTGGCTTAATTTCATATTCCTTAGGACAAAATCCTTAGACAAAAAGAGTAAATTAAACAAGTTGTATGCAAAATAGTTTAGTACAAGTGTCAAAGTTCAAACATTAGATAGTGTAATCATAACATACAAACTAGATATTATTTTTCATCAATTTTTACATTGTCCCTATCAAAAAATTATCCCAAAGAATTTTTTTTTCTGAAGAGTGGGTATAAATATAAATAAACCAAAAGACTAAATATTTAATACCTTTTTGTTATCTTTGTGTATTCTGTTATTTCCGAACAAAAATATAATGGACGTAATGTATAAACAGCAAATAGCCATATTGACAAATAACAGTTCAAATATGACAATACTTTAGATATCTCCAAAATGTGTTTATTTTGTGTAAATTTTAAGATTTATTACTTAAGTGAAAGACTTATTTCAAAGGATATTTTAGGGAAGGAAAAAATGTGGTTTTCTGCGTTTTTTTGGGGGGGATTTTTTGGCATTTTTTCTGGTTTTTTTTGGTTGAATTGTTTCTTAAATTCTGATTAAATCACCGATGTTTTTCACAATCACACCATCTGCAGTTAAACTTTTCTCTGGGCAGATCTTATTTTTTTGAAGATAGAGTCCAACATCATCTTTCAGCAATTTCCATTTTTCTGTTTAAAGATGCAGCTCAAATAACACTTCACATTACATTTCATATGCACAGCATTTCTCATAAGAATGTCACAACTCTAAAAAGAAAGCAATCTCTCAACTTGTTCCTCCAAAATTACTTTTGTCTGGGGAAAGTTGTGTTACATGGAATTCTGTAAGAGCTAGAAGTCAACTTCAGAAGCTTGATATCACTCTTCATTTCCCTTTTTGGTCAGAATTGTTCCAGTCCAGAACAGCTGAGAACATTTTATCTTCATCTTTTTCTTTAGATAAGGAAAAAGAAATAATTATCCAAAGGATTAAAAGGATGTATGTTTTGTGGTTTAACCCCACCTGGCAACTAAATACTGATCAGCCACTTGCTCACTTCCCACCTCCTCCCAGGTGGGGCAGGAGAATCAGGAAAAAGGTGAGAACTCTTGGGTTAAGATAAGAGCAACATAATAATTGAAAATAAAACAAAAGCAAAAACAGTAATGATAAAAACAACAGTAATAATAATAATAAAAACAGTAATGAAAATGAATGAGAGGAATAAAACCCAAGAACAAATAATGCACGAAAGAGTTGTTCACCTCCTGCTGACCAATGCCTGTCCCCAGGCACATATTGGCAAACATATGGAAGGTAGAGTTCATCCAAGATATTTTTAAAGATGTTGAAAGACCATTGGATCTAAAATTACTTATATATAGAAACTTTATTCACTAAAATGAAAAAATACAGAAAATTACTACCTGATGCAATTTCTTTGATGCAGACTAGATCTTTATGCATAATCTGAAAACTAAAAAATATATACAAATCTCTATTTTTAAGCTTTTTTGCTCAGCTAATTCTCTCTAAATATTCCTTTAATTTACTAATATTAAAGAGTCTAGTGTATAACTAGACTTTAGTAAAACATTTGCTACTTCTTCCAACAGCATGCTCCTGGAGAAACTGGTTTACCATGGTGTAGACAGGTGTACTCTTCAATTGGTAAAAGATTGGATGGATAGCTGGGTTCAGAGTGGTAGTGAGTGGATATACATCCAGTTGGTGGCCAGTCAGCAGTGGTGTTCCCCAGGGCTCAGAATTAAGTCCAATCTTGAAGACAACCTGAAGATAGCATCAAGAGCACTCTCATTCAATTTGCAGACAACACCAAGTTGGGTGGGAGTGTTGCTCTGCTGGAGGGTAGGAAGGCTCTGCAGAGGGACCTGGACAGGCTGGATTGATGGGTCAAGGCTGGTTGGTAGAATCACTGTCCTGGGAAGTGTCAAAAAAATATGTGGATGTGGAATTTGGTGAAATGACTTAGTGGTGAATATAGTAGCTCTAAGTTAAAGATCTGTCTCAATGTTCTTAGAGGTTTCTTTCCAACCTAAAGATTTAGAGTGCTATTTATCTCAGAATTCCTCATTCTGGAATACCTCAGTGAGGCGTGTCATTACACTCCCTGTTAGTATGATGCAACTTTAGGCTCTGACTATTTCTGCAATTATAGGTTATCAATTTCTGATGAGGAAGTTTATTTTATGGATACAGGCTAGTCCTGACATATAGACATAAATTGACATAAATTTTTCAGTTATGGGAGACACTATTTCTGGCTTCTTTATCTTTGACCTTCTGCCAAAATTTTCTCTCCCTTTTCTATAGACAATCTTTCTGTTTTTTACTATAAAACTCTCTACTTGGTTTTATGATATTTGTAGAATCATAGGATACCATATTCTTCAGCTGTGTTCCACAAATACATTTATAATGATGTTATGAGAGAGATATACTCTGTTTAAGACCTCCAAAGGATGATTTAATCCATCTAAATTAGCACTTCATCTGTCAGTAAGCTAACATGCCCAGAATTTTTTTCTGGCACTCAGGCCAACAGCCCATATCTGTTCTATTAATCCATCTTCACCTCAGAAAAAAATCTGGCAACACCCAATCTGAATATGGAAGATGATCCTGGCTCATATCAGCTCCTGAGCTGTGCCCAAAAATTGTCAGGCAGAGTGTTACTTGTTCCAATCCAAAATTATGCTAGGGTTTGTTCCACTTTCACCTAAAATATACATGACTAAATTATGTTTCTCCAAAAATGTTCCCCTCTTCTCTCAATGTATTAACAGAGCAAATATAAATCAGAAAGAACAGTGTTTGTTTGCTTGCCTGGGAGGTGGCAATGATCAGAGTCCAGTTACTTGGATGGATAGCATATGCAGCAACTTGTAAAGGCTTGTTCACTGGCACCTAGATGGAGGGCTAAGTAGGAGAAAGATACTTCTCTTCAAATAAAAGAATTATCATCTATTTGGGATTAGTCCTTTAAAAACAGAATCTGTTACTAATTTCCGTTAGTTATCTGATTACATTACCTATAAATATATAATATATGATATGTGATATATGATGATATATGATATATATTTCCATTACCTATATACATTACCAGTATGATATCACATTGTGGTGGGTTCACCTTTGATGGATGTCAGTGTTCCACTTGTCTCTCTCACACTCTTCTCCACAGCTGCATAATGGGAGAAAAAAATGTAACAAAAGGCTCAGGGTCCAGGATAACAACAGGGAGAGATCACTCACCATTTAATATCACGGGCAAAATGAAGTTGACTTGGGGAAATTAGTTTCATTTCTTACCAATTAAATTAGGGTAGGATAATGAGGAATAAAACAAAATATTAAAAATACTTTCCCCTCATCCCTCCCTTCTCTCCAGGCTTAACTTCACTCCTTATTTTCTCTACCCCTTCCTCTCCAGTGGTGCAGGGGGATGAGAAATGGTGTTAGTGGTCAGTTCATAACACATCTCTACTGCTCCTTCCTCTACAGGTAGAGATCTCACTTCTTTTCCTCACTTTTCCTCACTCCTTTGCCAATGTGTAGTCCCTCACACATGAAAAGTGTCATCCATTAACTTCTCCAATGTGAGTCCTTCCTGTCAGTTACACTTCTTTAAAAACTCTTCCAGTATGGGTCCCTTCCATGGGGTGCAGCCCAACAGGACAGAGTGCTTAAGTGAGAGCCCCCCATAGGGTCACAAGTCTTGCCAGATAACCTGATCCAGTGGGGGCTCCTCTCTCCATGGGACTACAGATTCTGCCAAGAGCTTGTTCCGGTGCAGGCTTGCCACAGAGTCACAGCCTCCATCAGGCAGTCTCTCCAGCCTGTAGTCCACCATGGGCTGCAAATGGATATCTCTTCCACCATGGATCTTCATGGGTTGCGAAGGGACAACCTCCCTCACCATGATCTTCACCGTGGGCTGCAGGGGCATGTCTGCTCGTGTGTTGGAGCAACTCGTCCCCCTCCTTCACTGCATAGTTCTTCCATGCCCTTAAATATTTTATCCTAGAGGTGCTAGCACAAATGCTGATGGGCTTCTCCTTGCCAGGAGGCAGTGGCAGGTGGCAGGTCCATCTTGGAGCCAGCTCGGTTGGACATCTCACCATAGTCCCTCTCTACCTAAGCCACAGAAAATCAATTCAACCATACAGTATTAGCCCATAGGATCCCAGGTTTTGAGAGATCTGTTCTGAAATCACCAGATGAATAAAAGTTTAGTAATTTCTCCCTCTCTCTGAAAGCAGTGCTGTTCTTAATACACAGAAGAGAGTGGTAAATGTCAGCTTAGGATAGCTCACATTTTGAGTGGCAGCAGAAACAGATAAGGCATTATTCACACTATCTGTTTTGTGTACTTAAAACATGTAACTGAGATGTGAATGAGACTCAGAAATTAGTTCTTAATTCCCTATGTAGCTAATAGAGTGAAAGAGAATTAACAGCAGAGGTGTCAGTACATTACAACTGGATGATTAAAATTAGATGGAATGAGCCTTATAATTTCTAATATAAGTCAGTAGAAGTCACTAACTTCTAAACTTAGTGTGAAAGAAAAAAGATTTTCTACCAACTTGTAAACATGAGTCATGTTCTGTTAGCCATACTTCAATAAAAAGATGCTTCTATCATGTAAAACATTTTTTGCGACAGTTACCACTCGTGCAAAAAGTGTGAGTAAAAGAGACCTAAATGAGAAGAGGTATTAATTTGGACTGAAAGTACAGATATCTGTTGCATTGGTATATTCCATGGAGAGCCAGAAAATATTTTGGAGTGAGGGTAATGCAGGTGATTTTTCATTTAGTGATGCTGGTTAAAGCTCTACAGCTTTGTAAATTAGTTTTTTGCTGGAGAAAGAGGAAACTGTTTCCTCAGTAGGAAACACCATCTAAAAAAATATGGTATTAAAATATACTTAAATTTATTTTATTGAATTGAAATATACAGGATTTCTTGGTGCTTTTCCTTTGCTGGAACAGAATTGTGGGATAAGAAATGGCAACACTTTCATTATAGGTTTGTCACTCAAGTGTTTTAGGATGATATTAACTTTATCCTGGCAAAGACTAAAGTATGATCACATCCCTTCCCAGCACTGGGAGGCAACCAACGCATGTTTTCACTTTATCAGTGGTCTACATACATGTTTCAGAATTAGTTCTGAAACTCAGAAGTAAATTGATGAATTTTCTAAGAGTTACCCAAAAAATTAAACTACCCTTCAAATAATACCATAAAAACTCATGATCAGTGGAGAAGATTTCTAGGAAGAACCAGCTGATGAATCAACTGGAACTTATGAAGAAGCGAAACAAGAAAATTTTTTAATTTACTTCTTTAATTTACTTTTTCAGGAATTGTCTGTATGAAGTACAACTTCTACAGATGTAATTTTCTTTATTAAAGGTGTTTTTCATATTTTTCTGTGCGCATTCAACTTTCAGTGAAAATGAGAGAATTAAAACCTTTGTTCATATTCTTGGTTTAAATAATTTCTCAAACTTACTTCTTACAAGCATTACTGAAATATTGCTACTAAAAAATACTATTTCATATTAAGCCTATCCATATTGTAGTGATCTTATGAAAAAGACTTTCCAGAATGTTAAATGACCTTTTAACAAGTCTGAACAATATTTTTTTATAAAAACTTATTATAGGTATTACTTCAGTACAGGACAGAATTTCTAGGGAAGCTCATGCAGCCCATGATTGGCAAAGCTGTTAAGGTAGAAATGAGGGTAAAAAAAATGGGGGATGAATAACACAACCAAAACTCTCATGACGGTGCCTGCCAAAGACAGGCTTTTACACATGAAAAAGGAAGATGACCAATCCACTGTTTTAAACAGTAAGCAGTAAACTACCAAGTGACTTGTCAACAAAGGAGGAAACTTGAAGAAAAATCAGAGTTCAGAGACATTGTAAGGGATGCAGTAGCATTCAAACCTGTCTTGGCAATGCTGGAAATCACCCTGCAGTGCCCCAGCCCTCCCCATGTAGGACAAAGCAAAAATGGGGCAGTTTGAGCAGCTGCTCTCTGCCGAGTGGAGTGGCACTGGAGGGAGCATCATTCAGGGTGATACTGCGGGAATCACACCCTGAGTGTGCAAGTATGGGTGATTTCTCAGCAATATATCAAGGTGATGATGCCAGCAGAGGTGCATTTAAAAACAGAGCATCCCTTTCCTTCCACAGGAAGGGTGTACTCAGAGATGCTATAAGTTCATTTTAGCTAACTTCATTCTTTCACCTGCATTCTTTTGTCTGAGTAAATTCGGCACAAGATGATAAAGTAGCTGAAGTTTTAGGCAGGAAGCTGCCAGACCCCTCTAACTTACCTTGAGCTGTTATATAATGGGAGGTCCTGAAGGTAGTGTAAATGGGGAGATAAGGAAGCCATGATTGTGATCAGAAGGATAACCTGTCCAGATAAGACATGGATAATGATCTGGCACAAGGCAGAGATACAATTCACTGGGGCATAAAGACCACAGGCCAAAACTCACCACTCAATCAATAATCACATGTAAGGTGCATGAAGAGTCTGTGAGGATCAGTAATACAGACTGTAAGATTATAAAGGTCCAGGAATTTCTTTGTTCTCAGCCCCTCTCTGGAGGCACCCAGTTCAAGCTGTTCCTATTTCTGTACCACTAAATTATTAATTTTTTTTTCTGGAATCAGATGTCTGAGAATTTGCTTTGGGAAGCCTGGGCAAAGAAATTTATTTAACAAAAGGGAACCAACCTTCTACTAGTGATTAAAAATATGGTGCCAAAAATAAGAGCAAACCAAAAGTGCTTCCATTTCTAAATATCTATTGACACATTTTGAATGGACTTTTTTGCCAATAACTGAAGACAAAAAATCATTAATATTTTAATTTTAAGGTTTACTATTATTATTATTATTATTATTATTATTATTATTATTATTATTATTATTATACATAGAATAGTAAAATAATTTGTGTTGGAAAAGACCACAGAGATCATTTAGTTCCAACCTCCCTGCCATAGGCAGGTATACCTTCAACTAGGCCACGTTGCTCAAAACCACTCTAAGTCTGGCACTGGACACTTTACAGAAACCCAGATAAAAAATATCTGTAGTTCTTCCTTGTCCACAGATACAGTCACTCCATCATAGAAGGCCACCGGATGATTCAGGCACAAATTGCCCTTTGTGAAGCCATGTCACCTGTCCCTAATCACCTCCTTGTCTTCCATATGTTTTGACGTATCTTCCAGCAAGTTCTGTACCATGGTCCTGCTGGGTACAGAGGGGAGTTTGTCTTGTCTATAGTTTCCAGGGGCCTCCGTTTTACCCTTTTTGACATTGGGTGCACTGTTCCCTTTTTTCCTAGTTACTGCTGACTTTGTCTTACTGCCACAACTTTTCAAATATGATGGACATTGAGTTGGCAACTGCATGAGCCAATTCCCTCAGGACTCTGGGATGCATCTCATCAGTTCCCATGGACTTGTGTATGTTTATATTCATCAGGAGGTCTCAAACATGATCTTCTCTTATGGTGGGAGAGACTTCATTCCCAATATCCTTGCCTTGAGGTTCAGGGACTTTAGAGGTATGGGGAAAGAAACTAACATTGAAAATTGATTTAAAAAAAAAAAGCCCCAGCCTTACCCATGTTGGTTGCTACTTGTTGTTCTGTCTCAGTTACCAGGGGGAGTATATTTTCTTTAATTTTCTATTTCTGACCAATGTATCTTTAGAAGCACTTATTACTCTTTGCATCCCTTGCCAAGCTACACTTCAGCTTTTCTAATCCCATTCCTACCTATCTGGGAAATGTCCCTAAATTCTTCCCAGAACAAATGTCCCTGTGTATTTCATTCTAACACCTTAGTTTGACCAAGAGGGTCTTATTCAGCCATGTTGGTCTCCTGCTGTTCTTTTCCAGTTTCTTACATGTGGGAATTTAGAGCTCTTTCACTCCAAGAATAATGTTCTTAAAGACCTGCCAGCTCTCTCCAGCTCATATTGTGATGAACAGGTGAAATAACATATATTAAGATATATTGTTAAAATAACAAGCACAAGATGACAGGATTGTTCTATTTTCTTTCAAGGTTAAAAATTTGCTACGTACAAATCCTGTTCTTTGTTCAGAAACCTATAGTTTTTTTGTTGTTGTTGTTGTTGGTTTTTTTGTTTGTTTCTTTTTTTTTAAACAGAGGAGTGTATAAGGATTAAACCTTTGACTTGCTTTGAAATCCAGTAGTAATACTAATAAATCCCCTGGGATTGCTTTGGAAATTTAGCATCTAACCTTACGATATTAAAAACTGAGCTGCGAAATAGCTAGCATCTGTATTCAAATACCCATATTTTACAGGTTTATGGTATTACAAGATATATGTTTCAAATCCTCAAATTACTCAAAGCTTGTCATTTCCCCTTTCAAAGTACAAAGGAGTGAATTTGAAGGAAACTGAAGTGCAAGATTTTTCTTCATTTGCTGAGCAAGCCTGAACTTATGACATCTGTCACTCCAAAACATGAAGTATGCTATGAAAGTGTGCTCTCAGAAGTAAACAGACAACCTAGCAAGCAAAATAAATTTTAGACAAAAGACTCTTGATATAAACTAGCTAATACTAGTGATGAAAAAGTGTACTTGCAGAGTTTTGGTAGGCATTGCCTAGTAACTAAGGAATGTTTAATGCATTTGCTAAGAATTCGAGCATCTGATTATGAAGAAAATTTGTTTTATTTTATTTTATTTTATTTTATTTTTCTGACATTTTATTTAATATCAATAATTATTAATGTTCTGTGCTTAAAACTATAACTTTTTTATTGCATTTTTTAATTTGGGAATAAGAAACATCTTTTACAATAAGTAAGATAGAATTTGTACACATACAATTGAAATTGGACCATACATATACTTCACGTGGATTTGCCATTTTACCTCATAATCCAGGTGCCAGCATCAGCAACAGCTCTTCTGTAATTTAGGAGAAATATCGTAATGCTAAAATATTCTACTCCCAAATACACAGTACAGGTGGATTTTGCCTGTTAAAATATTCTGCTATCTTAATTTGAGAGACTTCTTGAATTATAGAGAATACTGAATTTAAGTTATCTGAGTGCATTCTGCATGTGACACATCTACAGATACAGAAATAGCTAATTATTTGTGTGAGAGAATTAATAATGCTTGACAGAAACAACCAATAGTAATAAATTTTGTTTCCAAATTCATGTATTAAAGGAGGGTAATATTACCTAAGTTAGTAACAAAGCAAAATATTTAATATGTTCGGCTTAGGGTTTATCACTTGTACGCCTACTCTAAAATAACTTCTGCACTTGAAAACCTGAAGAATATTTGTAGAAATCTTGGCACATGATCCTACTAAAACATTGAAAATATGAAAACTATGATGGCAATTAATTACACTATTTTCACAGGAAAATTTGGTTTTCCATATTATATTTCTACATATATCACTTCTATATTTTATCACTGTAAATGAAAAACTATGATGGCAACATTTATATTTACAACATTGTGTATCAAATTAAAGTGTTTTGTCGCAAGATTTCATTTGCACTGCTACAGTTTGGGATTTAACTGTGTTCATCTGTTGAAGGAAAACTCAAAACTCCCATTTTAATCTTTAATTTATGGTTCCTTCACTTTATTTTCCTTATAGTATCTACATTCTCTGCTTGTCTCTCTGGATTGCAGCAGCTGTGGATTGCTAACTATAGTTTGGTATCACTTCTGTCTCACTGGCCTAATCATGGAGATGCAGAGAGCAATGTTTGCATAAATTCTTAATGTCAGACTGAATCTGATAGACTGCAGAACCCATATGTGTGCTAGCACACATCTCAGCCCTTGGACTGATAAATTGTGGTGCCTTTACTGGTAGCACATTACACTTGAACCTTACTGCCGTAAGGCTGAGTAACAGAAATGGTCTGATCTTGTTCTTGCTGCCTGTCAGATCTCACCACCCCCTGGGGCACATAGATGAGCACGGGTCCCATCAATGTCACCCTGTTTTTTTAAGTTTTTCTAAGCCTTCTGATGTTTACATTCTTGTAACAAACTTTCTCGTGCACTTTAATAAATAATTATTGTTTTGCATTCTTTTATGGAGGAGGAGGAATTTGATGAACTGTTGGTTTGTCCAGTGTCATTGGAGAGGTGGCACTGTCACCCTCCAATCCACTGTCGGAAATCTATAAATGTTGGAGTCAGAAATTAAAAGCTCTTTTTTCCCTTGGAGAGTTACGTGTCTGCATCACTTCATTTTGTGTCCTATAGCGACACATCAGGTCTGGCTGTGACTTCTGGTCTGTCCCTCCAGTACCCAGCCCTCAGACTCCTGCTCTCTGTGCAGCTCTGGCTTCTCAGATACCACAGACGCCTCAGTTTCAGGAAAATTAGTCCTCTCTTGTACATCTAAGCCAGCTACGAGGTGGCATCAGTTCGTGCTTATGGTGTAACAAGGAGACGGTTGCTCATTTATCGATGTTAGAGAGAGATCAAATTCAAATACAGGAAGAATAATTTGTTCTCAGATAAGTTCCTCAAATGGCTCCCAATTCCACTTGTTCCCTAAGTGGCCAGGGCCATAAACAGAGCCAGGCCTGTCAGCTGCTAGAGGGATCTCACTGCAGACACAAGTATCTCAGTAGAAATCCTCTTGGCCACACTACTTTTCAATCTTGGTTACGACATGCTCTTCCGTCAGCATTGCTTCAGATGGTGAAATTTGAGCATATTCTCTGAGCTGGTCAGCTACAGCCTGGCTTGTATGCAAAGTTACTAGAGGATCTTGGGCTGTAAAGTCCTTGTTTGTGGTAATATGCAATTTTATCACATTTCAATCTTTCAAAATCTCACAGAGCATGTTTTCATTTAACAGCTGGGCATCATGCTGCCTCTGACAATGTTATCTTCACCTGTCACATCCTTTTCCCTCCCCTTTCTGTTTCCTTTGCTGTCTGTTATAATGATCTGTCTCGCTGGCAGAATGGGTAGCAGAAGAGGTTAAATGCACACTGTACACTTGAGCTCCTTCTCTGCTCGCTCTGCAAATGCGATGGGGAAAATTACAGTAAGGTTGACTACGCAAATAATCCATGTCAAATTTATTCCATTCATTCATTATCCATTCAAGTTTATTACAAATTTGAAATCATGCAACTTTTCCTATTTTGTGCCTTTATTTTGAGTGGGATTGTCAAAAAAAGGTTTTTGGTGCAGGTGGTTCTCTTTTCCCTAGCTGCTCTGTACTTCAGTCAATGTAACAGATCTCTGCTTGGGGCTTAGTGGGTTCCTCCCAAGACTCAGGAAGGTCACTTCTAAATATGCATTGTTAATAAAAGCATGCTTTACCCCCACTCCAGAAGCAGCTAAAACATATTAAATCCAGCTGCTTAAACAAAATGAGAGTTAAATTTTAGCTGGACCATAGAGGATTGGCATTTCCAATGGAGATGTGTCTTCAAAAGTACTGTATGTGAAAATTTCACTTCAGGGGGTTTGAACAGACCTGGTGCTTTCCAGAGATCACTCTTCCCATCACAAATAGTAGAGATCATACTACTTTAGATACATCAAGTTTCCATAGGAATAAAGTATGATCAAAGCCTTTTTTTCCCTAGCTTTTATAGTCCCTTTCTCTGGCAAATAAGGAGTAAAAGTGAACTGAACATTTGGATTGCCTGAGGCAAGCTTATGAACATAGCTCAACTCTTTTGCAGCTTATATTGTCTTCTGTTTGGATTTGATAACTCTTCAACTAAGCCTTCCCTTCTCTAGTGCAACAGTGATCCTCCCTGAACCAATTCTTTTCAGCAAAATAATTGCACAAAACTGAATGTTCTTCAGAGAAGAAAGCAAAACAGTCAATTCAAACATAGAAAAAATGTATTTTGCATTCAGTCTGTAAAATTTTAGCCTCTAATAATCCCTAAGTTGCAGGAAAAAAATCATAATCTCTCATATTAATTATCATATTGTGCAGTCTAAAATATTTATATTTGCTACAGACTAGAATAAAAGATTGTCAGTTTAGTTTCATATAGTAAATCCTCAGCCTTTTATGCAATGCAAAATAAGGTGTAACCTGGCTGTATTTTCAATTTGAATTTAAATGCAAGTTGAGCTAAGAAAGAAGTTTTAATTAACCGACGTTGCTGAAGGAATGGAACATTGATCACAAGGGTTAGGTTTTGGTTTAGTTTTGGGTAATAGCTCGCAAGGTGAAAAGTTGTGTAAGGGTGATCACTTTAATAAAAGAAAATACAAAACGGAAAATATCTGAAAAAACAATGAGTGAAGGAACATTCTCTGTAGATTTCCTTTCCATTATTAAAATGCTGAATTGATAGATATACTTACAGAGGTATAGATGTACTTACAGTGCAATTTCTGTTCTTATATAACTATGTTTCAGTCCAGAAATGTTTACTTTAGGATATAAACAGAAAGTTTTAGAATAAAAAATAGCTCATAATAGAAACTGAAGAGAAATTTTTGTCACACATATTTCTGTCTCAAAAGCTACATGAATCTACTTGTAAGTATTTGGCAGTTTGTTCTTCACTAATACTACATCAAGTAAAGGTCTCATCCCAGAGAAATCTTTCATATTTTGCTTTTTTTTCCAAAAAATGTTTCACTATAGTTATTTTATGTTGTGCCAAACATTTAATGTTCTCATTTCTTTGTGAATTAATTTTTATTTTCAGTTCATATGCTGCCCAACATTTTGAATTTCGTGGCATTACTTACATATAAACAGTGAGAAATACTGATTATGGTTTATGACAGCACTATGAGGAGAAATCCAAAGTCCTGCACCTGTGGATGAACAACCAGTATATGTTGGGGGCCACTCGCCAGGAAAGCAGCTTGGTAGAAAAAGCCCTAGAGATCCTGGTGGCCACCAAGTCATACATAACTAGGGAATTGCTTTTGCTGAAAAGAAGGTTAATGGTGTTCTGAGTTGAATTAGATTAAATATTGCCAGCAGGGAATTTATCTTAAATTATATGGCTTTCATTAAAGAATGCCAGGAAAGAGCAGATTTTATCCCTATTAGATATTTACATATATGATTGAAAATAGAGGCTGTTCCTATGTACTGCAAATGTCCTTTATGCCACTGGGTCTCTATTTCAGCAACTTCTTATTTAATTTTGAAATTGCAACTGTTTCAGATAATCTATCACTGAAGATAGATCTTTAGTTATGACAACAGTTTTTGACAGTCAGTATAATGGGCCATAACTTATAAAACTATGAAGGAGATTTTTAAATTTATTTGATTTAAAAGATTAGTATCTGAAGGCCTACAAAAGATGCACATTAAAAGTAGCTTCTCATTTAAGATCTGGTCCCTACTATCTACCAAGTTATAAAGTACAAGATTTCAAAACTTTGATATTTATTAATTAAATAAATAATTTTCTATCAAAGGTAGCACTTTGCTGTGATGAATGCTTTCTCATTGGAGAGAATTTTTTCAGCATGGAAGCAATCAGCTAGAACAATAAACCTCTCAAACAGTATTTAGAGTTGAGGAAGAATCAAACACAGCATTCCTGAGGTAAGAAAAAATTGTGACTAATGATAGCAGTTGCTTATTCACCTCATCGGTAGGCTTATGACCTTACAACTTTCATTGTTGTCCTCGAAACAAACTGGTATGCCAAGAAACATGACAGTAATATTTTTTGGTGCAAGACAATGGTTAACACTGCTATTGTCCTAAGACTATGTGGAAAGGCTATTCCTGTTTAGCCTGGACTCTGCAGAGCAGTATTCTCATTCTTAGTTGTTAGGAGATGCTGCACTTTTGGACTGCCTAAACTATGCCTGCTTAACATTCTTTGTCTCTATGCTGTTATTATCATAACCTTGTTTAACATGAAAAATCTTCATATGGCAGGCTCTTTGACTTGGTATCTTCACCATTCTCTTGGTAGCCACTACTTCTGATAATTACTGTAGGAAACAATAGTGATTTTCTCAGCACCTTTGCCTTGTGTTTGTGGTTAATCAGCTTTACTACAGGTCACTTGCAACATGTAAACTGAACCACATATATGCCAAAACAATGGGATTCAACTGGTGTATTAAAAATAATATTACAGGGTATACAGGATAAGATGTTATATTCTGTTTTAGTTAAAATGCTAGGAAGAAAAGACTTCCAAGTAGCTTGAAAAGGTATTAACTTATGAAATATATTTAAATAAAAACATTGTAAAACAATACTTTGAAATGTACATAATTTTATTAAATGATAATATTTTACAGATTTTTTTGCCTAGATATAGTAAGTTTAAAAGATATAAGAAATAAAAGACAAGACTTCTGAGACTTGGATTGCAATATATCTTGTTAAGATTGTTCAACCACTAGTTTTACATATAAATTTTGAGGAGGCAATGAAGAAGAATACCTTCACTTTTGACAGTGAAACCTGCTGAGCTTTATGGACTTCATTGTCTTAGTGATATTTAATTAAAAATTATATCAATAAGTATGTGGAAATGAGATAAAATGAAAAAAGTCCAGAGAGACCATACATATTAGAAGTATGCTAGATTCTTGACTTCAAGGTAATCTTATTTTATAAATCCATAAAAAAAGCCAGTAACAACTCAGGCCTTGCAGAATTTCAGCCTGCCACTGGTGCATCTGCCTTTCTCAGTAATGTTCACTGGCTCTTTAGAAGTCTTAGATGACTCCCTGACAGGACACAATCCCAAGGTGCAAATGACTGCACACAGTATGAAATCCAACAGCACATCCTTTCACACCAGGCTTAATACGGCTAGTACATTAAATTTCCTCAATTCTTCACCCTTCTTTGCTGCATGTGGAACTGTATTTCTCTGAAAAGCTGATGCTTTCCACCCAACAAATGAGAAAATATTGGAGCTTTACATTTTGAAAGCTGCGCTATATATTTTTTTTCTTCTTTTTTTTTTTTTGGGGGGGGGGGAGGTGAGGGAGATACCTGCATCTCTATACATATATAAAGGAGATGTACTGACAGTTTCTATGACTACTCTTTGTAATTCACGAACAATAATACTAACATCTATTATTATTGCTTTTTTGAAAAATTAAGAATTTCATTTTGAATTGAAGATAAAATCCTGAGCACAAGTAGGTAGCCATGGAAATGAATCCTAACAACTGTAAAGAGAGATTTTGGCAAAATAGTTAAAAGAGTGCATTTAAACACTAGATTGCCAAAGTCATTAAATATTTACTTATTTAAAGTATTACTATATAGTTTTTTCCAGTTATTTTATGAAATTTGAAATATTTGAGAAAATAAAACCTAATCTTTAGTTATAGCCTGCTTATGTGCATTTCCAGTTCACTGCAGATGCAAAGAAGATGTATAGATTAGCCAACAAGTATCCTGAGACAAACATAATGTATATTTTATGGAAACAAACAGGTAAACAAACAAACATAAATTTCCTATCCATGAAAACCCAAAACAAAGCAAAAAACCCAACTCTAAGGAAACAAGAGATTATAAAGAAGAAAAATCCAGATATTAAATCCAGAAATAGAAAACCTCTCCTGCTTTGAAATCTTCAGAAAATACCCAAAGTAACTTTATAGGAAAACAAGTTTGTTGAAGATTGTATAAATATTTTAGAAACATCTTAAACAAACATTAAATTACTTCATAGAGTCAAGAGCTTAATAGGCTTGAAATACCAAAATTAACATCACATGTGAAAGCTTGTGAAATTTTAATTCACTGTTTTAGGGTTGTACTTCTACATTAAAATAGAATCATATTTAATTTACGTCTTCTACTTTCTTCAGACAGATCTTAAGACAATCAGAGGACATGAAAGGTTAGCATGGGCATGAAAATGAACCTTTTTTTTTGTCCAACTGAATAATGTTTAACATCATTTCAATTTTTTTTCCAGTCCAAATTGTGCATAGAAATTGCTTTAAAAATTAATGGCAAATTTTATTCTGAATTTTTCTGTCATCACCATGTGGCTAGAATCTCTTAATGTATATTAACTACACTCATTTATTGTCTTGTAATAGCATTATTCCCATTTTTACAGAATGGCAAATGAGCTGCAGAAAGGTTTAATTAGTGAGTTTCCACTCAATTTGGGTGAGATTTGATAGAAGATGAACATTATTTTTTTAGCACATTTGTGATTAGGTGAACGAATCAATGTTGTGGCTTTCAGCAGTTTTACCTGGGATTGGTAAGAATTCAGACCTGAAAGACTCTACCAGAAAAGGAAGATCATTATGCTAAGGAAAATCGATTGAGAAGTGTCGGGCTTGCTGCATATCTGGACAAAGGAAAAGAGAATACAAATCAGTTAGGCAGCAAAATATTACCCATGAAAACTTGGGGACACACACGATTTCTCTGGGCTACCTGTTCCAATGTTTGACCATGCTTTCATTGATTTTTTTTCTTTTTTTTTAATGTTTGAGTGGTATCTTTTATATTTCAATATATGCCCCTTGTTTCCTGACATGTTGCAGGGCACCACTGATCTTCTCTCTGCCTTCTTTAAACTCTCTTTTAAACTCCCCCACTAACTATTATTGCATATTGATAAGACCTCTTGAGCCTTCTCTTCCCCAGGAGAAACAGTTTCAGCTCATTCAGCCTCTTCTCAGGGACAAATGCTTCAGTCCTTTGATGATCTTGGTGTCCCTTCACTGGACGTGCTCCAGCATGTCTGTGTCTCCCTTGCACTGGGGAGCCCAGACCTGGACCCAGTGAACCAGATGTGTCTCACTATTGCAGAGGGATCACCTCACTCATTCTTGCTGATAATGCTTCTCCTTATGCAGCCCAGGATTCTGTTGGCCTTGTGTGTTTTTTGGGACACTGCTTATGATTTATGTCCTGGTATCACCTTAAGAAAATACCTGATTTCCTTTCAATTCAGTTGCTCCCTTTGAAACATGGACAAAATGTGGTTGTATGGTTCTCAGCCTCCTTCATCTTTGCTTCAAAATACAGGACTGGCATCTTTCTGTATTCCCTATTTCCTTCAATCCTCACAGATGTTAAAATATGAATGATTAATAATATATTGAATTCTGCAGCAATTTTTTTAATGTTGTAAGAGGATTTTGAACATGTTCGAAATTGTCCTGAGTTTTAACTATATAGGGTTGCTAGATAACAATGTGTATCATTCATGTACATAATCACATACTAATATAATTAGCTACTAAGCTGTCATTGTGATCTGAGTGGTAGAGAGTGCTTATACAAATATATTTGTCATTTAATCATATTTTCCAATTAAAACACAGCAACAACAACAACAATGACTACAAACAAAACAAAGAAACAAAAAATCCCACCTGGCATGAATACTGTTTTGATTTAAATAAATTATTTATTTTTAATATAGTGTCAGGGTATACATGGGGTCACTACCATCATATTGCCATTTAACAAGTAAAACTTTATTATTTTTACTTCCCGCTGTCAAAGCGGAGATGAATTTTCCCTGCCAAAAGGCATTTTCTGTCTTTTGGGACTTTAGTATTTGTGAAGATCTGATTTATATTAGAGAAACTTTGAAGTTGTACAGCTGAAATGATCTTTTTCTTTCAGTGTATGACTCTCAAAGTATCTCCTTCAAACAGACCTGAAGCATGGGTGTGGGTGTGGGTATATTCCTCTGTGATGAGAGGTTTCTTTTCCAGTTGCTGTGTCTGAAAGCTTTGATGCACTGTCTATTGGGAAATCCTGAGACTAACCAAACTGCATTCTGGGATGATGAATTCTTGGTGTCTGTGATTGATTAATAAGAGTTTGAATAACTTTAATAATGACAGAAAAGTTGTATTTCCACAAATATAATTAAGAATTTCTTATTCAGGTAATCATTAAAATGTTCAAGATTCTTTAAAAAGGTTTTTTAATTCTTAGAATGCTATGAATAAGAGGAAAACCACTAACATCTAAAAATCTATCAAAATATCTTTTTCTTAATAAGTATCAGCCACAAAATTATGGCAACATAAAATGAGAAAATGGTATGTAAATATTTATTTATAATTCTGTTTGTTAATCAGCATGAATAGTTCATTTCAGCATGAGTCAAACGGTCATGGAATCATGGAATCATGGAATCATAGAATGGCTTGGTTTGGAAGGGACATTAAAGATCATCCAGTCCTAACCCCTCTGCCAAAGGGACATCTTTCATTAAATCAAGTTGCTCAAAGTCTCATCCTACCTGATTTTAAATCTTGCTGGGGATGGGGCATTCACACCTTCTCTGAGTGAGCTCTTCTTCTCTGAGTGACTCAGCACTTTTATAATAGATTCTTACTTTTGTCCAATATAAATCTTTTTTAATTTAAAATCATTGCCCCTTGTCCTATCACTACAGGGCCTGGAAAAAAGTCAAACTAGAATTTTGTAGACAGCTACTTTGTTTACTCTGCACCTTTTTTTGAGAGACCAACATGGTTGCTGTATCAATATGTCAGCTAATATCTCTATTTACTCTTCTTGTGTTGTATTCCTTACAGGAAAGAATTAGAAAGTCAGATGGATCTCCCCTGGCTTCTCAGGGAAGCTCAGTGAACTTCTATATTCCTTTTAACATGCTTTGGGAAAAGGTGTTTCCTGGGGTAGTGAAAGGAGAAATGCTGATAGTTTAGCATGGAGCAAAGAGTTTGCCCCTCATGCACAGACTAAGACATTGGTGAGGAGGGAGAGAGCAGATAGCAGTGCTTTGGACTAGAACTCACAACAAACAGAAGGTGGTTTCAGAGGAACCAAGTGGAACTGTGTGGAGTCAGTTTTCATTGACGGAACCACTGAGAGACTAACCTTAACCCTGGAGCTTGAAAGGTAGTCTGAAAATGGTGATTTGCTTTTCCATAAGAGAAACGAGAATCAGACTTTCTGCTCTGCATTTGTTTGGTTTCTTTTCATTTATGTTGGGGGGTTTATTTCTGGCTGGGGGGAGGTTGTTTGATTTTTGTTTGATTTTTGGTTTTTTTTTTTTTTTTTTTTTATTTTGGTTTGCTTTTTTATTTTGTGTGGCTTTTTTCTAGTATTTTTTAATTTGTTTGTTTGTTTTCTTACATGTTTTTTTGTGAGTTTTAGGGGGTTTTGTTGTTGTTGTTGTTTTGGTTTTTTTTTAGCTTGGTTGGGTTGAGTTTTGGGCAGGGAGTGAGTCGAAAGGGGTTTATGTTGCTTTCTTGTTTTTTGGGATTTGTTAATTTTGTTTTAAAGCCTTTCTGGTAACTTTGTTACTCTGGTAATACTCTCTAAGAAAGAACCTAGACAGTTCTATTTCAAATGTTTGTATAAATAAGGATCCCATTGAAATCACTCAAGACAGACCACTGAAGGTAGTGTTACTCTTCTGGAAGATATGAGTCTGGCCATCTGCAAAAGTTCAGAAGAAAAATTATAATTATGACCAGAAAAAGCTCTGCTTTTATGTAGTTTGTAGTTGTAGACTCATCTAAATGGAGTCTATAATTTATTTCAGACTTATACAGCAGGAAAAAAAATCCATCCTCAGTTATCTGAGATTAATAGGCAGAAGAAGAGGTCACTCAGGATAAAAAGTAAAAATCTCTGACCTGCTGTAAGGGCAGATGAGATGACCAAATTCTGCTAGCAGTGGAAAGGTCTGGATAACCTTTCATAGATTTGCAGTATATTTTGCTTGGAATAAAGATAAAGGTTTCTTCAGAGCACTTCATGCATCATTTTCCTGCAAAGGAAAAAAGGCACCCAGAATAAAAGTTCATGAGGCAGTATTGTCAGACATAGTAGTAAAACCCTCCGCAGGAGTATTAATCCATCCCAGAAGTCATATGTTCCTGTCAAAGTACAATTACAATGTTTAATCCTTCTTTTGTCTCCTCAGTGAATGTCACTCCTGTGGAAATATATGTCCAGCAATGTCAAAGTCATCACAGCTGTCTATGTAGGGAACATTTATCTTTTCAGATGTTCAGTGAACTGCAGCAGTATTAAATCCACATTTATATGTAGGGCTATGCCCAGGACAATCAGGAACTCACGGGGACTGTATTCAATTTTTACTCCTTATTAACAGAGAATGTGCTCCTCTACAGAGATAAAGGTTCTGAAGGACAAATGTAATAAAATGTAAATTTAAGAAAATTTATGGGGCAGAGAATGAAGGGAGATGAGGACAGAGCTGCAAGCAGTCCTTCTACTGAGGTTGCACATGTTTCACTATTTTTTTATTTTAGAAATATCTATTTGTGAGCTATGCTCCTATGGAATTCCTTCTAGCACTTACCAAGAGTAATACATACAAAAGTGACAGAAAAATTCACAAAATTAACAAAATCATAATTGAAGATCAGGTATTAATGTTGAGAAGAAACTCTGGCAGTTGCCTCATTTCAATACAGCTTTTGAAAGACTTGTACACACGCTTCAGTGTAAGTACCATAATTTACTTTTCTCTGAGTCACAGAGAATTATAGTATTCTTATCTGACATTAGCAAATTTTTCATTTTTTGTGTGCATTTCCTGAGTTCATTAATCATCAGACAATGTACGATATAGATAAACCTCTTACCCCAGGATGGTTGACAAGAAAAAAACAACAACCTCCCACCCCCCTCCCAAATTATTAAAAATTTTATTTATCTTATTAATTAGGAGTACAGAAAGCTGAAATTTAATTTGCACTGCTGGTGCAAATTTGCACATAACTATTGTATGTTATGTGTAAGTGAACCCAAAAGATTGAATGTGTGTCATTATGAAAATATGGCCAGGTATTAAGTACCTGCTGAACAAGGTATTATAGTTACTCAATGTGTTTGAGTTAAAGGAATTCCAAGATAATTCAAATAAATATAGCACTCTAAATATGTGGTCTTTTTCACAGTAGATACTAATCCATCAGTTTATTTACCAAGCCAAAGAGCAAGAAGAAAAAGTCAATCTTTAGATGAAACCCTGGATCATAGCATTAAATTAAATTATTTTTCCAGAAAAGCAAGATGTGGTGCTTATAGATGATCATAGAATATCTACAGGCAAATTATGTTCATTTGTTTCTGAGTTTAAAGAGTACAAAAATGAAGATTTTCCTTAAAAAATTCTTAGGACGCAAACATTGACTGCAACTTGATGAAATTTGTGTAAGAAATTTTTCTAAGACACAGTACATCCTTTTTAAAATACTTATGGTGTTCTTCTGCTAGATCTTGTAATGTTAGGTGTCATGGCAAATTAATCAGCATAGTTTTATTTTCAGAATTATCACATGGTTAATGTTAGCGTATGGTCACCCCCAAAAGTGAGGTAAGTAGTCATGTGAGACTACCCTGGCAGTACAGATACATCTGTCCAAATTTCATCCAGCAACTTGGAGTGAGTATCATCCATATTTGTATTTATAGATGTGTATAAAGAGTACTTCTATACAAAACAAATGAACATATAATACAATTGCATATAAATATTTTCTAAATATAAAAAATAAAAGTGAGTTTCATCTCACCAGTATATAGCTATGGAAAAATATTTATCAAATCTGAAATACTTGGAATTGTTTGAAAGTACATGCATATGCTTTTTTCCTACCAAACCCTACATTCCTATTAGAAAATTATTTCTGTGACCTGTGTTTGAGTTCTGCAAAGAAATTACTTCAATTATTTTAACATTTTGCTCTTAGAGGTTGCTTCAGCAATGTTAGCAAACCAAAAATAATCCCAAATAATATTTTTTCTGACTTTTCAGGATTTTCAGAGAGTGGTCATCTGACCAATATTTCAAGCTCTTACTGAAGAAATATCCAGGAGAAGCTCCTGTATTATGTTGCACAAATCTTTCAGGGTTCTAGTCTTGTGTGCCTCCATGATATTACAGCAGCAGGGAGAATGCCCAAGACTATTACAGTACCATTATAGAAGTTTGTCTCTGCTTTTCAGACAGTTTCACATAAAAAACTTTTTCATTTCACTATTAAGGATGAGCAGCCTTGCTTTAAATCCTTCCCTGCTGGTTGTCATCTTAATTGTCCAAGTGAAAACTCAAACTGTGGTAACCACACTAAATAAAAATTTCAAACAGGGACAGAGCTATCAAACTGGAAACTTTCAGCTTCCAGTCAGTGTCTTCTTCCTTGAGTAAAACAAAGTTTCCTGATTCTTCAGAACCTACGTAGATCTCATGCATCTGCATCTTTTAGGTTTACACTTGAAAATCCTAGATATTATAATTTCCTTTCTCTTTCTTCCCAATGGGATTCAGTTTTGTTCCTTGCATGAATGTCTCTATGAATTCAGATTTTCCATGTAGTGGAGTCTGACTTTTAATGTCTATCTTGCCACAAGAAAAAGGAACTTTTTCTTCCTTTTTGTAACAAAGAGATACAAGACAATGTTCCTGTTTTGGAAATGCAATGATACTATATTCTAGTTTTATTTTTAAGGTATATGTCTACTATTTTAAATAGTCCGTTCTCATATAATACATTTGGTTGCTATGGAAAATTTTTCATCAGGAACATTTCTTGTCCAAGTGGAGAAGATGAGCCATTCATTACTTAGAAGAGGAAACAACATCAAGGAATACTGGGTATAAATCATGGAGGAATGAGTTTAAAAATCACTGCACAGAAATTTCCAGTAGTCATTATCTTACTGTATGAACATTTCTAGACTAATAGTATGACTGTCATTTTTCATTACTGTAAATGACTGAAATCAGAAGCTGCTCTGAGTCAAGAGATCTGCTGTCAAATTTAACAAATTTAATTATTAACAATTGCCACTATGTTGTTTTTGAATGTGAACCTTAGGATAAAAAGTTGACATTTATGCAGTATCCCTCCCACTAAAGTTTAGCTGCATGCACCGCACCTCTGTTTCTGAGCTATTTAATTAGACTCCCCTTATGAACAGTTAGACTGTTCATCATAAGTCTGAAAAATTAGACTCCCCCTTATGAAAGAGAAAGAGAAAATTCTAGTATCATTTCTCTTTCCCTAACTATCTAAATTAGTTCACCTTATGCAAAAAATCAGACAGCCTTGAGGCATGGCTAGATCCTATGAAATATTCTTATTGCTTCTTCCTTTTCAGCCTAAGAAAGCCGTTTGCTTTGAAGAATATTTTCCCTCCATCCCTTAATATTAATAAGCTAAAATATATCTGAAGAGACTTAAAGTGAAACACTATAGAATGGAATTGGAAAAGAAGGGAGGATTATTGTAGAACATGGAATTTCAGAGGAGAATATAAGTAACAAGGAATTTGAATACAGTAACTTTTCTTTCAGTGTGAAGGAGGGACCAAAGAAATGGAAGACCAAAGAACTAGGAGAGGAAAGGAGAAATCATGAAGACAAGACTGAGGACTGTGAAATGGGGTGATCTGCTGAGGGATGTTTAAGGACTGGAGAGAAAAACAGTTATTTAATAAAATAATTTAATTTTTTAGTATAGTCATTTTTCTTCTTCAATAAGACTCTGACCATAGGATTTTATAAGTGGCAAGCACACATACTAATGCAAATTTAATTTACATTTAAAGTACTTTATTATATTTATTCCTTAAACCTTCTTTTGTTGGTCTATAAAAAACCCAGTATCCCATGGCTGACATATCTAAAAGGTCTTAAAAAAAGGAATTGATTACATATTTCAAATAACCACATTCTTGATAGCTCAATGTCACTTCTACTCTTCTATAATGATTTCTTTACTCTCTGCACTTAACACAAAGTTACAAGGAAGACTCAGATAGTCGTAAGGAAACACCGTGCAGCAAGAATTCTGGTTTTCCTAGATCTTCTATGCTTTCCACAACAAGAATAAATAACTGTTCTAATGCTAAGACTTCTATTTTATCTACCAGACACACTCTCTGAACAAAACTGCGAGATATTTCAATTTTTCTCTATTGTAGTAGCACCTTGTCTGATATCTTATTATTCATTTTAATAAAGTGGTCTTGAAGTTTTAAAAATACAAGCTCATCTTTATGGTCTTATGAGTTTTTATGTAAGCATATTTATTGAAATGATTATGATCAAATTTACCACATACAGCTCATTTTCATGCACAGAATAAGTGGTGAGCTTGTCTTTCTCAATTTATATTTTTCTTTTCTTAGTTCAAGGCAACTGACTAAAATGAGATGAAAATTTCATATATTATGTATTTCATGCATCAGAAGCCTGTCCAATATTCATTATTAACTTTGATAGCAAAGGTTGTCATACCACAATATTTGTCTTGTATTAGGGTTTAAAGCCTTCGGCCATGTATCTATTGTTGACATCTTTTTAATAATTTCTGTTTAAATTAAACAAAATTATTTCTGCTTTTTGATACAAGGGTTTATGAAACCATTGTGACCACTACAATGTTTGGTCATTTGAAAGCAACATACCTGTTACTGAAAATTTTCCCATGAAATGGTAATTCTTACTGCAAGGATTAATGCCATTAGATTGACACATAAGTTTCACATGATACATTTTACATTTCTGAAAGTAAAGCTTAAAAGTGAAAGATTAAATACTTGAATCTATACAATATTTTCAAATGTTAATCATACCAACTTGAAGCAAGCAGTATCTGCCTAGTGCTACTGGAGAATTTCACACAATTGAAAAGAAAAAGAAAAAGAGTAACATAGACATAAAGATTCTATTATATGACTTCACAATTTACATCCTACTGAGTAAATCTCAGGAAATGAATATACAAATCACCTTTTTCTCCCCTTTTTGTTGACATTTTTTAGATTTCTCATAGGTCATATGAAGGACCATCCATTATTCTTGGCCTTCATCAGCCATTTGTGGCAGAAAGAGAAAATAATATTTTCATAAAAGGATTTGCAATGGCCTAGTAATGTATTAGTAAGAAGCTGTTATGTAATATGACCATTTTTAACCAAAATGAAGTGAAACATATTATTAAAGAAACTGCATTGGTGTCTCAATGGAAATATTTGCCGCCTATCAAAACCAACTCCAAAAATTTAAATTGTTGGGAAAAAAAGGAGATATGTGTATAAAATAAAAGAAATCAATTGGCAAAAGATATGATGAAACAAAGAAAACAGAAGAGACAAATATAAATCCTTAATGAAAATGGCCAGGAGAAAATTTGAGAAAATACTTCCTCAAACTTATTAACAGAAACAAATTTAAATTTCTCAGATTAAGAAGAATGACAAAAGAATTTACCATGTGCACAGATGATAATGATATAAAAGAACATGCAAGAATTGTGAAGAAACTCCACATTTATAGAAAATTGAATTACTTCAGTAGTTTACATTTCTTATGGAGGAGTTCTGGAAATGCGCCATTCTGAATTTTTCCTTTACCCACATAGAACTTTTATTTTTCATTAAAGACAGGTGTCACCAGAATAGACCCCGTGCTAATCAATAAAGTAAAATACTCAGATTTCCAGGAGAAAATGGTGTTCACCCCAGAGTGTTAAAGGAAACCAGATACAAATCTGTTAAATAATAAGACTGGCTTTAATTTACCTTTGGAATGACATATGAAAAGTAATACACGAGTTAATAAGAAGATTTGGCGCATATGAATATCTTCATACAATTAGGTCTGAGTTTTACTTAAGTGCGACTGTTGGAAATTGTGATAAAGAATAAAATTATTAGCTTAAAAAATATCAAGGAAAGTCAGTATCTTTTATTTTAAAGGAAGTCACACTGGAAAAATAAACTAGAAATCTTTGAAAGACTTTTTTCAATAAAGTGCACCTTGATTTCTAAAACTTTTTAAGATGATGTTGTAAATCTTATTAAAGAAACTAAGCCATCATGGGATGAAACTAAGATCACAACAGGAATAAAAAAGAAAATGGGTGAAATATTATCACATTTGCAACTGATAAAAAATTATGCTTGACTGTAAAACCAAATCCTGAATTGAGTGTTCTAATAACTTAGTAAAAAGATAAAATTTAAGGTCAATATATATAATCCTGTGTGGAAAATGGTCTTAATTAAAACAAATTATAAACATTTGTAAATTATCTACTTTTAGGGAAGGGATATTACAAATAAATCTAATGATCTTCATAAAAAAGATAATATAATCTTTAAAAAACCCTACAATATCATCATCATAATGTACAGCCATGTGAAAGGTAAATATCTCACAACTTCTTAATAAAATAAAGGAAAAATAATAAACATACTGATGCCACTGAACCTGCAGCATTTAAATTTTAAATATGGTGTCTAGTTCAGGAACCATGATATCTAACATGATATAATAAAATTTCCTTTAAAAAAGTGGTAACAGGTTGTTAAAGATATCTGAAACTACAGAGCAAGTACTGTAAAATTGAAAGAAAATAAGCCTCTTTAGGTAGAAAAAAGATGCCATGGATGAAAAATAGTGAATTATGTAAAATAATGAGTAAAGTAAAATGAAAAGAGATTGAGAAAACAAGGAAAGAGAAGTAATTTTTTCTTTGTTACAACTCAAGAATTCTTTCTTTTTGACAACACAAAAATTTTTGTTGCCAACCCAAGTTTTCAGGTAGTGAGAGAAACTAGGCAGGAATAGGTGACAAAATAACCCCATAAACTTCTTTTCTGAAGCTCCTGGTGGTGGTCACTACTCAAAGATAAAATTAGAGAGTCGATGGATCTTTCACCAGAAATAGTACAGCCATTTCTATGTTCTTACAGGCAGGTTTTCTTATTTTTGAAACATTCAAAATAATTCAGTCGGTCATGATATGTTCCCAACTGATTTCCATTAGGCAATTTATGCTTTTCTTTCTGATACAGCAGAAAGTCCTTCATTAGATTCTTCCTTAAACACTGGAGACACCATAAAGGAATTTTTGTTATTACTTTATTTTACCAATAATATCAGCTGCAGAAACCCCTTGATGTTTAGTCTAAACTGTTCAACACAGGCCTGAGTTACCTAATGAAATTCTAGATATCTTTCTACTGTCATATTAGGGCAATCTTGAGATATTTTAGCATCACTATTATGTTTATCTTATACAGCCATGGGATTCATCAAACTCTTCAAAGGCAGTTTCAGGCAGGCTGAGCTTTGTGTTTGTTTTTGTAATTTATCCTTCAAATGTATCTTGGTGTAATGGTACCAGGCATCAGATGAAGGCATCTGTCAGACTCTGAAGAACTCTGCCTGTGGTCAGACAGCCTCTCTTTTATGTTTGCCTGTTTGATGAATATCTTTGACTTGCAATATAATACCGTCAAAAAGAAAATAAAAGAGAGAGAATAAAACCCCACTGATTTTGTGTTCTTTAATGTTCTAAATTTAACTAATTTTCTATATTTTAAAACCAATGCAAATAAGACCTGCATGAGTGAGGCAGGTAGGTAGAGGTAGGTAACATAGGTAGTCAGGCTATATAAAACACAACAAAAATGAAAAATAATCTCTACAGCTGCTTAATTCTTTGACTCACTACAGGTCACAGGCTGCCATTATAGACAAGTGCCAGCAACAATTTTGATAAAAAGAAATTAATAATTTCCACTTTGATTTTTTTTAACCTGCTAACCAGGTTTTATAATTCAAACAATTTTTCCTTGTTTTAGAGATTTACTAGTTTTCTGATCCTAGTAGTGTAACTTAGGTGATGCAAGAAAACATACTCACTACAATATGCTCCTATCTTCTAGCTTGGATAAAGTCAAGGAAATTTATTCCCATTGCTTCAAAGACACCATCTTTGTCTTCAGAAATTTAGCCACAGTTTTATTTCTTTGGCCTTTTAAAATTCTGGAAAGTCCTTTATATTCATAGTAGGACTTGTTTTTAAGCTGCCATTTTTTTGTTGTCCTCCATTGAAGAAATGGTCTGGCTACCAAATACTATATGAACTTTAAACTTCCCATCTATAGTGAAATGGTAGGGGGAGGAGGGAGGGGCTATGCAATTTTTTAAGAATAGATTTATAAAATATGTACTGGTTATAAGTGAACTTCCTCTGATGAAATGCAGGGCTGTGGTGCTGTGTTAAAATTACTTAGAACTTCTATTAGTAAATCTCCTGGAAGTTAAATATCTGGGTTTATCTTCATCAATTTGCCCTAAGTAACTTAGAGAGGTAAAGCAGGAATATAACTGTACAGAGAGTCTAAATATAAGCTCATGTACCTAAAACTGCCCAGGATAAGGAATCTAAGCTAATCTAAGCAGGGTACATAGCCAATCAACATATAAGTGATTAGAACTACCTAAATTAGATGAGAGGAAATTCAGAAAATGGGAAGATCCAGGACTACATTTCATTGATGATTATTTTGCCTCACATCGTTTTAATGTTAAAGGATCATAAACTACAAAATGTAATATATGAAACATTTTATGCAGACCTAAGCCCCAGAAATTTTGTATGATGAATGCCCAGATTAATAGATTAGAAAGTCATATTCCTTCTCTCCCTGGTGCCCATGCTCTCTCTGGCTCAATGAACCTCTCATTCTTTGCTGCCTAATGACACATTTGCAGCAATGTGGAGACTGTGTTCTGTGAAATCCCCTCATCATAGCCGGGGCACCAGCTGCAAGGCTGAGGAGTATAGCAAATGTGAAAATTAACCATGAGGCTACAGAGAGAGTGTAGCATCATGAATTCACAAAGTAACACTTCTGACAGCCCATGGGCCAAAGGAAATTGTGGATCAAGATGTCAACGTGATTTATTTCTGCACTTTTTTCCCAGTAAAAATAATATGTTTTTGTAAAAAGAGGACAAGAGAACTATGTGGATGTTATTAGAAAAGCTGCTATCATATTTAGAATCTTCATTTACGTTTACAATTTTCAAGGAATGGCATCAGCTTTGGGTACCTCCTATTGCCAAGCTCCTTCTTCCAAAACTCAATTTTTAAAGATGCAGAGTCCTCTCAGAACAATTTGGGACCTTGCCAAAATGTGATAAAATTACCTGATATAGAAGTAATGTAGGCTTTATGTCCTTTAGAGTTTATTAATCAATTTTTGAGTTAACTTCTAAGCACTTTTGTTAAAAGGTTGTTCCATAAATTTAGTCTTCCCCTACTTAAAAATCTTTTTTTTATTTTCTGGCTACATTTTTTTTCTTAACTCTTCTAAGTGTATTTTTTCCTGCCCACTCTGACTCTGTAAATAATTATTTTCTCTTTGTTGGCTGCCAATTTTTCCTGACTTTTCTTTGCAGCTAGTGGTTGTAGTTCTTAATTTCACATTTCACTGTGCTTAACAAGAATCCGTTTCTGAGTCAGAACCCCCCTGTTCAACTCCTCACAGTTTTATTAAACATAATTATCAGAGGAAAATGAACAGTAATAGCTGTTTTTTACATATATGAAATCTTTCTGGCAGGGAAATTATGCAATGTGTTGTGCAGCATGAGTGTATGAATTTATAGTAGGAAGGATGGTACAAAGAAAAACAAAGCCTTTATGACTGAATAATTAGCAATTATTTTCTTTTTTGTAGGTCAATATTGCTAATAATTCATCCTCATAAAAATAATTCACAATGGTTATAATAGGACAAAAGGAAAGAATTTTAAAGGATGGATGGCTGTAATATAACAATTTTCAAGACAACGCAAGCAGGACTTCTTGGTTATGTATGCGTAGATACATAGAAAAATAGAGGAATTTGAAGGAAAAGTACTGAGATGGAGAAGAAATCGATGAGGTCCAGCAAAAAGTGGCATGGGAGATGTTGCAACCCATGATAATAAGAATCTGTAAGAAAAATTAAGTTCCCAGAGATTAGGTAGAATGATACAATATGAAGAAAATGGGGAAAAGAAGGGAAACACAAAATAGTAGCATTTATTAAAAGGAAGAAAACTATCATATGAATGGGACAGAAAGCTGGAATTGAGAGTAGGATGAAACATGGGTAAAAAAAAGGGAGAAAAGTATGCATAAAAGAGTAAATAGTAAGAAAGCACAGATGTCATTTCTTCACAGGTCTGGCATTTTCATATGGCAATTCAAAACTGAATCTTGCACCATAAAGTATTAAATAATTCAATATCTCTGTTTATTAAATAAAACCTCTCCTCCTATTAGAGAATGGTTTTTGATTCTAAGAACCTTGTTATATAACCTTGTTTATGATATACAGTAATCATGGCTCAAGCCCGCTGTATTTCTTTTGGAAAGTTATGTTAACAGGTCAGACAGGTTTGGCCATGTACTGTATTGGCAGAGCAAAAGTTGCACGAATTAATATGATGTAGAATGTATGGCTGCTTTTGACAACCTCCTTTCCATCAATTTTAATCATAAATAATTACACATTGTTTAACTGTATATTACTCAAGAGAAATGTTGAGATCATGGGAAAAGTAAGTTATGTGTCAAAGGTTCATTGTATCCAAAGTTAAACTCAGCTGAACACAAAAATAATTTCTTGCTTGAATATTTCCTAGCATCTCTTGTAAAAAAGAATTTTGACACTTCAACCCTCATCCAAAATAGGTTTAAGATAAATGTTAAAGAGAAGCACATTCTCAGCAAAGTTTCTGCATTTAAACTGTCCACCATAGAAAGCCTGATACCAGTTATGCAAAATTCGTGCTTATTGGTGCACTCATGTCTAAAGTATTTGTCTCTCCAAGGAGTTTGAAATTACTTAATGAAAATTCTAGTACATGCATTCTTTACACTTCAGGAGTCTCTATTCAAATTTGACTTTGGCAGGATTTTCAACCTATCTGACATGCATCCCTCTGATATCTTCTTCAACATAGTTTAGTGTATCTTCTCATAAATCCTGTGCATTTTAAGTATATAATATGATCCATGTTTCACAGAATGAGGGAATGGATTTAAAAACCAGAACATATCATCCTCCCAAATTCCACTTGAAAACTGGGAAAACAAATTGATTAAATCTCAGTCAATCTGAAATGTCTACCCAGACAGTAGAGTGCAGATGGATCTCACTCTAAGATAAATTCAGAACAAATCTAGAATCTGGAGGTAGATTGAAGAAATATTAATTACTCTGAAGTCTTATAACAGAGATTTATTTTATACCCCAGGTTAACATTTTGGAAACTAAAATATATGTGATTCAAGAAAACTCTTCTAACACATGTGATTCAAGATAGCTGTTTTGCCTGAACAGGTATATTTCTTTCCACTGAAAATTTATTTTCTTATTGATCATATTAAACATATATGAGCATATAAGACTCACTTGCAGTTCATGATACTCTACTTAAATCACATAGCTCTGCATGTAGACTTCTTTTTCTTTTTGAGGGAAAGAACTTCATTTGTTGTTTCCAATAAAAGGTGATCAAAAAACTCTGAATTTTTAATGATCTTGTCATCCCATTATATTCTTGATAGTCTGACTTAAGAAAAGGATAAACAACAAATAATAATATTTATCAGAGTCTTAAGATTCTTGCCCTTACTACACAAGTGAAACTGTATGGGCAAGTTTACAATATGCAAGCTGAACCCCTAATTGTGTTATCATATTCACTTAAAAGAATCACCTCTGCAACACATAAAAACAGGCATGTTTATTTTTGCACAGTGACATTTTCAATATTCAAATTTCTTAGAAACAATTTGTGTCAAACAAAGATTAAGAGTTTAACATTGTGCTCTATTGTCTCCACTTGCATTCTATACATACATGTCCAAGATATAACGGAACCATGGTAAAAGCACAACATTCAGTAAACTGCTCTGCAAATATTGCAAAACTTAGGACAGCTTAATTGAATGTATTTACAACCATATTTATACATTTTCTTAATGTATTTGTCTTACATTCCAAAACATTGTACACTTATTTTGCTCTGTACTCCTTTTCCATACAAAGTAAACTCATATGTCAACATCCCAACATATTTCTTCAATACCAATTTTGTTTTTGACTAAAGCTTCAAAACTTCTGACTGGATCCATTTGATGCAAAAAAAATCCTATAATACATCTGCAAACAGTTGCATGCTCATATAACAGCACTGGAAAGTTTATATTTGTGACATGCTGTTAACCACATCATTCCTGCTTTAACAACGCTCCTCTTGAGTTAAAGACTCAGACCTCGTTTTCCAGTCTCTTCCTCAAAGCAAGCAGCCATAATCTGATACAAGCTCTTTTGGTATGCAAGGTGAAGGCAGAAGCATTTTAGTTAAGGAATGAGCCATCCATTAGCATAAGTCTACTGACACTTTGTGTTTACTAGACCATTCTAGAAAAATTATTTTTTATTTCCCCAATTAATGATGACCTGCAATCTGTGCATAACAGTTATTTCTATGTCAGTTTGGTTGCAGCTCTTCCTCTAATTTTACAAATAATCATAATGTATGACAATATAAATTATTAAATGTACACTGAAATTAAAAAGAACTTAGAAATTATCTGGGGTTCTTTTTTTTTTTTTTCTTTTTTTTCTTTTTAGTTATTGTTGTTGCCTTTTAGGAGGGAAGAGGGGAATGATAGTCAAGCAAGTAAAGTTTATTCTTTAAATTCTTTGGACCAAAATCTTGGTCTCATTTTCTTTATAAATTTTTTAAGAACTCTAAATCAGTTTCCTAAAATCTACTAAACATAACCAAAAATATGTTAGGTATGTGACATAGAAAATACATTTATAAAAGTTTGTGCATTTTTTAATCTCATTCCAACAGAATCCTGACATGTATTTTTCTGCAAAGTTCCAGACACATAAAGATATGTTTCATAAAAATGTCTTATGTAAAATATAGCCACAATTTTGAAAAATGGAATAAAAAATAAGCATCTGATTTTAAAGAGCAAAGAATATGGTCTGTGATTTTAGAAGGTGCTAAACATTCACAGTTTATAATGAAATGAACAATTAATCCAGTGTTTTGCACTTTGTGAAGAACTGCACAAAACTGTGAACTTTCATAAAAACAAAAATTCACCTACATTAGCTGTATAATGGATGTTATTTCAAAAGTCGATTTTGATCACATGAAATATATCTCTTTAATTGTGTATATACATAGAGCTGTCAAAAAATATGTAGTGTGGTGTATACTACTTGTGAGATAAATGATAACATAGATAAATCTAAAAGCAAGTCAAATGGATTTACAATTTCAGATAGATCATACTATTGGCATTTTTCTACACTTCATTGTTGGTATTTCTACTAATTTAGGTGACTAAATCTGGTTATTCTCATTGGCACCTTTATAGATCAAAGAGGAAAAAAATGCATTTCAAGCAGGTGATTTTTCTGTATGCCTACATTTGGCTGAGATGACCCATCTGATGGGAGATGTCTGCTTTTCTCCAGTTTTTCCCTTCCCACACAGGGCCTGGAATAATGATGTCCATTGATTACAGCAATTCTGTTTTTATATAAGCCTATTTCATGTTCTGAAAGTTTGTGAAGTTTAATTATATAGATATGTCTTGTAGGTTACTGTATTAAATTGCTCCCCTATCCCTCAAATAGAGGATATCTAAAAGTTTAGGTAACCAGGAGCTGCAGCTGCAATGTTCTGAACACTTTTTCTCCTTCTAGGTTAACAAAGAGATATCTTTTTCTTCCTTTGCCTGTAATTTGAAAGCTCCAAATTATCCACTTTCTGAGTGTCATAAGAGTGTTTGATTTCAGAACAGGGAAATTGCTTTTTGTTCAATGCATGTTTGAGTCTTGGAGTTATATTCTAAATTAAATTCCTGTCATATTTATTAGAAATAAATGTTTGTGGGGCCAGTTCCTTCTAGGCATTTCTCAAAGGGTAGAGATGCATCTTATCCAGCTTAAGTAATTCTGTCTGAACTAGTCATTTTAAGCACTTTTGCAGTCAATGGAGAGAAACACATTTTAAAAGTGTGATTTATTTCACCTATTAACATGATGAATCATGTCCTGGAAATAGTGATTTTTCTACTCTGGCTATAAGAAAATCCTTTGGATGTATAATTCTGATGTGAACATTTGCACAGTAGAACCCTCTTTATTATGACATGGATATTTATCCATTCAGCCTGCTATAGCAAGTCTTCTTTCACCTTTCAAGTGGAACAGATGACCATTTAAAATTAACTGATATCCTGGTGAAATATACAGATGTACAAACAAGAAAAAATCCAAGCCAAATAGTCTGTTTTCACACTATGTCTATATGTGAGATTTTCCACAATGTGACTAAAATGCACTGCCCAAACCTTCCCAAAATTGCACTCAGAAACATTTTGCTGTTAAATAGAAAAAAAACCCCTAAAAGTTAACATTAGCTAATAGCAACCAATGTTGGTGATTTTTTCCAATAACTGCTGAGTAAGGGTGATTTACCCTGACTTGGTTACAGAACATATTTTTCACTGAAGTGATGGGAAAAAAGATAATTTTCCATATAAAGAGGATCTCTACAAGTTAGCATTTCCCATACTTGCCAACATGAATAAGTATTAATGGATATCACACCTGTCTCACTATTTGTATCACTCATTGGACAACTGAGGTTAATATTTTCAAGCTTAAGCAACCTGAAGTAAAATATTTTTAAGTTCAGGCTGTCCCATCACACAGGTGGGTTGTTAGTTTTTATCTAATAACTAGTGATTTATTTTTATCAAATAACTAGTGATCATGGATTCTATTTGCCTACAAAAAGGTATCTAATATCATCTGGGATACTTTACAGCCCATTCAAACTCCTGTTACCACTTCATAACTTCATCTGTGTCATATGTGCCAGCCCAGCGTGGACGACTTAGATTATTTTGGGCATCTCACATGGTATCAGACACTTATGTGAGGATTACTAAACTGAATGCTCATCTATTTAATGGAAACATCTCCCCTTTGGAACATAATTTCTTCCTGGAGGCCATTAAAGGCAGCCCTGTTCTGATAATTTTTTTGAGGATGTTAGAAAGAGTTCGCTAAAGGTGTCACCAGACTTAACACACAACCTAGGCCACCTAAGCAAAGAACACTGAACATGAACCTGGTTCACAGACCTAATTCTAAAGCAGTACTAAACTTCTGCAAGAGAGGATTTATTATCATCATCATTATTTTAATTTTGTGCATTTTTAATCGTCATGGGAAATCTGGGAAAGTATGGGGTGATAGAAGTGTAAGCTGCTTATACCACAGCTTTGGATACTTTTGCAGCTCTTAGTGGGTGATGAAGTTGGCAGCTGCACAGATTCCCCAAGGTGAAGTTGTGGAAAGCCAGTGACTCAAAGCTGTATTGTTCCCTGTCACTACGATTCTTACCTGTGCTAGCAATTTTCTTTATGGTTCAATGTCTGACAGCTGTAGTCCTGCATGTCGAAATCAAGCTTATGCTGATATAATGATTTTCAGCGGTTTCTCTGTCCCAAAGTGTACCCAGTCCCCATGAACTATGAAGCAAAACTATCATGAGGGAATTTACTACGAATTGCAAGGTTATGCCAATTTGAGCAGCTTTACACTGGATTTAGAATAATGCTGAAGAATAATTATCTGCTGAAAATTTTATGCATTCTCATTTAAGTTAGAACAGATATACTGCATGGATAATCTGTTTTTAAAGAAATATATCTGGAGTTACTTTAACATATTGAGATTCTGAGCTGGAAGTGAGCCCGCATTACCTAGTGTATACACATTTACTTGGTACAGTAAATGCAAAAAATCCAATAATTTGATATTTTAAGAATTTAAATGATGGAATCTATTACTGCTATTTGATAAAAGTTACAAGAGCTTTTATGAAGCCTTTTTGGAAATGTCTTCTCTATTTATTCCTCATGAAATAACTAATGTAAATTCATAGATAACATAGGTCATAGGTCACATTTCTTTTCCCCAGCTTATTGTGGGCAAAATAATAAGGAAAGTTTTCCAGAATGCAAATTCTCTTGTGGAAAAAGTATATTTCGTTCATAATCACAATTCACAGCTTTTCTGGTTTTTGCTCATGGACATCAAGGTCTGAGCCATTTATTTGCATAACCCAAATTTATTTTGTGAGTTACTTTTATTGAAATAATACAAAATGTTTAAGGCATAAACATATTTAAGGGAATTTATATGGGCCTTCTAAGCATATTGAAAGTATCTGAATAATATATAGAGATAAGATTATAGACATAATAAATATATATTTCTAGATATATTTTAAGTACTTTTAAAATAATGGTCAATTGATTGCAGGTTTCTGTAGAAGAAAATGTTATCCAAGGAAACGATTCCTTGTCTGTGCTAAAATGGTTTCCTTACATCAATTAATGTTAACTTAACAGAGTAAAATTATGAGGCAGACAACTACCCCTGAAAGCATCCTAATATTGTCTTAATAATTGGACAAGTTTCATATGAATAAAAAGTCTGTTCTATATATAAAATGATTTTTAAAAATTTACTTCTGATTTTTAAACAATATAAGTATTTTGATTGAAAGAACATATATTTAAATAATTATTGAACAATTGTAACTAAAGCCAATGAAATAATATTCATAGCTTATTTGTGACTTTGATAACATTGTAAAACTTTGCTATAAAATTGGATGTAGTGTCAATACTAAAAAGCTACACTAAAGAATAGCTATTAATTAGCATTTTTAGATGTAGATATACAAGGATTCCAACATATTAGGAAATAGCTACATTTCAAGGAATTTATTCATTGATTTCAGTAAAATTAATGTTTGTTGCAGCTCTGATTTCATTGTGATTTTTGTACTTTGAAATCAAAGAGACCATGTAAGAGAAAATAAATCATGGTAGATGAACTAGGTCACCTGTTTTTTGAAAAGACAGTGGCTTTCTTAATAAGTAAACTTAACATTGTTTAGCACAATTTAGTGTATCAGAAGTGATTTAAATTCTTATACATAAAAAAGTATAAGATGGTTTTAATGAACCACAGAAATCTTGCAAGACTACAATTATATAGTACTTGGATTTAAAGACATTCTCTTTGAGAAAAAGGTAAAATTATTATTATTTTTAGTGAAAGTAATCATAATGGTAAAGAAAAAATTTTTTTTCATAAATTCTCCTCAGAAGAAACTTGTAGCACTTGCATAAATGAAAGTTAATTTTGATTCTTATTGTGGCTAGATTTTACATAATCAAAATAAAACAAATACAAATTTTATTGTTTCAAAATAAGAGAAGTGGAAAAGGCTGAAAAAATTCACATGAGAATCATTTTGGTAATATAAAACCAAATTGAAAAAGTTGAAAAGGAAACAGAATCTAAAATTAAATGAGGATAAATGGAAGAAAATAATGATCAAGGCACTTAAAACAAATTTGGCACAGAATGAAATTAATAGGAATAATCTAACTTTGAAGATCTGTGTATAGGTAGAACAATAATATTTTTATTATATATTAATATAATGAAATCAAAAGAAAGTTCTGGGAATAGAATTAAAATTCAATTTCTAAGTTCTTTAACTATCTCTGTGGGAGTTCTGAATACCAATATCTATATTTACTTATGGTTATTATTTTAGAATCTTCTTCATTTGGTTTCCAAAACTTGTGCTTATGTGAAGCAAAATCTTTAGAGAGGTAACATTTTTATTCAACAGCTTGTTGTAGTTGGAGAAAAATTCATATGTTTGTCTGTGAAAGACTAATTGCAATTCAAAAGGCAACTGCCTGTGGAAAATTAATGTTGAAGTGTTTTCAGCTGATTCCAAATGAGGACAGAGAAATATTTAAATCTTTTAAATCCATATACTTAGGCTTCAGAATTGCAATTCAACTTAGATCAGTAAACAAAGACCTCCATGCATACTGATGCAGTTAGAAGGAAAGACACACCTTCAAATCAAATGGCCCAAGATGGAAGCTCTATGTATTTTTTCATCTCAAATGATTGCAGAGGTTTCCCCTAAGAAAACTCATTTTAGTGCAAGCAGAATTCCTTCTCAAAATTGCTAGCGACAGAGGATTGTGAAGTTTCAGCTTTTGGGCCATGAAATGTTTCCTATAGGATTAGCAAGGCTTTAGAGAAGTATATTTGGTGCCCTTTTCCCAGAAGCTGTGCATCCCTGAATAGCAGAATTTCATATTCCAGTAGTGCCCTTAGGTTCTAACTGATTCAGCTGAGCAGACAGAAAGCATCAGCACCAGATCTACTGCCAAATCAAAAGCTCAAACTATCATTACTGTCAGAAATTATCAACCTTAAAGGGAAGCACAGATGACACTAGTCTATTTATCATATGAAATTTATTAGATCAAATGGTCTAATTTTCCTTATTCCACTTGCATTTATTCTGATTTCCTGACTTGCAGTTATTCTCAGTCATAAGTTGAAAGTCATAAATTTGCAGCTCCAAGTAGGCAAAATTGTGTATGTACAAGCATCAGAAAGAAACAAAATGTAGGATTTTTCTCCCTCTTGAAATATTAGAAGAGTCTCTATAAACTGTTCTTGTCATGGTTCATCCATTAACATGATGCAGGGAAAGAAGGGGATCAATTTTCCAGCTTGTCATGAGCTTCCAACATGCAGTAGATGCATTAAACAATGAGGTTAGAGCCCACATGCTTAAATTGAATATAAGATTAAGAAAGAGCTAGGCAACTGTTTCTTTGACTCCCATATTTGCAACAAAGCCCCAGTGCAGCCACAAGACTGCTTTATATTACTTGATTAAACACACAGGCTTCCCCCTCAACAGACTCATTTATAAGATGCATTAACGCAGGTGAGGAGGTACAACCTGAAGTTACAAAAAAGTCTACTTTTAGTTTTGTGTTTCTTCCTGCTCTAGAGTCACAGATCAGTCACTATGAATATCCAGACTATTTGACCTCTTCCTTTCAGTAAAGTCAAACTGCTCATTTAAACGAGAAGACTATAACCCATTTGAGGACAAGACTCGAACAGCAAAAAAAATTATATTACTACCCACTTTTCTCTTTTAAAAAAACACAGTTTAAAATTGATTAAATATACTTTCATGTTTCTGCAGTTCTCTTGCAGCCATGAAAACCATTCTCTTATTCCTTTCCACTCTTTGTGTAGATTTCCCATGATTATCCAGTTCTCCAGGACACATTCATGAGAACAATACCTGAACTTACTACTCTACATTCACATATTTACGCCTACAATACTCTGGGGCTTTTTCCTTGTTCACTGACTGTGAACGGTTTTATGATTTTATAGGGCATAAATACTTAATCTTTGTCACTTCCAGACTTCTTCGAGTTTGTGATCAACAGTGTATTCACTGTGTAGATCCTTGCTTTTGGGAAGATATCATTCTCTTTGTCTCATAGAAAAATAATCATTTCACAGTCAGTAAAATCCTAAGCAGTGCTGACAAAGTCATGGTTGTTTGATGACTACAACACAGGCACCAGCCCTTCCAATATTTAAGGAAGCCATCTGCAGAAAAACAGACACAAATTAACTGAATAGGAAAAAAGCATGCAAAAGATTGGCAAACAGGAACAAGCCATGCAAAGATTGTCAAAGCGCTGAGTAAAAATTATTTTTAAATGGTCAAAACTAATGGACATATAAATTGCTAAAAATAAACAAAACCCAGATTATGCTACTATTGTAATTTAAAATTGCTTACTCAAATCTGACATCTTTCTTTTGAAAGATGTGAGAACTGGAAGCAGGAATTAATTTTAGAGTTGTCATCAATTTTGTGAACGATTGATATGCAAGGGGTTTCTGTATTCTCTAGACTGTGGCTGATGTTCCACTTTAGTCCTTGGGGCAAGGTTGAAGCTATGAATATACAGAAATGGTTCCAGTATTCCTAAACAGGTTAAAGTGTCCTTTAGAATATGTTTGGCAATTTTAAACAGTATTGAAGACAACACAAGGATTAAAACCTTTAGGGGACTGAATCTTGCTGAAACTATCAAAGTAGAGTCAGATTATATGTAACAACACACTGTAATTTGTGCAACTGTATAAATCACAATATTGCTTTGACTGTATAAATCACAACATTGTTTACGTGTCTCCAAACTACCTGTCCAATCATGTTTATTAATGGTTTTTAATGTGAACTGGTGGTTTTGCAAAAAGAGAATATTCCAAAATTAATTTCGTATCTCCTACAGAACATCATAAAAATGCTCTTCTTAGTAATTCATAGTAGATTAAAAAATATGGCCTTCTGAACTAACTTTAAAGCATTTCTGTCTACATTCAAGCTTGTCAACAGAAGTTCCCCCTTGCAATCATAAGAAGAAATAGGCATTTTTGAGTATAATACATCTCACCTATTTTAAATGCTTATTGTAGGATAAGATCATGATTCTGAAGTATGAACCTTTCTGCACTAGGTTTAAAGAAAGCTTGGCGAATGGCTAATTCATACATATAAGTGTGTATATGCATGTGTGTGTGCACATGTGTATATATAAGATAAACTTTATAATTACCTGTGTCCACTCATTAGTTTGAGGGTCATATGCTTCCATAGTGTTCAGGTATGATTGACCATCATAGCCACCTACTGCATATAATTTGTCACCAAGGAGACAAACACCAACAGCATCTCGAGGCATACTCAGTGGAGCCACCATTGTCCATGTATCAGTTTTTGGGTCATACCTGAGCAAAGAAAAATGAAACTGGGTATGTGCAGAGAAGACAAGCATCAATCCATGTTGATTTTCACTTGAATATAGTTATTTTTTTTCTGGAGGAAAAAACCAAACCTTTAGTATCCTATCAAAAAAATTTCTTCCTAACACCAAAAAGAAAATATACAGATTTATTGTGTTGCCAATTCAACGCTTTAGTTGCTGATTAGAAACTTTTGCTCAGAACTTTCTAGAATAAACTAAGGTATTTGTAGGATAGTGTGTCATAAAGAGATCCGATATATAACGATATGTGACCATAAAGATATATGACCAATATCTGAATGGATGGGTATAACATTTTATTTATCTGTTATGTATACATTTAAAGTGGAGTATTTCCCATAGTGCATCTAAAAGATTAGAAATATTATTTCGTAAATTAAATTTCAATATGTTTTAATTTCTGAAATTATACTATACAACAGTAAAAATTTCCCTATGTATTCTTATGCTTAACTGCATTGCATTGCAGTTAGTTTCTCCTCCTGATATTTGCTCAAGTAGATTAAGTAATACTGTTTTTTAGACATAGTCACAACTGAATTTTTAAAACTGAGGGTAAACGTCTTTCTGTATAATGACGGTAATTTCAAAATTAAATATTTAACCTAGGTTTTCATTTAGATATTCCTTAACAAAGTAAAATTGTTTCATTTCAGAAGTCATTCCCTTGTAACTCTTTTGGACATGCATAAACCAGAAATTATTATTACTACTAATTATCTTTTGATAGTTTTTTACCAAGGATGTCCATAGTATTAGGTTACACTAGATATCTCATTTTTAGATGTCAAATATTACTAAAACAGAATAGTGCATCACACTATAATAAAACTAATTTAATCTGTCCTTAAGCAAGTCTACAATGTAATAGAATCACATGAGCAGTGGAGAAAATAAGCAAATTTTCAGTCTACAAATCCTTTAAAAAGTCTGACTTTATTAAGTTGCTTAAATGTGTAAGTCATATTACTGATAAGCAACTTGGAGGGATACTGTTTGAAGTCCTATATATTTGAACAATGAAATATTATATATAAATATTATATATATATATTAATACAAGCACTGAAATAGCAATGCTACAGTGTTTTTCTTGTAACAGCCTTTTGGTTCATACATACAACTTTTAAATTGGACAATAAAAGAATTGTCTCTAACCTTGTTCATATTGTTCTTGAGACATAAACACATTTTAAGAAAACAATCTACTTGTGTGCTAGCCTCTAATCCTGGCATTTGGGGGACTTCTCAGAAAATAAAATCTCAAATATCTAGATATATGATAAATGTCTTTCCTAACTTTAGAGGAAAATATTGCAAAATATTGCTTGAATATGTGGAAGGGAACTGACCATTTAACAAGCCAGTAAAAAAAAATTAATGGGTTTTTTTTCAAACACTGTGTGAGTTTTTCAATGACATCATCATATGCCTCTAGCTGAAACAGTTTCCCATCCATTGAAATGCACCAGTGTGTATTGTATCTTCGCCTACCTAAAGGTAATAAATGTTTAATAGACTCCTCCATACAGTCCACTTAAATTACAAGGGCCAAGGTGAGGAGGTGCAAAAGTTAAAGCTGGAAAACGATAAAACTGACATCATAATTTGACCTTTTCTTTTTCCTTCTTCTTCCAATAAACAGGTATGCAAGGCTAAAATGAATCCTTATAACTCAATTCTGTCAATGAAATAGAACTGCACAGGAACTTGTTGGTTTTGTAACTGCCAGGAAAATACTTGAGATTTCTTACATCCTTTTTGCTGCTAAAAAGCATCTGTACATGTCATCTTTATAATAACTAAGTATGCCCCAGGCTGAACAGGGTTATGATAAAAGTTCCTAAATGTGGAAAGAAATTAATTTTGAAATCAAGATGAGTCAAGGGGGAAAAAAACTGTTGGTCAAATGACTATGTTTTTAGCATCTGTCAAGTTTTGAGCAACACGTGAAAAAGAAAACCTGCTTTATGAAATCTGCCAAAATATCTTGAAAATTTTATAATTCTTATGAAGTAGTTGTTTTGCCTTTAAAAAGGAATAGAAGATTGCACTTTGTCAACTTGTGAAGATGAGTGAAATGTAACTATTATTTCAGAATGCTTAAATCCAGACAAAATCCTTTAAAATTGCATCAACCTTAGAAGAAAGTAAACTGCAATACCTAACTACCATTGAGCAGTACTTTAGCAGTAGCATTAAGAAAACATGAATCTGCTGCCTCCACTATATTTGCATAGTCTTAAAAAAATTTTTAACATATTATGTCTGGTTTCACAGTCTTCTAAGAACAATTTGGTACTGGAAGAAAGCACATCCTAGCAGGCTGCATCAGAATGACAAAATGACTGAAGCAGACTCATTCCTGAATAAGAAGAGACTTAGTTAAAAAGCAGGCCTTCAATATTTACAGAAAGAAAAAGTGTCTGAGAGATAAAATTACTCAGATTAATAGACCACCTCATCACTTGCTATTCTTTGTTTTCCTAAGATATTGAGGAGCTTTTATTTTTCGGATATGATGCATTATTTTGGAATAAAAAGCAGACATACTAAATAACGTTCCAGCCATCTTATAAACTAATCAATCAATGCAAGGACCATGAGAGTTTTTTCACATTTCAGCGGAGTCCACCAGCTAATTCACATCCACTTGATGTAAGTTTTTGCCTTACAAGTTTTTGTTTGTTAGTCCCAACTTTTAGTGTCAAAGCTAACTATTGATGAAATACATCATCCACACTTTTTGCTACAAGTGGGAAAAATATCTAGATGAGGGATACTGTATATTGTCACTCTAATAGTAGTACATAAACCAGCATAAGGATAGGTTTAGCTAATTTTTGCAGTGTCTCCTGAGAAAGACAAATGTGATGGAATATGGTTTGTCATCAACACCAGAAGAGTTGTCTTCTCAGAGAATGAAAAATGAAATAAAAGATCCCTTCTAAGTACAAATAAGGAGAAGCAGTTGAAAATATCTCATTAAGACTGTCACTAGTAGTCTTAATATAAATTTATTTAATTGAAAATTCTTGTTATTGTTCCTTATAAATAGAGGTCCACAAACATAGTCCCTGTAAGTACAGGCATCATGGTATTTCACTGATTAACTGTCCCTCTGTTGAGAAGAATTTGGCAATGATCTTTGTTTGCATACAGTAGAGATGGCAATGAATTTAAGATTGAGCAAAATCATATGGCTAACATAAGGAGTTTTCACTCAGAATTTTTCACTTAAATATTGAATACTGAGCTGGATTTAGCAGAAGAAATAACTGACATTTAATCAAGCCCTTCTGAAAAGAAATAATGAGATAAATCTTTCCCAGCTTCTATGTTAAGATAAACCAATTACTCAAGCATACCTACTTTAACTTTTGCAATCTGTACACATTTGGAGTGATTTTCCTTATTCTATTTTATAGCATTCAAAAACAGGAAAAAAAAAAGTCGAACATTCATGAAAAATTTGAAGAATACCTTTAAACTGAGTGCTTTAATCACTTCATCTGTGCTGCACTGCTCTACTAGATATACTTGGATTTGTAGAAAATCTACTTGCAAAATTCAGGGTACTGTAAATAAAGTGTATCAGGCTTACATCACCACATTAGAAAGTGGCAATTTTGATAAAGGAAGGAATTCATTGTACTGTGAATATTCATCACTTAAACAGTTCTTTATTTCTTCTTTGCTTAGCTATGTTTTTGGAGTTAGAAAGTATTCTAAATATAATTCAATTTTGTGTTATAAAATTATTTCAAGGAAAAAAAAAATTTATCTCTACAATTTTTAGTTTGTGACACTCCAATGCATAATATAGTGTCCTAAAAGTACTTAAATGGGATGTGAAAAGAGTGGATTTTTGTGTTTGTGGTAATATATAATAATACTGTGAATAAAAAGGGATTACAATAAGATTAAAAGAGATTGTCTTTCACACACCTTTATAGAATTTTTTCAAGTAAGAACTAATTAGACATTTCTAGGGTTAAGAACATCTGTTTAAACCTGCCATAACTAAGCTAAGAAAATAATGCTACCAGACATTACTTTGTATTTAAAAAATGCATGTATAATTTGATACCTTTCCACATAGTCCAGCAGTCGAGAACAGTGATTAGAAGCAGGAGCATCATGACCTCCAACTGCATAAAGAAAGCCATCACAGGTAGCCACTCCTACACCTCCTCTTCTCTTACACATAGGAGCACACATATTCCATTTATTTGTATGAGGATCATAATATTCCATTGAACTCAAACATGAACTTCCATCCCGACCTCCAACCGAATATAACCTAAGAAAGTCCATGCAAATAAAAATGTTGACAAAACAACAGCTCAGAATTGCAGAAAAGATAAAAACCATGAGTAACTGTTTTTATATCTGACATCAGAAAACAGAAAAAAAGAAAATACATAATATTTGAAATCATGTGAACCTCATATAGTGAAAAAAACAGATGTTTTCAATATTGTTACCAAACTCATGTGCTATTTAGTATTTTGTCCACCTGAAGAGGAAGGAAGATATTTCTTTCTGCTAATGAATATTTTCATTCTTTCTTTACTGCCTATTCAGTCAAGAGCACCACAAATGACATGCAGGTTTGTCTCTATAGGTTTAAAAATCATGTAAGCAGGGTTGCTGCCTAAGCTCACCATCTATGAGATGGAAGTGGAAGTGCAAAACTTATGTCTGTTAATCCAGACATGGAAGAAATATGCCGCCCATTTATTATAGTTTCTCTGTGTTTTTGCTGTGCATCAAAGTATTAAGAAGCACAAAAAATATAGAAAACAAGATCTGATATTAAACAAATTCCACATAAAGATCTATCAATTGGAACACATTTTCAGCATGAGTTTTACACTTAGAATATAGTAGAGATCAAATAGGAAATGTGTTGCAGATAGGACTATCACATTATGTTTTATACATGGATTTAAAAAAATTACTACCTCAGTTTCAAGGCTCTTGCTTATGCAGAAGAAAATTCTTACCCACACTAACAGCAACATGTCTATTTTGCACGACAATTATAACCCCCAACCACAGTGTCTTGTTTTTCTTCATCAGAATGTTTTATGAGGGTAGAGTTATGTTGGAAAGTCATGGACAACTTCTGAAGAGTATTTTAAACTTGAAATTATAAAACATGTGGTTTAACAAAAATGATGTTATGTTGGTAAGCATCTGCAGGCAAGAAACTTGTTTCGTTCTACTGTTTATAATGGGTCCCAGGAGGAAATAGTTCTGATTGTTCTTTCCCCCTAATACCATGCTGTATTCATTCCATATGAACCTTTTTGCAGTCTGTTGCCTTTTATATAGTGCCTGGAGATTAACTAATAGAAACACAGGCTATTTTAAAGTCCAACCACTAAGCAATTTTGGATGTGAAAGCTGTCTCTGTAAAGCAATTACTCGTTTGGAAGCTTTTACTGTCCTAAGCACTCCATGAATTCAGAGCCATTTAAATGTGCATTTACCATTACATTTCATTGGTATGGATGCTGATGAATAAGGAAGTGCTGCACAACCACTAAATATGTCACTGAAGCCTGAGAACATTTTGGTAGTGCCTGACAGACATACCTGTACTCTGAATAAAGCACCCAGGAGAATCTATACTCCTCTCTGAGAGATACTAAAGCAAATATACTTTTTTTTCTTTAGATTCAGACCTAACATATTTAACTTTATTTATGATTATCCGATATCTACAGATGAAATCAATATTAAAGCATCCAATTCTGTTAATCTGTGGATGTCTACAGTGTCCAACTTGCTGTTACACTCAGAGTAGTCATCTGAGCCCAAAGAACAGCATGAAAAATATTTAAACATGTGACCAAAAACATTTACCTTAATATAAATGTAAATATAAACATTTACATGTAGGTGTCTGCAAGGATATTATCTTTATTTTCAAAGATGTGACTTGGTTCAGCTACCCATAGACGGCGATAAAACATTTTTTGTGACATTTAAGTTATGTTGACATTCTGTCCAGGCTGAGAGATATGGAAAATAGTACAGTACAAAAACCAGCAGAAAAAAACATGACTGCTGGCACCCTGAAGGCAGTAGACAACCACATGTCAGTAAGTGAATTGATCCCCCAAAATATAAACCATGATTAAGATTTCTGAGACTGTCAAATATATTCCCAAGCAGATATTTGGACTCATAAACACTGAACAGCATTTTAAAAATGCAAAGAACCAACACTTCTGCAGACTTGAGTGCAAATAATCTTGTGTACCCCTAGTCAAAATCCCTACCAATTTGATATTTCTTCTGGCATGAAAAGTTCTTATTTATTCCATCATCTTTCAACTGAAATAAATCAATAAGCTGATATTTACACACTGAAAGTAAAATATACTCTCTCATTCCTCTGTTCCAATTAAGACAGCTAATAAAATATAGCTGAAGGCATTCTTGAGTTGTTGATAAAAAGACAGCAAATGCTGTTCATAAATAACTGATAAAAGTGATTGGGACCACCTTGTCTGTTGCTAAAATGCTCTCAGCTATTCAGAACAAAATTCATTTTCAAAAAAAAAAATCATATTTTGGAATTAACATTTTAGAGTTTGATTAAGTTTCTATTTTTTTTCTGCTAAGGAATCATTAATTTAGTTTTGTTTTAATTTCACAAGAGTAAAATAAAAACAGTTCAGACAAGAAAAAGTTGGAAATGAAGTAATTGTTTAAAGTTCTGGTTGTGACTGAGCTTGAACAATTCAGTCAGCTTCCAGTCTTCAGTCAAATTTCCAAATCTGTGTTCACAAAGGCCCAAAATGACTGAGGAACAGCTCTGCAACAAGCACTGAATATTCAGGATACTGAATCAGGAATCTGAAATTTTTGAATACTTATAATTAAAGCTATTTAGTATTCTTACTTCCTTTTTAGAGCGTAAGGCGTCATTTTATTAGATGACTTTAAATTAAACAATCTTTTTCACCTTTGTTCAGCTTGTCAAAAATTTGTAATACAATTTTGAGAGGGAAAAATATCATGTATTTCTCTGAATTAGCTGAATTACCCTTAACGGTATATCCCATCAAAACTAGAATTATTATAACAAAAATAATCATATATCCCTCCTTAGAGAGCAAGACCAGCAAGGAAAAGAAAGGATCCAGTACTGATCATTTTTATCTCCACAGTGAAGGTTCTGCCTGTGGAGATATTATAGATTTCTATTCCTATATAGTCTACATTTCAGCTGATTCAGACACTGTACATAGATATGAAATTAGGCCAAGCTCAGCCTCTTCTGTCTTTTCAGGGTTTTGCCACTTCTTTTACTAAGATGAAGAGAGATTGCTGAACATTTGTATATATATAACTATATGTATAATTGGCTAGAAAAATGAAGTAGAGGTTTCAAAGTGGGAAACATTAGGAGAAATCATGACCAGCTGGATCAAAAGCATTTCTCTCAGTTCTATCACTACAAACCTTTGATAACTACTCAGAAAAGACAGTTTTAAATTCAGTTTGACAAGGCAACCTCAAAAGACCAGACTGCCTTTGATGTGAGGTGGGTATGGCTTGTGAAACCAGTTGAATCATGCCCTTGCCGCATTTCTTAATGAGGTTTTCCCTTTCAAAATTCTTTCACTATGAATATCAAAGACCTTATCCCGTCTTTTGCTTAGGCCCTTTTGTACTCTTTTCTGGCCTTTCAGTGTGTTTGAAAGATCAGCAGAGAATTACTCTGGCACAAAAGATATCTTCTTGGTAGGACTGAGGATCACTGATAATTTTCATCGGTGCTGGACTACTGTATTGCTGAATCAGTCCATACTTGGCCTAGGAATCAGACTATAGAGAGAGATATTTATCCATTCTGTCTTGATTAAGCCAATAGAGTTCACTGGCAAAAGTTGAAAATACAATAATTTTGTGAATGGAAAGCATTAATGGAGGCTTAATGTGTGTAAATTTGGAAGGCCATTTCACGCATTTATAATGCAGTAGGGCAGTAAATTAAAAGTAGAGTTTGACCCCCCAAAAATGGAAAAATATATAGTCATAGAGTAAGTTCCTGGAATTGAATTAGTAGTAACTACTAATAAGTTAGATGGGGGCCCTGAGAACTTGATCTAAGGGCTGGTGTTTCTGCCCATGAAAGGGGAGTTGGAACTCGATAATCTTTGAGGTCCTTTCCAACCAAAGGCCTTCTATGATTCTGTGACATAAAATATTGAGAGAAAAACACCCTTTGCATGGATAATATTGTTATGAAAATGTTTGACTTCCTACACTGGAAATTTTAGTTTCCTAATAGAAAGAACTTGTTTCAAGCAATTTTAACTGTAATCAGAATTATATGGGCTACATGCTTTATACAAGACCATTGACTCAATGCAGAATCCACCAGTTAAAAAACATTCTTGACTTTATCAGGTTTTAAAGTAGGTGAGGCAAAATAGTCTTTGTAAATCGATCATTTACTATAGCATGTGCATGAGGACCTTTATTTACTCTATTATTAAGACACACAGTGAACCTGTCATTAAATAAGAATTTTTAGTGAATCCACAGAATTACTTTGTTCTAGACTGACATAATGTTTATGATACTAATTTTCTTTGTGAGCTTAATAATTTTAGACTATAGAGTTGTTCCATTTTTTGTCTCAGTATACATTTATTTAATGATTTTGACTAAAATATTTTAAAATATTTACACTTTTTTTTGTGGTTTCTACAGTTAAGGAAGAATTATTTCAATATGTGTCTCATTTTTCCTATAGTGGGATACAGAATAAAAAAAAATAATAGTTTGATTTAAACCAGAAGTTAACAAACATCATATGTATAAAACAGCAGCAGCATAAAAACTGTCATAAAAGAACATGAAATAACTTCTCAGGATTCAAATTAAGTTATAAAAATATTTATAGGTCAAAGTACGTTTAGAGTAAAACATAATAAGAACAGAGACAAAATTTTCAACCAAAAAAATTCTAAGGCTGGTAACTGGTGAGCTAGTCTTTGAAATATGTTCGTTATTCTTCCCATTGCAAAAGAGTTTCACAAAGTTCATTAATAATAGCTAAAAATTTCCTAAGGCAAATTTGAGATACTGTCTGGTTAGGTAGATGATGTAGATGAAAACAGACATGTGACAGCACAATCTTTTTTGACAATAGAAAGCACTTCTGTAATTTAGCAGCATGCAAAATATCTACGTCACACTTAATATACTGATTTCCTTGTAATTAGTGAGAATATTGTGGGCAGAAAGCATGCAGTTTAAAACATTTTCTTTTCTCCTTACATGACAGTAACTATGTATGCCAATCAAGGTATTTTTCTTAGTTTGAATGGATTAGTAAAAGAATAAGTGAATCACCAGTAAGGCCTAAGAGCAAAGAAAACCTCAAGCAACAAAAGCTATGACAAAAAAATTGCACTGAGGGGTAATATAGTAGTTTTGGTCATACTTTCTCATCTTGTTAGTTTGGCATGAAATTTTGAATTGTTACTTCAGCCTTAAAAAGCACAATTAAAGCATATTTATACTTCCTTTATTTAATAATTTTGAGCAGTTCCCAAGTCTTTGCTGAAGTATGAAAATTATCCATGCATTGCAATTATATGGCTGACTTGCAAAAAGGTCTTAGGTCATTTAGCTTATGATCTTCACAAAGAACAAACCCTTCTCTGTTCAACAAACTCAGCCAATAATGTGAGATTTATCTGAAGCTGGTCTACTGAGTCAAAAGAAAGTTCATCTTACCCAAATACTAGTTATTAAGAAGTTAATCAAGTTTCAAATTGGAAAAATTAGAAGTTAAGAGTGGAGATGGCTTGGTATTCTATTCTGCTGAGTATAGTAGGTATTTGTCAGCTGTTGTAATGGCTGTTGCCCATAAAGATATTTAGTTGAGCATTAAATTATTATTTAGCTTTCTTTAATTTCAGTCAGATGTGTATATTTAAATATCCTTCCAGATGACACATATGTGGAAATAAGGAATTATGTGAATATACATGATAACACAGAGGAATGCACACGTGTACACGTCTGTGTGTGTAGTCTAAGTTGAAGCCTACATTTGGTGTGGGAGGATCTCTAGACTGCTCCAACTGCCTCACCCCTGAAGAGTTGCAGCTGCACTAATTAGCAAAGATTAGGAACAGGCCTGCTCTTAACAGGCCACAGCTGTGTCTAATAAGAATGAGTGATATAAAAGAGTGGGTTAGGTGGGTGAAGAGAGAGTTGGTGTTTGTTGGTTGTACTGTGAAGAAGAGGGAGTCAGTGCTGTGAGGAGCTGTCTATGAAAAATCACCAAGAAGGTATGGAACTTTTGCAATTGCATAACAACATGCATGTCCAAATTAATTCATACCATACTAGATCATATTTATGTAGATTTTATAATTCATTACAAAATTTACTGGAAAAAAAAGGAATTATGTAGTAGAGGCAAATGGTTTCTTATTACAAAACCTGAATGACAGACCTTATCACAAATTACAGTCATTCCAGCTGGGCAACAGTCAACAGCCAGCTAGTCTGAAAATTTTGCTGTGTGGGTAATGGATGAAGAGGAGGGCATAGTAGGGGCATACACACTAAAAGATGTAGGTGAACAGTAAACAGTCAAAATAGAAATGTGGTCCAAGCATCTGGGCCCCTGGCCACAGTATAGCTAGGGAAAATAGGCTCAGCAAGTTCCCACTCTGCAAATAAGCAATGTTTTTAGCATCTGTTGTGTCTCCTACCAGTGACTTAGTTTTGAAAGAGGCAGGCATCCTAGCTGCATATGCATCTGCCTTGGACTGTAGAAAAAATAGTGGCTTTACATTAAAGATTCATTATTTCAGTAAAGCTTCATGGTTTCACTTTTTTCTTACAAGAGTGACATAAATTTGTCTAGTTTGTATCTTTTTAAGGCTAGCCTAGTCCCACAGAAAGTAAAATAGACCTGTGCAGAGTCTCTCTCTTTACAGGCTGGATGCAAAATAACAAGTTAAATCTTGCTTGAGAAAGAGAGAATATAATGCACTTTGAATTAAATGGTACATTCACTGAGCTGCATGAGACCCCCATGTAGAAAATATGAATTTGTGTGCAAAAGCATAAAAGATCAGACCAGGGCACTGAATTAGTAATACACCTTAATGATTCTGCTAAGAGAAAATGCCACAGATAGTTTATTATATGATGCATGAAAGCCAAAGGAGCAGAACTCCTGGAGGAGGCTGTAATCAGCCGTACAATCAAGTTTTGTAGGTGGTTATATGAACGTAATACATTCCTAATTCTCTCATGCCAAACACTGAACTACCATTAAGGACTTTGTGGAATTATTAACCTTCGTCTCTCCAAGGTCAGTTCAAAGCAGTTATATTCCCGGTGAGTGATTAACTATAAGATGATTTTGAGAACCTTTCTTGTGTTCACACTAATTTGGTTTGAATTTTGCTACTTTTCTTAAAAAATAAGGTTCATCAGGCCAAACTTTCTGATAGTCACTTTGTAATAGTGCATAAAAATTGTAAGGAACATATTAAACTAAAGTAACTGCTGTTTACAGCAGACATAATATTGAGCTAAATAACACAAGTTTCTTTCCAGTTTTTCTCATTAAATGGCCTGAAAACAAAACATTCCACTGTGTATATGCCAACATCTCTATTGGGCAGCTTTCTGTGTTTCCCATTCAAAATGAAACCGACAATAGCTGGGAAAGCACTGCCAAAACAATAATCCAGTTTATGATAAATCCATTACTAAATGAATCCAATTATTGCAAGAGTGGTGGAACTGAATAAATGTAACTGAATATAAATAGGTAAATAACTATTAAAAAAAATCCCAAAGCTACATAGTTATTAAAGTGTCTCTACCTAATTAGTAAAATTAAAAATGTAACACATTAATTTGCATGAATGTAAAGGGAAAAATAATAATATGTATATACAAATGCATTTTTTAAAAATAACAATTTGTATATTCTATCAGTACTTAAGCAGAATTAATAGGATGTGGAATCTGATCTAAATTCTATCTGTTGCAGTTAAATAAGAGACCAAATTTGACATTACCAATTGATAATAAATAATTGCTTAAAGGACAAAACCAGAAAAGTGAGGGTTTTTTATGTTGGACTGTCTTTCAACAATAATATGAAAAAAATATCAATGTCTCAGGCAAACAGGAAAAAGGACTTTTTTTTCAACACAATTGATGGAGAGAGATGAGGCTTGCCAAACAACTCCAATTTTAAACCTGTTGGATTTGATTAAGAGAATCTATGCTTAGGGGTTTGTTCCTGTAAAGGAAAATATCTCTGGGTCAGTTTATGCATCTTGCCTGTAGTCTTGGCATTGCATTTTCCTGCTAGATATAGGCATAGTGGCCTGTGGAGGACACCACACTGGAGTAGGAGATTATCTCCCAAAGGACTGCAGCCCATGGAGAGCCCATGATGGAGCAAGGGAAATGTGTGAGAAAGGAGGGCAGAGAGAAGGGTCTGAGAATTATGGTCTGACCACAAAACCCATTTCCCACTCCCTGCACCAGTCAGAGGTGGGGCTACAATGTTATACAATCATAAACTGAGCCTGGGAAAGGGGGGAAGAAAGGTGGCATTTTAAAATTTGGGGTTGCTTCTCACTAGCCAGAATCTATTTTTATTACTAATGAATTGCATTAATTTTCCCCAAGTCAAGCCTATTTTGCCTGTAACAGCAAATGGTAAGCAGTCAGATGGATATTGATGCGGAATAATATTTTCTTGCAGCAATTCTCCTTGCTCTTTTACTTTCCTTCAGAGACAACAAAAATTTACAAAACTTTTCCTTAAATAAAAGTAAAATATTATTTGAAAGAATACTTGTACAGTTGTATTTCTAAAGTTAAGATTAAACAATTCCTCACTTTTTGTCGTCTATCATATACCAACAACATTGTGTGGTATTTAATAAAAATAGCAGCAGGGGGGAAATATCAAGTTCACTGTAGAACATACTTGAGGATGTGGCAATCAATAAAGGACAGGGCTCCTTTTCCTTGACTATGCAAGATGTTAGCATGAGATTGAACTGCTTTACCAGTGTGTCAAAGTCATGATTTTTGACACTTTAGGTACTGCTGTGATGTTCTACCATTCAAAGTCAGCCTGTGGATCCCATCAATAGCTGAGCATTTTATGCTTTTGTAACACAGATTTACTGGCATTTGCTAAAGGGATCAAGACTTAAGGGCCAGACTTTCTGCCATGAAAGCTACAGTTGCTTCAAAAAAGATTGATAAATTTGAACATATCAGTAGAAATTAAGGAATATTTTTTGTAATGCAGTTTTTGTGGACATATAATAGAGCAATATAGAAAAATTTCAGTTAATTAGTGACGCAAAAATGTTTAGACTAACATAAATCTGTATGATACAGAGAATGTCTTTGAGGAGTATGTATTCCTGATGAAAATGTGTAAACTAAATTTCATTTTCACTTAATGCTACGCCATTAATGTAAAATATGTTCTGAAATGAAATTAAATTAGTGGAAATGTTTAGTGCTCTTAGGGAATGGGCAGTCCATGTATTAGAGTTTTTAATAGAAGGATAATCAATAGCTATGGTATTATCTATAATTTGGAGGCATTTACATTTTAAATTAATGAAAGGATTGGTATTTATTGGATTGAAGGTGCCAACTAGATTTTTTTTGTTCTTCTTGAGTTTAAAATCAAGAAATTCAGAAAAGCTTGAAATAGTTAAGTGATAATTTCAAAAAGGATCTGGCAAATATAGACTTCTTCACACTTTTCATTCCTTGGTGCTTCTAACTCATACTACAGAAAAGTTCTATTGCTTCAGCACTATCTGCTGACAACTGTAGAACGCTGGTCTTATACTATATAACTTGTGCACTAGTTACACATACTTATGTGAGCCCCAAAGATTCAAATAAGTCATCCCAACTTTTAACTCTATGTCTGCATATAAAAAGCACCATTCTCTACCAGTTTTTTTTTTTCAAAGCGTAGACCTCCATCCCACATTTAGTATTCTAACACCCATATCTATTGCTCATCTGAGGAGGTTCATGCACTCTTTCTTATCCAGTCTCTGCAACAGGCTTGTTAACAGTAACAAGGCAGAAAGGATGATGCTGTTTCCATATCAGAAGGAATTACTGACCATATTTCATCCCAGGAAATTCTACAGTCGTGGCAAGTCCTACAACATCTATATTTAACAAAATATGTTACAAACTGATAAAGGCATCAAGTTAATAAATAATTTTTATATATAGTAAGGATAACACGCTCCACTCTTGTGTTACTGTTTGACTATGAGAGACACGTGAAGATGTAGGAGATGGAATCTCCAAAGCCTCAGCAAACCTTCTTAGTGGTGCCCGGAACTTATTGTTGACTTGGGAAAAAAAAATTATCACTGAAAAGGAAAATTCTCAGATTCCAGTCTTTGGTGTTAGATAAAACCACATAACATTATCCTTTATATGAACCAATAAACAGGTATTTAGAACCTGATGAGAGGTATGTGGACACAATCTTGTTGTCCCCATATTACTTTTATTTCGTCTCTATTTTGCCAGCTGAATTGCAGCTATTTTGTGCATGTGTTTCTTTGCCAGCTGTATCAGTTTTACTGCTTTTCTTTGGTATGACATGCATTCTTGATAGTCATGGTACACATTATATAGCCTTTGCAATTTCACTTGAACTGCCTTTGATATGGATGACCAGAATTCCACACAGTAACACAACATATATGTTTCCAATATTAATAAAACTTTATGTATTCTTCAGTAGCATTTCCTTTTATTCCCTGAGATTTCTTCTTCTGTTCTTTTTC